>NW_027445637.1:600000-900000 GCF_035582795.1 Mycteria americana
CTGCAGAGCCTGCCTACCCTCCAGCAGATCAACACTCCCACACAACTTGGTGTCGTCTGCAAACTTACTGAGAGTGCACTCGATCCCTTCGTCCAGATCATTGATAAAGATGTTAAACAGAACTGGCCCCAACACCGAGCCCTGGGGAACACCGCTTGTGACCGGCCGCCAACCGGAGTAAACTCCATTCACCACCACTCTCTGGGCCCGGCCGTCCAGCCAGTTCTTTACCCAGCGAAGAGTACACCCGTCCAAGCCATGAGCAGCCAGTTTCTCCAGGAGAATGCCGTGGGAAACCGTGTCAAAGGCTTTACTGAAGTCTAGATAGACAACATCCACAGACTTCCCCTCATCCACTAGGCGGGTCACCTTATCATAGAAGGAGATCAGGTTGGTCAAGCAGGACCTGCCTTTCCTGAACCCATGCTGGCTGGGCCTGATCCCCTGGTTATTCTCTACATGCCGTGTGATAGCACTCAGGATGATCTGCTCCATCAGCTTCCCCGGCACCGAGGTCAGGCTGACAGGCCTGTAGTTCCCCGGGTCCTCCTTCCGGCCCTTCTTGAAGATGGGTGTCACATTCGCTAATCTCCAGTCAGCAGGGACTTCCCCAGTTAGCCAGGAAATACACAGTGTTGCCCCTTTACGAACGAAAGCTGTTGCAGAACGCGAATGTCTGTCTACCAGCGAATGCAGTTCCAAGGGACAGTGAAAACCAGCTACAGCTTTCCGTGCTGGCAGCTTTCCTGTGGGCGCAATCGCTGGACGTTTCGAATTTGGCAGCCGGGCTCTCCGAGAGAGAAATACACAGTGTTGCCTCATTACGAACGAAAACTTTTGCAGAACACGAATGTCCGTCTACCAGCGAATGCAGTTCCAAGGGACAGTGAAAACCAGCTACAGCTTTCCGTGCTGGCAGCTTTCCTGTGGGCGCAATCGCTGGACGTTTCGAATTTGGCAGCCGGGCTCTCCGAGAGAGAAATACACAGTGTTGCCCCTTTACGAACGAAAGCTGTTGCAGAACGCGAATGTCTGTGTAGCAGCGAATGCAGTTCCAAGGGACAGTGAAAACCAGATACAGCTTTCCGTGCTGGCAGCTTTCCTGTGGGCGCAATCGCTGGACGTTTCGAATTTGGCAGCCGGGCTCTCCCAGAGAGAAATACACAGTGTTGCCCCATTACCAACCAAAGCTTTTGCAGAACGCGAATGTCTGTCTACCAGCGAATGCAGTTCCAAGGGACAGTGAAAACCAGCTACAGCTTTCCGTGCTGGCAGCTTTCCTGTGGGCGCAATCGCTGGACGTTTCGAATTTGGCAGCCGGGCTCTGCGAGAGAGAAATACACAGTGTTGCCTCATTACGAACGAAAGCTGTTGCAGAACGCGAATGTCTGTGTAGCAGCGAATGCAGTTCCAAGGGACAGTGAAAACCAGCTATAGCTTTCCGTGCTGGCTGCTTTCCTGTGGGCACAATCGCTGGACGTTTCGAATTTGGCAGCCGGGCTCTCCGAGAGAGAAATACACAGTGTTGCCCCTTTACGAAACAAAGCTTTTGCAGAACGCGAATGTCTGTGTAGCAGCGAATGCAGTTCCAAGGGACAGTGAAAACCAGCTACAGCTTTCCGGGCTGGCAGCTTTCCTGTGGGCGCAATCGCTGGACGTTTCGAATTTGGCAGCCGGGCTCTCCCAGAGAGAAATACACAGTGTTGCCTCATTACGAACGAAAGCTTTTGCAGAACACGAATGTCTGTGTAGCAGGGAATGCAGTTCCAAGGGACAGTGAAAACCAGCTACAGCTTTCCGTGCTGGGAGCTTTCCTGTGGGCGCAATCGCTGGACGTTTCGAATTTGGCAGCCGGGCTCTCTGAGAGAGAAATACACAGTGTTGCCCCATTACGAACCAAAGATTTGCAGAACGCGAATGTCTGTCTACCAGCGAATGCAGTTCCAAGGGACAGTGAAAACCAGCTACAGCTTTCCGTGCTGGCAGCTTTCCTGTGGGCGCAATCGCTGGACGTTTCGAATTTGGCAGCCGGGCTCTCCGAGAGAGAAATACACAGTGTTGCCCCTTTACGTACGAAAGCTTTTGCAGAACGCGAATGTCTGTCTACCAGCGAATGCAGTTCCAAGGGACAGTGAAAACCAGCTACAGCTTTCCGTGCTGGCAGCTTTCCTGTGGGCGCAATCGCTGGACGTTTCGAATTTGGCAGCCGGGCTCTCCGAGAGAGAAATACACAGTGTTGCCCCTTTACGAACGAAAGCTGTTGCAGAACGCGAATGTCTGTCTACCAGCGAATGCAGTTCCAAGGGACAGTGAAAACCAGCTACAGCTTTCCGTGCTGGCAGCTTTCCTGTGGGCGCAATCGCTGGACGTTTCGAATTTGGCAGCCGGGCTCTCCGAGAGAGAAATACACAGTGTTGCCCCTTTACGAACGAAAGCTTTTGCAGAACGCGAATGTCTGTCTACCAGCGAATGCAGTTCCAAGGGACAGTGAAAACCAGCTACAGCTTTCCGTGCTGGCAGCTTTCCTGTGGGCGCAATCGCTGGACGTTTCGAATTTGGCAGCCGGGCTCTCCCAGAGAGAAATACACAGTGTTGCCTCATTACGAACGAAAGCTGTTGCAGAACACGAATGTCTGTGTAGCAGGGAATGCAGTTCCAAGGGACAGTGAAAACCAGCTACAGCTTTCCGTGCTGGGAGCTTTCCTGTGGGCGCAATCGCTGGACGTTTCGAATTTGGCAGCCGGGCTCTCCGAGAGAGAAATACACAGTGTTGCCCCTTTACGAACGAAAGCTGTTGCAGAACGCGAATGTCTGTGTAGCAGCGAATGCAGTTCCAAGGGACAGTGAAAACCAGATACAGCTTTCCGTGCTGGCAGCTTTCCTGTGGGCGCAATCGCTGGACGTTTCAAATTTGGCAGCCGGGATGTCCGAGAGAGAAATACACAGTGTTGCCCCATTACCAACCAAAGCTTTTGCAGAACGCGAATGTCTGTGTAGCAGCGAATGCAGTTCCAAGGGACAGTGAAAACCAGCTACAGCTTTCCGTGCTGGCAGCTTTCCTGTGGGCACAATCGCTGGACGTTTCGAATTTGGCAGCCGGGCTCTCCGAGAGAGAAATACACAGTGTTGCCCCTTTACGAAACAAAGCTTTTGCAGAACGCGAATGTCTGTGTAGCAGCGAATGCAGTTCCAAGGGACAGTGAAAACCAGCTACAGCTTTCCGTGCTGGCAGCTTTCCTGTGGGCGCAATCGCTGGACGTTTCGAATTTGGCAGCCGGGCTCTCCCAGAGAGAAATACACAGTGTTGCCTCATTACGAACGAAAGCTTTTGCAGAACACGAATGTCTGTGTAGCAGGGAATGCAGTTCCAAGGGACAGTGAAAACCAGCTACAGCTTTCCGTGCTGGGAGCTTTCCTGTGGGCGCAATCGCTGGACGTTTCGAATTTGGCAGCCGGGCTCTCCGAGAGAGAAATACACAGTGTTGCCCCTTTACGAACGAAAGCTTTTGCAGAACGCGAATGTCTGTCTACCAGCGAATGCAGTTCCAAGGGACAGTGAAAACCAGCTACAGCTTTCCGTGCTGGCAGCTTTCCTGTGGGCGCAATCGCTGGACGTTTCGAATTTGGCAGCCGGGCTCTCCGAGAGAGAAATACAAGTGTTGCCCCATTACCAACCAAAGCTTTTGCAGAACGCGAATGTCTGTCTACCAGCGAATGCAGTTCCAAGGGACAGTGAAAACCAGCTACAGCTTTCCGTGCTGGCAGCTTTCCTGTGGGCGCAATCGCTGGACGTTTCGAATTTGGCAGCCGGGCTCTCCCAGAGAGAAATACACAGTGTTGCCTCATTACGAACGAAAGCTTTTGCAGAACACGAATGTCTGTGTAGCAGGGAATGCAGTTCCAAGGGACAGTGAAAACCAGCTACAGCTTTCCGTGCTGGGAGCTTTCCTGTGGGCGCAATCGCTGGACGTTTCGAATTTGGCAGCCGGGCTCTCTGAGAGAGAAATACACAGTGTTGCCCCATTACGAACCAAAGCTTTTGCAGAACGCGAATGTCTGTCTACCAGCGAATGCAGTTCCAAGGGACAGTGAAAACCAGCTACAGCTTTCCGTGCTGGGAGCTTTCCTGTGGGCGCAATCGCTGGACGTTTCGAATTTGGCAGCCGGGCTCTCCGAGAGAGAAATACACAGTGTTGCCCCTTTACGAACGAAAGCTGTTGCAGAACGCGAATGTCTGTCTACCAGCGAATGCAGTTCCAAGGGACAGTGAAAACCAGCTACAGATTTCCGTGCTGGGAGCTTTCCTGTGGGCGCAATCGCTGGACGTTTGAATTTGGCAGCCGGACTCCACGAGAGAGAAATACACAGTGTTGCCCCATTACGAACCAAAGCTTTTGCAGAACGCGAATGTCTGTCTACCAGCGAATGCAGTTCCAAGGGACAGTGAAAACCAGCTACAGCTTTCCGTGCTGGCAGCTTTCCTGTGGGCGCAATCGCTGGACGTTTCGAATTTGGCAGCCGGGCTCTCCGAGAGAGAAATACACAGTGTTGCCCCTTTACGAACGAAAGCTGTTGCAGAACGCAAATGTCTGTGTAGCAGCGAATGCAGTTCCAAGGGACAGTGAAAACCAGCTACAGCTTTCCGTGCTGGCAGCTTTCCTGTGGGCGCAATCGCTGGACGTTTCGAATTTGGCAGCCGGGCTCTCCGAGAGAGAAATACACAGTGTTGCCTCATTACGAACGAAAACTTTTGCAGAACACGAATGTCCGTCTACCAGCGAATGCAGTTCCAAGGGACAGTGAAAACCAGCTACAGCTTTCCGTGCTGGGAGCTTTCCTGTGGGCGCAATCGCTGGACGTTTCGAATTTGGCAGCCGGGCTCTCCGAGAGAGAAATACACAGTGTTGCCCCTTTACGAACGAAAGCTGTTGCAGAACGCGAATGTCTGTGTAGCAGCGAATGCAGTTCCAAGGGACAGTGAAAACCAGATACAGCTTTCCGTGCTGGCAGCTTTCCTGTGGGCGCAATCGCTGGACGTTTCAAATTTGGCAGCCGGGATGTCCGAGAGAGAAATACACAGTGTTGCCCCATTACCAACCAAAGCTTTTGCAGAACGCGAATGTCTGTGTAGCAGCGAATGCAGTTCCAAGGGACAGTGAAAACCAGCTACAGCTTTCCGTGCTGGCAGCTTTCCTGTGGGCGCAATCGCTGGACGTTTCGAATTTGGCAGCCGGGCTCTCCGAGAGAGAAATACACAGTGTTGCCCCTTTACGAACGAAAGCTGTTGCAGAACGCGAATGTCTGTCTACCAGCGAATGCAGTTCCAAGGGACAGTGAAAACCAGCTACAGCTTTCCGTGCTGGCAGCTTTCCTGTGGGCGCAATTGCTGGACGTTTGAATTTGGCAGCCGGACTCCATGAGAGAGATATACACAGTGTTGCCCCATTACGAACCAAAGCTTTTGCAGAACGCGAATGTCTGTCTACCAGCGAATGCAGTTCCAAGGGACAGTGAAAACCAGCTACAGCTTTCCGTGCTGGCAGCTTTCCTGTGGGCGCAATCGCTGGACGTTTCGAATTTGGCAGCCGGGCTCTCCGAGAGAGAAATACACAGTGTTGCCCCTTTACGAACGAAAGCTGTTGCAGAACGCGGATGTCTGTCTACCAGCGAATGCAGTTCCAAGGGACAGTGAAAACCAGCTACAGCTTTCCGTGCTGGCAGCTTTCCTGTGGGCGCAATCGCTGGACGTTTCGAATTTGGCAGCCGGGCTCTCCGAGAGAGAAATACACAGTGTTGCCTCATTACAAACGAAAACTTTTGCAGAACACGAATGTCCGTCTACCAGCGAATGCAGTTCCAAGGGACAGTGAAAACCAGCTACAGCTTTCCGTGCTGGGAGCTTTCCTGTGGGCGCAATCGCTGGACGTTTCGAATTTGGCAGCCGGGCTCTCCGAGAGAGAAATACACAGTGTTGCCCCTTTACGAACGAAAGCTGTTGCAGAACGCGAATGTCTGTGTAGCAGCGAATGCAGTTCCAAGGGACAGTGAAAACCAGATACAGCTTTCCGTGCTGGCAGCTTTCCTGTGGGCGCAATCGCTGGACGTTTCAAATTTGGCAGCCGGGATGTCCGAGAGAGAAATACACAGTGTTGCCCCATTACCAACCAAAGCTTTTGCAGAACGCGAATGTCTGTGTAGCAGCGAATGCAGTTCCAAGGGACAGTGAAAACCAGCTACAGCTTTCCGTGCTGGCAGCTTTCCTGTGGGCGCAATCGCTGGACGTTTCGAATTTGGCAGCCGGGCTCTCCGAGAGAGAAATACACAGTGTTGCCCCTTTACGAACGAAAGCTGTTGCAGAACGCGAATGTCTGTCTACCAGCGAATGCAGTTCCAAGGGACAGTGAAAACCAGCTACAGCTTTCCGTGCTGGCAGCTTTCCTGTGGGCGCAATCGCTGGACGTTTGAATTTGGCAGCCGGACTCCACGAGAGAGATATACACAGTGTTGCCCCATTACGAACCAAAGCTTTTGCAGAACGCGAATGTCTGTCTACCAGCGAATGCAGTTCCAAGGGACAGTGAAAACCAGCTACAGCTTTCCGTGCTGGCAGCTTTCCTGTGGGTGCAATCGCTGGACGTTTCGAATTTGGCAGCCGGGCTCTCCGAGAGAGAAATACACAGTGTTGCCCCTTTACGAACGAAAGCTGTTGCAGAACGTGAATGTCTGTCTACCAGCGAATGCAGTTCCAAGGGACAGTGAAAACCAGCTACAGCTTTCCGTGCTGGCAGCTTTCCTGTGGGCGCAATCGCTGGACGTTTCGAATTTGGCAGCCGGGCTCTCCGAGAGAGAAATACACAGTGTTGCCCCTTTACGAACGAAAGCTGTTGCAGAACGCGAATGTCTGTCTACCAGCGAATGCAGTTCCAAGGGACAGTGAAAACCAGATACAGCTTTCCGTGCTGGCAGCTTTCCTGTGGGCGCAATCGCTGGACGTTTCAAATTTGGCAGCCGGGATGTCCGAGAGAGAAATACACAGTGTTGCCCCATTACCAACCAAAGCTTTTGCAGAACGCGAATGTCTGTGTAGCAGCGAATGCAGTTCCAAGGGACAGTGAAAACCAGCTACAGCTTTCCGTGCTGGCAGCTTTCCTGTGGGCGCAATCGCTGGACGTTTCGAATTTGGCAGCCGGGTTCTCCGAGAGAGAAATACACAGTGTTGCCCCTTTACGAACGAAAGCTGTTGCAGAACGCGAATGTCTGTCTACCAGCGAATGCAGTTCCAAGGGACAGTGAAAACCAGCTACAGCTTTCCGTGCTGGGAGCTTTCCTGTGGGCGCAATCGCTGGACGTTTGAATTTGGCAGCCGGACTCCACGAGAGAGCAATACACAGTGTTGCCCCATTACGAACCAAAGCTTTTGCAGAACGCGAATGTCTGTCTACCAGCGAATGCAGTTCCAAGGGACAGTGAAAACCAGCTACAGCTTTCCGTGCTGGCAGCTTTCCTGTGGGCGCAATCGCTGGACGTTTCGAATTTGGCAGCCGGGCTCTCCGAGAGAGAAATACACAGTGTTGCCCCTTTACGAACGAAAGCTGTTGCAGAACGCAGATGTCTGTCTACCAGCGCATGCAGTTCCAAGGGACAGTGAAAACCAGCTACAGCTTTCCGTGCTGGCAGCTTTCCTGTGGGCGCAATCGCTGGACGTTTCGAATTTGGCAGCCGGGCTCTCCGAGAGAGAAATACACAGTGTTGCCTCATTACGAACGAAAACTTTTGCAGAACACGAATGTCCGTCTACCAGCGAATGCAGTTCCAAGGGACAGTGAAAACCAGCTACAGCTTTCCGTGCTGGCAGCTTTCCTGTGGGCGCAATCGCTGGACGTTTCGAATTTGGCAGCCGGGCTCTGCGAGAGAGAAATACACAGTGTTGCCTCATTACGAACGAAAGCTTTTGCAGAACGCGAATGTCTGTGTAGCAGCGAATGCAGTTCCAAGGGACAGTGAAAACCAGCTACAGCTTTCCGTGCTGGGAGCTTTCCTGTGGGCGCAATCGCTGGACGTTTCGAATTTGGAAGCCGGGCTCTCCGAGAGAGAAATACACAGTGTTGCCCCTTTACGAACGAAAGCTGTTGCAGAACGCGAATGTCTGTGTAGCAGCGAATGCAGTTCCAAGGGACAGTGAAAACCAGCTACAGCTTTCCGTGCTGGCAGCTTTCCTGTGGGCGCAATCGCTGGACGTTTCGAATTTGGCAGCCGGGATCTCCGAGAGAGAAATACACAGTGTTGCCCCATTACCAACCAAAGCTTTTGCAGAACGCGAATGTCTGTCTACCAGCGAATGCAGTTCCAAGGGACAGTGAAAACCAGCTACAGCTTTCCGTGCTGGCAGCTTTCCTGTGGGCGCAATCGCTGGACGTTTCGAATTTGGCAGCCGGGCTCTCCGAGAGAGAAATACACAGTGTTGCCTCATTACGAACGAAAGCTTTTGCAGAACACGAATGTCCGTCTACCAGCGAATGCAGTTCCAAGGGACAGTGAAAACCAGCTACAGCTTTCCGTGCTGGGAGCTTTCCTGTGGGCGCAATCGCTGGACGTTTCGAATTTGGCAGCCGGGCTCTCCGAGAGAGAAATACACAGTGTTGCCCCTTTACGAACGAAAGCTGTTGCAGAACGCGAATGTCTGTGTAGCAGCGAATGCAGTTCCAAGGGACAGTGAAAACCAGATAGAGCTTTCCGTGCTGGCTGCTTTCCTGTGGGCACAATCGCTGGACGTTTCGAATTTGGCAGCCGGGCTCTCCGAGAGAGAAATACACAGTGTTGCCCCTTTACGAAACAAAGCTTTTGCAGAACGCGAATGTCTGTCTACCAGCGAATGCAGTTCCAAGGGACAGTGAAAACCAGCTACAGCTTTCCGTGCTGGCAGCTTTCCTGTGGGCGCAATCGCTGGACGTTTCGAATTTGGCAGCCGGGCTCTCCGAGAGAGAAATACACAGTGTTGCCTCATAACGAACGAAAACTTTTGCAGAACACGAATGTCTGTGTAGCAGGGAATGCAGTTCCAAGGGACAGTGAAAACCAGCTACAGCTTTCCGTGCTGGGAGCTTTCCTGTGGGCGCAATCGCTGGACGTTTCGAATTTGGCAGCCGGGCTCTCTGAGAGAGAAATACACAGTGTTGCCCCATTACGAACCAAAGCTTTTGCAGAACGCGAATGTCTGTCTACCAGCGAATGCAGTTCCAAGGGACAGTGAAAACCAGCTACAGCTTTCCGTGCTGGGAGCTTTCCTGTGGGCGCAATCGCTGGACGTTTGAATTTGGCAGCCGGACTCTGCGAGAGAGAAATACACAGTGTTGCCCCTTTACGAACGAAAGCTGTTGCAGAACGCGAATGTCTGTCTACCAGCGAATGCAGTTCCAAGGGACAGTGAAAACCAGCTACAGCTTTCCGTGCTGGCAGCTTTCCTGTGGGCGCAATCGCTGGACGTTTCGAATTTGGCAGCCGGGCTCTCCGAGAGAGAAATACACAGTGTTGCCCCTTTACGTACGAAAGCTTTTGCAGAACGCGAATGTCTGTCTACCAGCGAATGCAGTTCCAAGGGACAGTGAAAACCAGCTACAGCTTTCCGTGCTGGCAGCTTTCCTGTGGGCGCAATCGCTGGACGTTTCGAATTTGGCAGCCGGGCTCTCCGAGAGAGAAATACACAGTGTTGCCCCTTTACGAACGAAAGCTGTTGCAGAACGCGAATGTCTGTCTACCAGCGAATGCAGTTCCAAGGGACAGTGAAAACCAGCTACAGATTTCCGTGCTGGCAGCTTTCCTGTGGGCGCAATCGCTGGACGTTTCGAATTTGGCAGCCATGCTCTCCGAGAGAGAAATACACAGTGTTGCCTCATTACGAACGAAAACTTTTGCAGAACACGAATGTCCGTCTACCAGCGAATGCAGTTCCAAGGGACAGTGAAAACCAGCTACAGCTTTCCGTGCTGGCAGCTTTCCTGTGGGCGCAATCGCTGGACGTTTCGAATTTGGCAGCCGGGCTCTCCGAGAGAGAAATACACAGTGTTGCCCCTTTACGAACGAAAGCTGTTGCAGAACGCAAATGTCTGTGTAGCAGCGAATGCAGTTCCAAGGGACAGTGAAAACCAGCTACAGCTTTCCGTGCTGGCAGCTTTCCTGTGGGCGCAATCGCTGGACGTTTCGAATTTGGCAGCCGGGCTCTCCCAGAGAGAAATACACAGTGTTGCCTCATTACGAACGAAAACTTTTGCAGAACACGAATGTCCGTCTACCAGCGAATGCAGTTCCAAGGGACAGTGAAAACCAGCTACAGCTTTCCGTGCTGGCAGCTTTCCTGTGGGCGCAATCGCTGGACGTTTCGAATTTGGCAGCCGGGCTCTCCGAGAGAGAAATACACAGTGTTGCCCCTTTACGAACGAAAGCTGTTGCAGAACGCGAATGTCTGTCTACCAGCGAATGCAGTTCCAAGGGACAGTGAAAACCAGATACAGCTTTCCGTGCTGGCAGCTTTCCTGTGGGCGCAATCGCTGGACGTTTCAAATTTGGCAGCCGGGATGTCCGAGAGAGAAATACACAGTGTTGCCCCATTACCAACCAAAGCTTTTGCAGAACGCGAATGTCTGTGTAGCAGCGAATGCAGTTCCAAGGGACAGTGAAAACCAGCTACAGCTTTCCGTGCTGGCAGCTTTCCTGTGGGCGCAATCGCTGGACGTTTCGAATTTGGCAGCCGGGTTCTCCGAGAGAGAAATACACAGTGTTGCCCCTTTACGAACGAAAGCTGTTGCAGAACGCGAATGTCTGTCTACCAGCGAATGCAGTTCCAAGGGACAGTGAAAACCAGCTACAGCTTTCCGTGCTGGCAGCTTTCCTGTGGGCGCAATCGCTGGACGTTTGAATTTGGCAGCCGGACTCCACGAGAGAGCAATACACAGTGTTGCCCCATTACGAACCAAAGCTTTTGCAGAACGCGAATGTCTGTCTACCAGCGAATGCAGTTCCAAGGGACAGTGAAAACCAGCTACAGCTTTCCGTGCTGGCAGCTTTCCTGTGGGCGCAATCGCTGGACGTTTCGAATTTGGCAGCCGGGCTCTCCGAGAGAGAAATACACAGTGTTGCCCCTTTACGAACGAAAGCTGTTGCAGAACGCAGATGTCTGTCTACCAGCGAATGCAGTTCCAAGGGACAGTGAAAACCAGCTACAGCTTTCCGTGCTGGCAGCTTTCCTGTGGGCGCAATCACTGGACGTTTCGAATTTGGCAGCCGGGATCTCCGAGAGAGAAATACACAGTGTTGCCTCATTACGAACGAAAACTTTTGCAGAACACGAATGTCCGTCTACCAGCGAATGCAGTTCCAAGGGACAGTGAAAACCAGCTACAGCTTTCCGTGCTGGCAGCTTTCCTGTGGGCGCAATCGCTGGACGTTTCGAATTTGGCAGCCGGGCTCTGCGAGAGAGAAATACACAGTGTTGCCTCATTACGAACGAAAGCTGTTGCAGAACGCGAATGTCTGTGTAGCAGCGAATGCAGTTCCAAGGGACAGTGAAAACCAGCTACAGCTTTCCGTGCTGGCAGCTTTCCTGTGGGCGCAATCGCTGGACGTTTCGAATTTGGCAGCCGGGATCTCCGAGAGAGAAATACACAGTGTTGCCCCATTACCAACCAAAGCTTTTGCAGAACGCGAATGTCTGTCTACCAGCGAATGCAGTTCCAAGGGACAGTGAAAACCAGCTACAGCTTTCCGTGCTGGCAGCTTTCCTGTGGGCGCAATCGCTGGACGTTTCGAATTTGGCAGCCGGGCTCTGCGAGAGAGAAATACACAGTGTTGCCTCATTACGAACGAAAGCTTTTGCAGAACACGAATGTCCGTCTACCAGCGAATGCAGTTCCAAGGGACAGTGAAAACCAGCTACAGCTTTCCGTGCTGGGAGCTTTCCTGTGGGCGCAATCGCTGGACGTTTCGAATTTGGCAGCCGGGCTCTGCGAGAGAGAAATACACAGTGTTGCCCCTTTACGAACGAAAGCTGTTGCAGAACGCGAATGTCTGTGTAGCAGCGAATGCAGTTCCAAGGGACAGTGAAAACCAGATACAGCTTTCCGTGCTGGCTGCTTTCCTGTGGGCACAATCGCTGGACGTTTCGAATTTGGCAGCCGGGCTCTCCGAGAGAGAAATACACAGTGTTGCCCCTTTACGAAACAAAGCTTTTGCAGAACGCGAATGTCTGTCTACCAGCGAATGCAGTTCCAAGGGACAGTGAAAACCAGCTACAGCTTTCCGTGCTGGCAGCTTTCCTGTGGGCGCAATCGCTGGACGTTTCGAATTTGGCAGCCGGGCTCTCCGAGAGAGAAATACACAGTGTTGCCTCATAACGAACGAAAACTTTTGCAGAACACGAATGTCTGTGTAGCAGGGAATGCAGTTCCAAGGGACAGTGAAAACCAGCTACAGCTTTCCGTGCTGGGAGCTTTCCTGTGGGCGCAATCGCTGGACGTTTCGAATTTGGCAGCCGGGCTCTCTGAGAGAGAAATACACAGTGTTGCCCCATTACGAACCAAAGCTTTTGCAGAACGCGAATGTCTGTCTACCAGCGAATGCAGTTCCAAGGGACAGTGAAAACCAGCTACAGCTTTCCGTGCTGGGAGCTTTCCTGTGGGCGCAATCGCTGGACGTTTCGAATTTGGCAGCCGGGCTCTCCGAGAGAGAAATACACAGTGTTGCCCCTTTACGTACGAAAGCTTTTGCAGAACGCGAATGTCTGTCTACCAGCGAATGCAGTTCCAAGGGACAGTGAAAACCAGCTACAGCTTTCCGTGCTGGCAGCTTTCCTGTGGGCGCAATCGCTGGACGTTTCGAATTTGGCAGCCGGGCTCTCCGAGAGAGAAATACACAGTGTTGCCCCTTTACGAACGAAAGCTGTTGCAGAACGCGAATGTCTGTCTACCAGCGAATGCAGTTCCAAGGGACAGTGAAAACCAGCTACAGCTTTCCGTGCTGGGAGCTTTCCTGTGGGCGCAATCGCTGGACGTTTCGAATTTGGCAGCCGGGCTCTCCGAGAGAGAAATACACAGTGTTGCCCCATTACGAAACAAAGCTTTTGCAGAACGCGAATGTCTGTCTACCAGCGAATGCAGTTCCAAGGGACAGTGAAAACCAGCTACAGCTTTCCGTGCTGGGAGCTTTCCTGTGGGCGCAATCGCTGGACGTTTCGAATTTGGCAGCCGGGCTCTCCGAGAGAGAAATACACAGTGTTGCCCCTTTACGAACGAAAGCTGTTGCAGAACGCGAATGTCTGTCTACCAGCGAATGCAGTTCCAAGGGACAGTGAAAACCAGCTACAGATTTCCGTGCTGGCAGCTTTCCTGTGGGCGCAATCGCTGGACGTTTCGAATTTGGCAGCCGGGCTCTCCCAGAGAGAAATACACAGTGTTGCCTCATTACGAACGAAAACTTTTGCAGAACACGAATGTCCGTCTACCAGCGAATGCAGTTCCAAGGGACAGTGAAAACCAGCTACAGCTTTCCGTGCTGGGAGCTTTCCTGTGGGCGCAATCGCTGGACGTTTCGAATTTGGCAGCCGGGCTCTCCGAGAGAGAAATACACAGTGTTGCCCCTTTACGAACGAAAGCTTTTGCAGAACGCGAATGTCTGTGTAGCAGCGAATGCAGTTCCAAGGGACAGTGAAAACCAGATACAGCTTTCCGTGCTGGCAGCTTTCCTGTGGGCGCAATCGCTGGACGTTTCAAATTTGGCAGCCGGGATGTCCGAGAGAGAAATACACAGTGTTGCCCCATTACCAACCAAAGCTTTTGCAGAACGCGAATGTCTGTCTACCAGCGAATGCAGTTCCAAGGGACAGTGAAAACCAGCTACAGCTTTCCGTGCTGGCAGCTTTCCTGTGGGCGCAATCGCTGGACGTTTCGAATTTGGCAGCCGGGCTCTCCGAGAGAGAAATACACAGTGTTGCCTCATTACGAACGAAAGCTTTTGCAGAACACGAATGTCCGTCTACCAGCGAATGCAGTTCCAAGGGACAGTGAAAACCAGCTACAGCTTTCCGTGCTGGCAGCTTTCCTGTGGGCGCAATCGCTGGACGTTTCGAATTTGGCAGCCGGGCTCTGCGAGAGAGAAATACACAGTGTTGCCCCTTTACGAACGAAAGCTGTTGCAGAACGCGAATGTCTGTGTAGCAGCGAATGCAGTTCCAAGGGACAGTGAAAACCAGATACAGCTTTCCGTGCTGGCTGCTTTCCTGTGGGCACAATCGCTGGACGTTTCGAATTTGGCAGCCGGGCTCTCCGAGAGAGAAATACACAGTGTTGCCCCTTTACGAAACAAAGCTTTTGCAGAACGCGAATGTCTGTCTACCAGCGAATGCAGTTCCAAGGGACAGTGAAAACCAGCTACAGCTTTCCGTGCTGGCAGCTTTCCTGTGGGCGCAATCGCTGGACGTTTCGAATTTGGCAGCCGGGCTCTCCGAGAGAGAAATACACAGTGTTGCCTCATAACGAACGAAAACTTTTGCAGAACACGAATGTCTGTGTAGCAGGGAATGCAGTTCCAAGGGACAGTGAAAACCAGCTACAGCTTTCCGTGCTGGGAGCTTTCCTGTGGGCGCAATCGCTGGACGTTTCGAATTTGGCAGCCGGGCTCTCCGAGAGAGAAATACACAGTGTTGCCCCTTTACGAACGAAAGCTGTTGCAGAACGCGAATGTCTGTCTACCAGCGAATGCAGTTCCAAGGGACAGTGAAAACCAGCTACAGATTTCCGTGCTGGCAGCTTTCCTGTGGGCGCAATCGCTGGACGTTTCGAATTTGGCAGCCGGGCTCTCCCAGAGAGAAATACACAGTGTTGCCTCATTACGAACGAAAACTTTTGCAGAACACGAATGTCCGTCTACCAGCGAATGCAGTTCCAAGGGACAGTGAAAACCAGCTACAGCTTTCCGTGCTGGCAGCTTTCCTGTGGGCGCAATCGCTGGACGTTTCGAATTTGGCAGCCGGGCTCTCCCAGAGAGAAATACACAGTGTTGCCCCTTTACGAACGAAAGCTGTTGCAGAACGCGAATGTCTGTCTACCAGCGAATGCAGTTCCAAGGGACAGTGAAAACCAGCTACAGCTTTCCGTGCTGGGAGCTTTCCTGTGGGCGCAATCGCTGGACGTTTCGAATTTGGCAGCCGGGCTCTCCGAGAGAGAAATACACAGTGTTGCCCCTTTACGAACGAAAGCTTTTGCAGAACGCGAATGTCTGTGTAGCAGCGAATGCAGTTCCAAGGGACAGTGAAAACCAGATACAGCTTTCCGTGCTGGCAGCTTTCCTGTGGGCGCAATCGCTGGACGTTTCAAATTTGGCAGCCGGGATGTCCGAGAGAGAAATACACAGTGTTGCCCCATTACCAACCAAAGCTTTTGCAGAACGCGAATGTCTGTCTACCAGCGAATGCAGTTCCAAGGGACAGTGAAAACCAGCTACAGCTTTCCGTGCTGGCAGCTTTCCTGTGGGCGCAATCGCTGGACGTTTCGAATTTGGCAGCCGGGCTCTCCGAGAGAGAAATACACAGTGTTGCCTCATTACGAACGAAAGCTTTTGCAGAACACGAATGTCCGTCTACCAGCGAATGCAGTTCCAAGGGACAGTGAAAACCAGCTACAGCTTTCCGTGCTGGGAGCTTTCCTGTGGGCGCAATCGCTGGACGTTTCGAATTTGGCAGCCGGGCTCTGCGAGAGAGAAATACACAGTGTTGCCCCTTTACGAACGAAAGCTGTTGCAGAACGCGAATGTCTGTGTAGCAGCGAATGCAGTTCCAAGGGACAGTGAAAACCAGATACAGCTTTCCGTGCTGGCTGCTTTCCTGTGGGCACAATCGCTGGACGTTTCGAATTTGGCAGCCGGGCTCTCCGAGAGAGAAATACACAGTGTTGCCCCTTTACGAAACAAAGCTTTTGCAGAACGCGAATGTCTGTCTACCAGCGAATGCAGTTCCAAGGGACAGTGAAAACCAGCTACAGCTTTCCGTGCTGGCAGCTTTCCTGTGGGCGCAATCGCTGGACGTTTCGAATTTGGCAGCCGGGCTCTCCGAGAGAGAAATACACAGTGTTGCCTCATAACGAACGAAAACTTTTGCAGAACACGAATGTCTGTGTAGCAGGGAATGCAGTTCCAAGGGACAGTGAAAACCAACTACAGCTTTCCGTGCTGGCAGCTTTCCTGTGGGCGCAATCGCTGGACGTTTCGAATTTGGCAGCCGGGCTCTCTGAGAGAGAAATACACAGTGTTGCCCCATTACGAACCAAAGCTTTTGCAGAACGCGAATGTCTGTCTACCAGCGAATGCAGTTCCAAGGGACAGTGAAAACCAGCTACAGCTTTCCGTGCTGGGAGCTTTCCTGTGGGCGCAATCGCTGGACGTTTGAATTTGGCAGCCGGACTCTGCGAGAGAGAAATACACAGTGTTGCCCCTTTACGAACGAAAGCTGTTGCAGAACGCGAATGTCTGTCTACCAGCGAATGCAGTTCCAAGGGACAGTGAAAACCAGCTACAGCTTTCCGTGCTGGCAGCTTTCCTGTGGGCGCAATCGCTGGACGTTTCGAATTTGGCAGCCGGGCTCTCCGAGAGAGAAATACACAGTGTTGCCCCTTTACGTACGAAAGCTTTTGCAGAACGCGAATGTCTGTCTACCAGCGAATGCAGTTCCAAGGGACAGTGAAAACCAGCTACAGCTTTCCGTGCTGGCAGCTTTCCTGTGGGCGCAATCGCTGGACGTTTCGAATTTGGCAGCCGGGCTCTCCGAGAGAGAAATACACAGTGTTGCCCCTTTACGAACGAAAGCTGTTGCAGAACGCGAATGTCTGTCTACCAGCGAATGCAGTTCCAAGGGACAGTGAAAACCAGCTACAGCTTTCCGTGCTGGGAGCTTTCCTGTGGGCGCAATCGCTGGACGTTTCGAATTTGGCAGCCGGGCTCTCCGAGAGAGAAATACACAGTGTTGCCCCATTACGAAACAAAGCTTTTGCAGAACGCGAATGTCTGTCTACCAGCGAATGCAGTTCCAAGGGACAGTGAAAACCAGCTACAGCTTTCCGTGCTGGGAGCTTTCCTGTGGGCGCAATCGCTGGACGTTTCGAATTTGGCAGCCGGGCTCTCCGAGAGAGAAATACACAGTGTTGCCCCTTTACGAACGAAAGCTGTTGCAGAACGCGAATGTCTGTCTACCAGCGAATGCAGTTCCAAGGGACAGTGAAAACCAGCTACAGATTTCCGTGCTGGCAGCTTTCCTGTGGGCGCAATCGCTGGACGTTTCGAATTTGGCAGCCGGGCTCTCCCAGAGAGAAATACACAGTGTTGCCTCATTACGAACGAAAACTTTTGCAGAACACGAATGTCCGTCTACCAGCGAATGCAGTTCCAAGGGACAGTGAAAACCAGCTACAGCTTTCCGTGCTGGGAGCTTTCCTGTGGGCGCAATCGCTGGACGTTTCGAATTTGGCAGCCGGGCTCTCCGAGAGAGAAATACACAGTGTTGCCCCTTTACGAACGAAAGCTTTTGCAGAACGCGAATGTCTGTGTAGCAGCGAATGCAGTTCCAAGGGACAGTGAAAACCAGATACAGCTTTCCGTGCTGGCAGCTTTCCTGTGGGCGCAATCGCTGGACGTTTCAAATTTGGCAGCCGGGATGTCCGAGAGAGAAATACACAGTGTTGCCCCATTACCAACCAAAGCTTTTGCAGAACGCGAATGTCTGTCTACCAGCGAATGCAGTTCCAAGGGACAGTGAAAACCAGCTACAGCTTTCCGTGCTGGCAGCTTTCCTGTGGGCGCAATCGCTGGACGTTTCGAATTTGGCAGCCGGGCTCTCCGAGAGAGAAATACACAGTGTTGCCTCATTACGAACGAAAGCTTTTGCAGAACACGAATGTCCGTCTACCAGCGAATGCAGTTCCAAGGGACAGTGAAAACCAGCTACAGCTTTCCGTGCTGGGAGCTTTCCTGTGGGCGCAATCGCTGGACGTTTCGAATTTGGCAGCCGGGCTCTGCGAGAGAGAAATACACAGTGTTGCCCCTTTACGAACGAAAGCTGTTGCAGAACGCGAATGTCTGTGTAGCAGCGAATGCAGTTCCAAGGGACAGTGAAAACCAGATACAGCTTTCCGTGCTGGCTGCTTTCCTGTGGGCACAATCGCTGGACGTTTCGAATTTGGCAGCCGGGCTCTCCGAGAGAGAAATACACAGTGTTGCCCCTTTACGAAACAAAGCTTTTGCAGAACGCGAATGTCTGTCTACCAGCGAATGCAGTTCCAAGGGACAGTGAAAACCAGCTACAGCTTTCCGTGCTGGCAGCTTTCCTGTGGGCGCAATCGCTGGACGTTTCGAATTTGGCAGCCGGGCTCTCCGAGAGAGAAATACACAGTGTTGCCTCATAACGAACGAAAACTTTTGCAGAACACGAATGTCTGTGTAGCAGGGAATGCAGTTCCAAGGGACAGTGAAAACCAGCTACAGCTTTCCGTGCTGGGAGCTTTCCTGTGGGCGCAATCGCTGGACGTTTCGAATTTGGCAGCCGGGCTCTCTGAGAGAGAAATACACAGTGTTGCCCCATTACGAACCAAAGCTTTTGCAGAACGCGAATGTCTGTCTACCAGCGAATGCAGTTCCAAGGGACAGTGAAAACCAGCTACAGCTTTCCGTGCTGGGAGCTTTCCTGTGGGCGCAATCGCTGGACGTTTGAATTTGGCAGCCGGACTCTGCGAGAGAGAAATACACAGTGTTGCCCCTTTACGAACGAAAGCTGTTGCAGAACGCGAATGTCTGTCTACCAGCGAATGCAGTTCCAAGGGACAGTGAAAACCAGCTACAGCTTTCCGTGCTGGCAGCTTTCCTGTGGGCGCAATCGCTGGACGTTTCGAATTTGGCAGCCGGGCTCTCCGAGAGAGAAATACACAGTGTTGCCCCTTTACGTACGAAAGCTTTTGCAGAACGCGAATGTCTGTCTACCAGCGAATGCAGTTCCAAGGGACAGTGAAAACCAGCTACAGCTTTCCGTGCTGGCAGCTTTCCTGTGGGCGCAATCGCTGGACGTTTCGAATTTGGCAGCCGGGCTCTCCGAGAGAGAAATACACAGTGTTGCCCCTTTACGAACGAAAGCTGTTGCAGAACGCGAATGTCTGTCTACCAGCGAATGCAGTTCCAAGGGACAGTGAAAACCAGCTACAGCTTTCCGTGCTGGGAGCTTTCCTGTGGGCGCAATCGCTGGACGTTTCGAATTTGGCAGCCGGGCTCTCCGAGAGAGAAATACACAGTGTTGCCCCATTACGAAACAAAGCTTTTGCAGAACGCGAATGTCTGTCTACCAGCGAATGCAGTTCCAAGGGACAGTGAAAACCAGCTACAGCTTTCCGTGCTGGGAGCTTTCCTGTGGGCGCAATCGCTGGACGTTTCGAATTTGGCAGCCGGGCTCTCCGAGAGAGAAATACACAGTGTTGCCCCTTTACGAACGAAAGCTGTTGCAGAACGCGAATGTCTGTCTACCAGCGAATGCAGTTCCAAGGGACAGTGAAAACCAGCTACAGATTTCCGTGCTGGCAGCTTTCCTGTGGGCGCAATCGCTGGACGTTTCGAATTTGGCAGCCGGGCTCTCCCAGAGAGAAATACACAGTGTTGCCTCATTACGAACGAAAACTTTTGCAGAACACGAATGTCCGTCTACCAGCGAATGCAGTTCCAAGGGACAGTGAAAACCAGCTACAGCTTTCCGTGCTGGGAGCTTTCCTGTGGGCGCAATCGCTGGACGTTTCGAATTTGGCAGCCGGGCTCTCCGAGAGAGAAATACACAGTGTTGCCCCTTTACGAACGAAAGCTTTTGCAGAACGCGAATGTCTGTGTAGCAGCGAATGCAGTTCCAAGGGACAGTGAAAACCAGATACAGCTTTCCGTGCTGGCAGCTTTCCTGTGGGCGCAATCGCTGGACGTTTCAAATTTGGCAGCCGGGATGTCCGAGAGAGAAATACACAGTGTTGCCCCATTACCAACCAAAGCTTTTGCAGAACGCGAATGTCTGTGTAGCAGCGAATGCAGTTCCAAGGGACAGTGAAAACCAGCTACAGCTTTCCGTGCTGGCAGCTTTCCTGTGGGCGCAATCGCTGGACGTTTCGAATTTGGCAGCCGGGCTCTCCGAGAGAGAAATACACAGTGTTGCCCCTTTACGAACGAAAGCTGTTGCAGAACGCGAATGTCTGTCTACCAGCGAATGCAGTTCCAAGGGACAGTGAAAACCAGCTACAGCTTTCCGTGCTGGCAGCTTTCCTGTGGGCGCAATCGCTGGACGTTTGAATTTGGCAGCCGGGCTCTCCGAGAGAGAAATACACAGTGTTGCCCCATTACGAACCAAAGCTTTTGCAGAACGCGAATGTCTGTCTACCAGCGAATGCAGTTCCAAGGGACAGTGAAAACCAGCTACAGCTTTCCGTGCTGGCAGCTTTCCTGTGGGCGCAATCGCTGGACGTTTCGAATTTGGCAGCCGGGCTCTCCGAGAGAGAAATACACAGTGTTGCCTCATTACGAACGAAAGCTTTTGCAGAACACGAATGTCCGTCTACCAGCGAATGCAGTTCCAAGGGACAGTGAAAACCAGCTACAGCTTTCCGTGCTGGCAGCTTTCCTGTGGGCGCAATCGCTGGACGTTTCGAATTTGGCAGCCGGGCTCTCCGAGAGAGAAATACACAGTGTTGCCCCTTTACGAACGAAAGCTGTTGCAGAACGCGGATGTCTGTGTAGCAGCGAATGCAGTTCCAAGGGACAGTGAAAACCAGCTACAGCTTTCCGTGCTGGTAGCTTTCCTGTGGGCGCAATCGCTGGACTTTTCGAATTTGGCAGCCGGTCTGCACGAGAGAGAAATACACAGTGTTGCCCCTTTACGAACGAAAGCTGTTGCAGAACGCGAATGTCTGTGTAGCAGCGAATGCAGTTCCAAGGGACAGTGAAAACCAGCTACAGCTTTCCGTGCTGGCAGCTTTCCTGTGGGCGCAATCGCTGGACGTTTCGAATTTGGCAGCCGGGATCTCCGAGAGAGAAATACACAGTGTTGCCCCATTACCAACCAAAGCTTTTGCAGAACGCGAATGTCTGTCTACCAGCGAATGCAGTTCCAAGGGACAGTGAAAACCAGCTACAGCTTTCCGTGCTGGCAGCTTTCCTGTGGGCGCAATCGCTGGACGTTTCGAATTTGGCAGCCGGGCTCTCCGAGAGAGAAATACACAGTGTTGCCTCATTACGAACGAAAGCTTTTGCAGAACACGAATGTCCGTCTACCAGCGAATGCAGTTCCAAGGGACAGTGAAAACCAGCTACAGCTTTCCGTGCTGGCAGCTTTCCTGGGGGCGCAATCGCTGGACGTTTCGAATTTGGCAGCCGGGCTCTCCGAGAGAGAAATACACAGTGTTGCCCCTTTACGAACGAAAGCTGTTGCAGAACGCGAATGTCTGTGTAGCAGCGAATGCAGTTCCAAGGGACAGTGAAAACCAGATACAGCTTTCCGTGCTGGCTGCTTTCCTGTGGGCATAATCGCTGGACGTTTCGAATTTGGCAGCCGGGCTCTCCGAGAGAGAAATACACAGTGTTGCCCCTTTACGAAACAAAGCTTTTGCAGAACGCGAATGTCTGTCTACCAGCGAATGCAGTTCCAAGGGACAGTGAAAACCAGCTACAGCTTTCCGTGCTGGCAGCTTTCCTGTGGGCGCAATCGCTGGACGTTTCGAATTTGGCAGCCGGGCTCTCCCAGAGAGAAATACACAGTGTTGCCTCATTACGAACGAAAGCTTTTGCAGAACACGAATGTCTGTGTAGCAGGGAATGCAGTTCCAAGGGACAGTGAAAACCAGCTACAGCTTTCCGTGCTGGGAGATTTCCTGTGGGCGCAATCGCTGGACGTTTCGAATTTGGCAGCCGGGCTCTCTGAGAGAGAAATACACAGTGTTGCCCCATTACGAACCAAAGCTGTTGCAGAACACGAATGTCCGTCTACCAGCGAATGCAGTTCCAAGGGACAGTGAAAACCAGCTACAGCTTTCCGTGCTGGGAGCTTTCCTGTGGGCGCAATCGCTGGACGTTTGAATTTGGCAGCCGGACTCTGCGAGAGAGAAATACACAGTGTTGCCCCTTTACGAACGAAAGCTGTTGCAGAACGCGAATGTCTGTCTACCAGCGAATGCAGTTCCAAGGGACAGTGAAAACCAGCTACAGCTTTCCGTGCTGGCAGCTTTCCTGTGGGCGCAATCGCTGGACGTTTCGAATTTGGCAGCCGGGCTCTGCGAGAGAGAAATACACAGTGTTGCCCCTTTACGAACGAAAGCTGTTGCAGAACGCGAATGTCTGTCTACCAGCGAATGCAGTTCCAAGGGACAGTGAAAACCAGCTACAGCTTTCCGTGCTGGCAGCTTTCCTGTGGGCGCAATCGCTGGACGTTTCGAATTTGGCAGCCGGGCTCTCCGAGAGAGAAATACACAGTGTTGCCCCTTTACGAACGAAAGCTGTTGCAGAACGCGAATGTCTGTCTACCAGCGAATGCAGTTCCAAGGGACAGTGAAAACCAGCTACAGCTTTCCGTGCTGGCAGCTTTCCTGTGGGCGCAATCGCTGGACGTTTGAATTTGGCAGCCGGACTCCACGAGAGAGAAATACACAGTGTTGCCCCATTACGAACCAAAGCTTTTGCAGAACGCGAATGTCTGTGTAGCAGCGAATGCAGTTCCAAGGGACAGTGAAAACCAGCTACAGCTTTCCGTGCTGGCAGCTTTCCTGTGGGCGCAATCGCTGGACGTTTCGAATTTGGCAGCCGGGCTCTGCGAGAGAGAAATACACAGTGTTGCCCCATTACGAAACAAAGCTTTTGCAGAACGCGAATGTCTGTCTACCAGCGAATGCAGTTCCAAGGGACAGTGAAAACCAGCTACAGCTTTCCGGGCTGGCAGCTTTCCTGTGGGCGCAATCGCTGGACGTTTCGAATTTGGAAGCCGGGCTCTGCGAGAGAGAAATACACAGTGTTGCCTCATTACGAACGAAAGCTTTTGCAGAACACGAATGTCCGTCTACCAGCGAATGCAGTTCCAAGGGACAGTGAAAACCAGCTACAGCTTTCCGTGCTGGCAGCTTTCCTGTGGGCGCAATCGCTGGACGTTTCGAATTTGGAAGCCGCGCTCTCCGAGAGAGAAATACACAGTGTTGCCTCATTACGAACGAAAGCTTTTGCACAACACGAATGTCCGTCTACCAGCGAATGCAGTTCCAAGGGACAGTGAAAACCAGCTACAGCTTTCCGTGCTGGCAGCTTTCCTGTGGGCGCAATCGCTGGACGTTTCGAATTTGGCAGCCGGGCTCTCCGAGAGAGAAATACACAGTGTTGCCCCTTTACGAACGAAAGCTGTTGCAGAACGCGAATGTCTGTGTAGCAGCGAATGCAGTTCCAAGGGACAGTGAAAGCCAGCTACAGCTTTCCGTGCTGGCAGCTTTCCTGTGGGCGCAATCGCTGGACGTTTTGAATTTGGCAGCCGGGCTCTCCGAGAGAGAAATACACAGTGTTGCCCCATTACGAACCAAAGCTTTTGCAGAACGCGAATGTCTGTCTACCAGCGAATGCAGTTCCAAGGGACAGTGAAAACCAGCTACAGCTTTCCGTGCTGGCAGCTTTCCTGTGGGCGCAATCGCTGGACGTTTCGAATTTGGCAGCCGGGCTCTCCGAGAGAGAAATACACAGTGTTGCCTCATTACGAACGAAAGCTTTTGCAGAACACGAATGTCCGTCTACCAGCGAATGCAGTTCCAAGGGACAGTGAAAACCAGCTACAGCTTTCCGTGCTGGCAGCTTTCCTGGGGGCGCAATCGCTGGACGTTTCGAATTTGGCAGCCGGGCTCTCCGAGAGAGAAATACACAGTGTTGCCCCTTTACGAACGAAAGCTGTTGCAGAACGCGAATGTCTGTGTAGCAGCGAATGCAGTTCCAAGGGACAGTGAAAACCAGATACAGCTTTCCGTGCTGGCTGCTTTCCTGTGGGCATAATCGCTGGACGTTTCGAATTTGGCAGCCGGGCTCTCCGAGAGAGAAATACACAGTGTTGCCCCTTTACGAAACAAAGCTTTTGCAGAACGCGAATGTCTGTCTACCAGCGAATGCAGTTCCAAGGGACAGTGAAAACCAGCTACAGCTTTCCGTGCTGGCAGCTTTCCTGTGGGCGCAATCGCTGGACGTTTCGAATTTGGCAGCCGGGCTCTCCCAGAGAGAAATACACAGTGTTGCCTCATTACGAACGAAAGCTTTTGCAGAACACGAATGTCTGTGTAGCAGGGAATGCAGTTCCAAGGGACAGTGAAAACCAGCTACAGCTTTCCGTGCTGGGAGATTTCCTGTGGGCGCAATCGCTGGACGTTTCGAATTTGGCAGCCGGGCTCTCTGAGAGAGAAATACACAGTGTTGCCCCATTACGAACCAAAGCTGTTGCAGAACACGAATGTCCGTCTACCAGCGAATGCAGTTCCAAGGGACAGTGAAAACCAGCTACAGCTTTCCGTGCTGGGAGCTTTCCTGTGGGCGCAATCGCTGGACGTTTGAATTTGGCAGCCGGACTCTGCGAGAGAGAAATACACAGTGTTGCCCCTTTACGAACGAAAGCTGTTGCAGAACGCGAATGTCTGTCTACCAGCGAATGCAGTTCCAAGGGACAGTGAAAACCAGCTACAGCTTTCCGTGCTGGCAGCTTTCCTGTGGGCGCAATCGCTGGACGTTTCGAATTTGGCAGCCGGGCTCTGCGAGAGAGAAATACACAGTGTTGCCCCTTTACGAACGAAAGCTGTTGCAGAACGCGAATGTCTGTCTACCAGCGAATGCAGTTCCAAGGGACAGTGAAAACCAGCTACAGCTTTCCGTGCTGGCAGCTTTCCTGTGGGCGCAATCGCTGGACGTTTCGAATTTGGCAGCCGGGCTCTCCGAGAGAGAAATACACAGTGTTGCCCCTTTACGAACGAAAGCTGTTGCAGAACGCGAATGTCTGTCTACCAGCGAATGCAGTTCCAAGGGACAGTGAAAACCAGCTACAGCTTTCCGTGCTGGCAGCTTTCCTGTGGGCGCAATCGCTGGACGTTTGAATTTGGCAGCCGGACTCCACGAGAGAGAAATACACAGTGTTGCCCCATTACGAACCAAAGCTTTTGCAGAACGCGAATGTCTGTGTAGCAGCGAATGCAGTTCCAAGGGACAGTGAAAACCAGCTACAGCTTTCCGTGCTGGCAGCTTTCCTGTGGGCGCAATCGCTGGACGTTTCGAATTTGGCAGCCGGGCTCTGCGAGAGAGAAATACACAGTGTTGCCCCATTACGAAACAAAGCTTTTGCAGAACGCGAATGTCTGTCTACCAGCGAATGCAGTTCCAAGGGACAGTGAAAACCAGCTACAGCTTTCCGGGCTGGCAGCTTTCCTGTGGGCGCAATCGCTGGACGTTTCGAATTTGGAAGCCGGGCTCTGCGAGAGAGAAATACACAGTGTTGCCTCATTACGAACGAAAGCTTTTGCAGAACACGAATGTCCGTCTACCAGCGAATGCAGTTCCAAGGGACAGTGAAAACCAGCTACAGCTTTCCGTGCTGGCAGCTTTCCTGTGGGCGCAATCGCTGGACGTTTCGAATTTGGAAGCCGCGCTCTCCGAGAGAGAAATACACAGTGTTGCCTCATTACGAACGAAAGCTTTTGCACAACACGAATGTCCGTCTACCAGCGAATGCAGTTCCAAGGGACAGTGAAAACCAGCTACAGCTTTCCGTGCTGGCAGCTTTCCTGTGGGCGCAATCGCTGGACGTTTCGAATTTGGCAGCCGGGCTCTCCGAGAGAGAAATACACAGTGTTGCCCCTTTACGAACGAAAGCTGTTGCAGAACGCGAATGTCTGTGTAGCAGCGAATGCAGTTCCAAGGGACAGTGAAAGCCAGCTACAGCTTTCCGTGCTGGCAGCTTTCCTGTGGGCGCAATCGCTGGACGTTTTGAATTTGGCAGCCGGGCTCTCCGAGAGAGAAATACACAGTGTTGCCCCATTACGAACCAAAGCTTTTGCAGAACGCGAATGTCTGTCTACCAGCGAATGCAGTTCCAAGGGACAGTGAAAGCCAGCTACAGCTTTCCGTGCTGGCAGCTTTCCTGCGGGCGCAATCGCTGGACGTTTGAATTTGGCAGCCGGACTCCACGAGAGAGAAATACACAGTGTTGCCCCATTACGAACCAAAGCTTTTGCAGAACGCGAATGTCTGTCTACCAGCGAATGCAGTTCCAAGGGACAGTGAAAACCAGCTACAGCTTTCCGTGCTGGCAGCTTTCCTGTGGGCGCAATCGCTGGACGTTTCGAATTTGGCAGCCGGGCTCTCCCAGAGAGAAATACACAGTGTTGCCCCTTTACGAACGAAAGCTGTTGCAGAACGCGAATGTCTGTGTAGCAGCGAATGCAGTTCCAAGGGACAGTGAAAACCAGCTACAGCTTTCCGTGCTGGCAGCTTTCCTGTGGGCGCAATCGCTGGATGTTTCGAATTTGGCAGCCGGGCTCTCCGAGAGAGAAATACACAGTGTTGCCTCATTACGAACGAAAACTTTTGCAGAACACGAATGTCCGTCTACCAGCGAATGCAGTTCCAAGGGACAGTGAAAACCAGCTACAGCTTTCCGTGCTGGGAGCTTTCCTGTGGGCGCAATCGCTGGACGTTTCGAATTTGGCAGCCGGGCTCTCCGAGAGAGAAATACACAGTGTTGCCCCTTTACGAACGAAAGCTTTTGCAGAACGCGAATGTCTGTGTAGCAGCGAATGCAGTTCCAAGGGACAGTGAAAACCAGATACAGCTTTCCGTGCTGGCAGCTTTCCTGTGGGCGCAATCGCTGGACGTTTCAAATTTGGCAGCCGGGCTCCACGAGAGAGAAATACACAGTGTTGCCCCATTACCAACCAAAGCTTTTGCAGAACGCGAATGTCTGTGTAGCAGCGAATGCAGTTCCAAGGGACAGTGAAAACCAGCTACAGCTTTCCATGCTGGCAGCTTTCCTGTGGGCGCAATCGCTGGACGTTTCGAATTTGGCAGCCGGGCTCTCCGAGAGAGAAATACACAGTGTTGCCCCTTTACGAACGAAAGCTGTTGCAGAACGCGAATGTCTGTCTACCAGCGAATGCAGTTCCAAGGGACAGTGAAAACCAGCTACAGCTTTCCGTGCTGGCAGCTTTCCTGTGGGCGCAATCGCTGGACGTTTGAATTTGGCAGCCGGACTCTCCGAGAGAGAAATACACAGTGTTGCCCCATTACGAACCAAAGCTTTTGCAGAACGCGAATGTCTGTCTACCAGCGAATGCAGTTCCAAGGGACAGTGAAAACCAGCTACAGCTTTCCGTGCTGGCAGCTTTCCTGTGGGCGCAATCGCTGGACGTTTCGAATTTGGCAGCCGGGCTCTCCGAGAGAGAAATACACAGTGTTGCCCCTTTACGAACGAAAGCTGTTGCAGAACGCGGATGTCTGTGTAGCAGCGAATGCAGTTCCAAGGGACAGTGAAAACCAGCTACAGCTTTCCGTGCTGGTAGCTTTCCTGTGGGCGCAATCGCTGGACTTTTCGAATTTGGCAGCCGGGCTGCACGAGAGAGAAATACACAGTGTTGCCCCTTTACGAACGAAAGCTGTTGCAGAACGCGAATGTCTGTGTAGCAGCGAATGCAGTTCCAAGGGACAGTGAAAACCAGCTACAGCTTTCCGTGCTGGCAGCTTTCCTGTGGGCGCAATCGCTGGACGTTTCGAATTTGGCAGCCGGGATCTCCGAGAGAGAAATACACAGTGTTGCCCCATTACCAACCAAAGCTTTTGCAGAACGCGAATGTCTGTCTACCAGCGAATGCAGTTCCAAGGGACAGTGAAAACCAGCTACAGCTTTCCGTGCTGGCAGCTTTCCTGTGGGCGCAATCGCTGGACGTTTCGAATTTGGCAGCCGGGCTCTCCGAGAGAGAAATACACAGTGTTGCCTCATTACGAACGAAAGCTTTTGCAGAACACGAATGTCCGTCTACCAGCGAATGCAGTTCCAAGGGACAGTGAAAACCAGCTACAGCTTTCCGTGCTGGCAGCTTTCCTGGGGGCGCAATCGCTGGACGTTTCGAATTTGGCAGCCGGGCTCTCCGAGAGAGAAATACACAGTGTTGCCCCTTTACGAACGAAAGCTGTTGCAGAACGCGAATGTCTGTGTAGCAGCGAATGCAGTTCCAAGGGACAGTGAAAACCAGATACAGCTTTCCGTGCTGGCTGCTTTCCTGTGGGCACAATCGCTGGACGTTTCGAATTTGGCAGCCGGGCTCTCCGAGAGAGAAATACACAGTGTTGCCCCTTTACGAAACAAAGCTTTTGCAGAACGCGAATGTCTGTCTACCAGCGAATGCAGTTCCAAGGGACAGTGAAAACCAGCTACAGCTTTCCGTGCTGGCAGCTTTCCTGTGGGCGCAATCGCTGGACGTTTCGAATTTGGCAGCCGGGCTCTCCCAGAGAGAAATACACAGTGTTGCCTCATTACGAACGAAAGCTTTTGCAGAACACGAATGTCTGTGTAGCAGGGAATGCAGTTCCAAGGGACAGTGAAAACCAGCTACAGCTTTCCGTGCTGGGAGATTTCCTGTGGGCGCAATCGCTGGACGTTTCGAATTTGGCAGCCGGGCTCTCTGAGAGAGAAATACACAGTGTTGCCCCATTACGAACCAAAGCTGTTGCAGAACGCGAATGTCTGTCTACCAGCGAATGCAGTTCCAAGGGACAGTGAAAACCAGCTACAGCTTTCCGTGCTGGGAGCTTTCCTGTGGGCGCAATCGCTGGACGTTTGAATTTGGCAGCCGGACTCTGCGAGAGAGAAATACACAGTGTTGCCCCTTTACGAACGAAAGCTGTTGCAGAACGCGAATGTCTGTCTACCAGCGAATGCAGT
Source organism: Mycteria americana (assembly GCF_035582795.1). Classification (NCBI taxonomy): domain Eukaryota; kingdom Metazoa; phylum Chordata; class Aves; order Ciconiiformes; family Ciconiidae; genus Mycteria; species Mycteria americana. The sequence continues at coordinate 628,982 of NW_027445637.1, forward strand.
TCCAAGGGACAGTGAAAACCAGCTAGAGCTTTCCGTGCTGGGAGCTTTCCTGTGGGCGCAATCGCTGGACGTTTCGAATTTGGCAGCCGGGCTCTGCGAGAGAGAAATACACAGTGTTGCCCCTTTACGAACGAAAGCTGTTGCAGAACGCGAATGTCTGTCTACCAGCGAATGCAGTTCCAAGGGACAGTGAAAACCAGCTACAGCTTTCCGTGCTGGCAGCTTTCCTGTGGGCGCAATCGCTGGACGTTTCGAATTTGGCAGCCGGGCTCTGCGAGAGAGAAATACACAGTGTTGCCCCTTTACGAACGAAAGCTGTTGCAGAACGCGAATGTCTGTCTACCAGCGAATGCAGTTCCAAGGGACAGTGAAAACCAGCTACAGCTTTCCGTGCTGGCAGCTTTCCTGTGGGCGCAATCGCTGGACGTTTCGAATTTGGCAGCCGGGCTCTCCGAGAGAGAAATACACAGTGTTGCCCCTTTACGAACGAAAGCTGTTGCAGAACGCGAATGTCTGTCTACCAGCGAATGCAGTTCCAAGGGACAGTGAAAACCAGCTACAGCTTTCCGTGCTGGCAGCTTTCCTGTGGGCGCAATCGCTGGACGTTTGAATTTGGCAGCCGGACTCCACGAGAGAGAAATACACAGTGTTGCCCCATTACGAACCAAAGCTTTTGCAGAACGCGAATGTCTGTGTAGCAGCGAATGCAGTTCCAAGGGACAGTGAAAACCAGCTACAGCTTTCCGTGCTGGCAGCTTTCCTGTGGGCGCAATCGCTGGACGTTTCGAATTTGGCAGCCGGGCTCTGCGAGAGAGAAATACACAGTGTTGCCCCATTACGAAACAAAGCTTTTGCAGAACGCGAATGTCTGTCTACCAGCGAATGCAGTTCCAAGGGACAGTGAAAACCAGCTACAGCTTTCCGGGCTGGCAGCTTTCCTGTGGGCGCAATCGCTGGACGTTTCGAATTTGGAAGCCGGGCTCTGCGAGAGAGAAATACACAGTGTTGCCTCATTACGAACGAAAGCTTTTGCAGAACACGAATGTCCGTCTACCAGCGAATGCAGTTCCAAGGGACAGTGAAAACCAGCTACAGCTTTCCGTGCTGGCAGCTTTCCTGTGGGCGCAATCGCTGGACGTTTCGAATTTGGAAGCCGCGCTCTCCGAGAGAGAAATACACAGTGTTGCCTCATTACGAACGAAAGCTTTTGCACAACACGAATGTCCGTCTACCAGCGAATGCAGTTCCAAGGGACAGTGAAAACCAGCTACAGCTTTCCGTGCTGGCAGCTTTCCTGTGGGCGCAATCGCTGGACGTTTCGAATTTGGCAGCCGGGCTCTCCGAGAGAGAAATACACAGTGTTGCCCCATTACCAACCAAAGCTTTTGCAGAACGCGAATGTCTGTCTACCAGCGAATGCAGTTCCAAGGGACAGTGAAAGCCAGCTACAGCTTTCCGTGCTGGCAGCTTTCCTGTGGGCGCAATCGCTGGACGTTTGAATTTGGCAGCCGGACTCCACGAGAGAGAAATACACAGTGTTGCCCCATTACGAACCAAAGCTTTTGCAGAACGCGAATGTCTGTCTACCAGCGAATGCAGTTCCAAGGGACAGTGAAAACCAGCTACAGCTTTCCGTGCTGGCAGCTTTCCTGTGGGCGCAATCGCTGGACGTTTCGAATTTGGCAGCCGGGCTCTCCCAGAGAGAAATACACAGTGTTGCCCCTTTACGAACGAAAGCTGTTGCAGAACGCGAATGTCTGTCTACCAGCGAATGCAGTTCCAAGGGACAGTGAAAACCAGCTACAGCTTTCCGTGCTGGCAGCTTTCCTGTGGGCGCAATCGCTGGACGTTTCGAATTTGGCAGCCGGGCTCTCCGAGAGAGAAATACACAGTGTTGCCTCTTTACGAACGAAAGCTGTTGCAGAACGCGAATGTCTGTGTAGCAGCGAATGCAGTTCCAAGGGACAGTGAAAACCAGCTACAGCTTTCCGTGCTGGGAGCTTTCCTGTGGGCGCAATCGCTGGACGTTTCAAATTTGGCAGCCGGGATGTCCGAGAGAGAAATACACAGTGTTGCCCCATTACCAACCAAAGCTTTTGCAGAACGCGAATGTCTGTGTAGCAGCGAATGCAGTTCCAAGGGACAGTGAAAACCAGCTACAGCTTTCCGTGCTGGCAGCTTTCCTGTGGGCGCAATCGCTGGACGTTTCGAATTTGGCAGCCGGGCTCCACGAGAGAGAAATACACAGTGTTGCCCCTTTACGAACGAAAGCTGTTGCAGAACGCGAATGTCTGTGTAGCAGCGAATGCAGTTCCAAGGGACAGTGAAAACCAGCTACAGCTTTCCGTGCTGGCAGCTTTCCTGTGGGCGCAATCGCTGGACGTTTCGAATTTGGCAGCCGGGCTCTCCGAGAGAGAAATACACAGTGTTGCCCCTATACGAACGAAAGCTGTTGCAGAACGCGAATGTCTGTGTAGCAGCGAATGCAGTTCCAAGGGACAGTGAAAACCAGATACAGCTTTCCGTGCTGGCAGCTTTCCTGTGGGCGCAATCGCTGGACGTTTCGAATTTGGCAGCCGGGCTCTCCGAGAGAGAAATACACAGTGTTGCCCCTTTACGAACGAAAGCTGTTGCAGAACGCGAATGTCTGTCTACCAGCGAATGCAGTTCCAAGGGACAGTGAAAACCAGCTACAGCTTTCCGTGCTGGCAGCTTTCCTGTGGGCGCAATCGCTGGACGTTTCGAATTTGGCAGCCGGGCTCTCCGAGAGAAAAATACACAGTGTTGCCCCTTTACGAACGAAAGCTGTTGCAGAAAGCGAATGTCTGTCTACCAGCGAATGCAGTTCCAAGGGACAGTGAAAACCAGCTACAGCTTTCCGTGCTGGCAGCTTTCCTGTGGGCGCAATCGCTGGACGTTTGAATTTGGCAGCCGGAATCTGCGAGAGAGAAATACACAGTGTTGCCCCTTTACGAACGAAAGCTGTTGCAGAACGCGAATGTCTGTCTACCAGCGAATGCAGTTCCAAGGGACAGTGAAAACCAGCTACAGCTTTCCGTGCTGGCAGCTTTCCTGTGGGCGCAATCGCTGGACGTTTCGAATTTGGCAGCCGGGCTCTCCGAGAGAGAAATACACAGTGTTGCCCCTATACGAACGAAAGCTGTTGCAGAACGCGAATGTCTGTGTAGCAGCGAATGCAGTTCCAAGGGACAGTGAAAACCAGATACAGCTTTCCGTGCTGGCAGCTTTCCTGTGGGCGCAATCGCTGGACGTTTCGAATTTGGCAGCCGGGCTCTCCGAGAGAGAAATACACAGTGTTGCCCCTTTACGAACGAAAGCTGTTGCAGAACGCGAATGTCTGTCTACCAGCGAATGCAGTTCCAAGGGACAGTGAAAACCAGCTACAGCTTTCCGTGCTGGCAGCTTTCCTGTGGGCGCAATCGCTGGACGTTTCGAATTTGGCAGCCGGGCTCTCCGAGAGAAAAATACACAGTGTTGCCCCTTTACGAACGAAAGCTGTTGCAGAAAGCGAATGTCTGTCTACCAGCGAATGCAGTTCCAAGGGACAGTGAAAACCAGCTACAGCTTTCCGTGCTGGCAGCTTTCCTGTGGGCGCAATCGCTGGACGTTTGAATTTGGCAGCCGGACTCCACGAGAGAGAAATACACAGTGTTGCCCCATTACGAACCAAAGCTTTTGCAGAACGCGAATGTCTGTGTAGCAGCGAATGCAGTTCCAAGGGACAGTGAAAACCAGCTACAGCTTTCCGTGCTGGCAGCTTTCCTGTGGGCGCAATCGCTGGACGTTTCGAATTTGGCAGCCGGGCTCTGCGAGAGAGAAATACACAGTGTTGCCCCATTACGAAACAAAGCTTTTGCAGAACGCGAATGTCTGTCTACCAGCGAATGCAGTTCCAAGGGACAGTGAAAACCAGCTACAGCTTTCCGGGCTGGCAGCTTTCCTGTGGGCGCAATCGCTGGACGTTTCGAGTTTGGAAGCTGGGCTCTCCGAGAGAGAAATACACAGTGTTGCCTCATAACGAACGAAAGCTTTTGCAGAACACGAATGTCCGTCTACCAGCGAATGCAGTTCCAAGGGACAGTGAAAACCAGCTACAGCTTTCCGTGCTGGCAGCTTTCCTGTGGGCGCAATCGCTGGACGTTTCGAATTTGGCAGCCGGGCTCTCCGAGAGAGAAATACACAGTGTTGCCCCTTTACGAACGAAAGCTGTTGCAGAACGCGAATGTCTGTGTAGCAGCGAATGCAGTTCCAAGGGACAGTGAAAGCCAGCTACAGCTTTCCGTGCTGGCAGCTTTCCTGTGGGCGCAATCGCTGGACGTTTCGAATTTGGCAGCCGGGCTCTCCGAGAGAGAAATACACAGTGTTGCCCCATTACGAACCAAAGCTTTTGCAGAACGCGAATGTCTGTCTACCAGCGAATGCATTTCCAAGGGACAGTGAAAGCCAGCTACAGCTTTCCGTGCTGGCAGCTTTCCTGTGGGCGCAATCGCTGGACGTTTGAATTTGGCAGCCGGACTCCACGAGAGAGAAATACACAGTGTTGCCCCATTACGAACCAAAGCTTTTGCAGAACGCGAATGTCTGTCTACCAGCGAATGCAGTTCCAAGGGACAGTGAAAACCAGCTACAGCTTTCCGTGCTGGCAGCTTTCCTGTGGGCGCAATCGCTGGACGTTTCGAATTTGGCAGCCGGGCTCTGCGAGAGAGAAATACACAGTGTTGCCCCTTTACGAACGAAAGCTGTTGCAGAACGCGAATGTCTGTCTACCAGCGAATGCAGTTCCAAGGGACAGTGAAAACCAGCTACAGCTTTCCGTGCTGGCAGCTTTCCTGTGGGCGCAATCGCTGGACGTTTCGAATTTGGCAGCCGGGCTCTCCGAGAGAGAAATACACAGTGTTGCCTCTTTACGAACGAAAGCTGTTGCAGAACGCGAATGTCTGTGTAGCAGCGAATGCAGTTCCAAGGGACAGTGAAAACCAGCTACAGCTTTCCGTGCTGGCAGCTTTCCTGTGGGCGCAATCGCTGGACGTTTCGAATTTGGCAGCCGGGCTCTCCGAGAGAGAAATACACAGTGTTGCCCCTTTACGAACGAAAGCTGTTGCAGAACGCGAATGTCTGTGTAGCAGCGAATGCAGTTCCAAGGGACAGTGAAAACCAGATACAGCTTTCCGTGCTGGCAGCTTTCCTGTGGGCGCAATCGCTGGACGTTTCAAATTTGGCAGCCGGGATGTCCGAGAGAGAAATACACAGTTTTGCCCCATTACCAACCAAAGCTTTTGCAGAACGCGAATGTCTGTGTAGCAGCGAATGCAGTTCCAAGGGACAGTGAAAACCAGCTACAGCTTTCCGTGCTGGGAGCTTTCCTGTGGGCGCAATCGCTGGACGTTTCGAATTTGGCAGCCGGGCTCCACGAGAGAGAAATACACAGTGTTGCCCCTTTACGAACGAAAGCTGTTGCAGAACGCGAATGTCTGTGTAGCAGCGAATGCAGTTCCAAGGGACAGTGAAAACCAGCTACAGCTTTCCGTGCTGGCAGCTTTCCTGTGGGCGCAATCGCTGGACGTTTGAATTTGGCAGCCGGAATCTGCGAGAGAGAAATACACAGTGTTGCCCCTTTACGAACGAAAGCTGTTGCAGAACGCGAATGTCTGTCTACCAGCGAATGCAGTTCCAAGGTACAGTGAAAACCAGCTACAGCTTTCCGTGCTGGCAGCTTTCCTGTGGGCGCAATCGCTGGACGTTTCGAATTTGGCAGCCGGGCTCTCCGAGAGAGAAATACACAGTGTTGCCCCTATACGAACGAAAGCTGTTGCAGAACGCGAATGTCTGTGTAGCAGCGAATGCAGTTCCAAGGGACAGTGAAAACCAGATACAGCTTTCCGTGCTGGCAGCTTTCCTGTGGGCGCAATCGCTGGACGTTTCGAATTTGGCAGCCGGGATCTCCGAGAGAGAAATACACAGTGTTGCCCCATTACGAACGAAAGCTTTTGCAGAACGCGAAGGTCTGTGTAGCAGCGAATGCAGTTCCAAGGGACAGTGAAAACCAGCTACAGCTTTCCGTGCTGGCAGCTTTCCTGTGGGCGCAATCGCTGGACGTTTCGAATTTGGCAGCCGGGCTCTCCGAGAGAGAAATACACAGTGTTGCCCCTTTACGAACGAAAGCTGTTGCAGAACGCGAATGTCTGTCTACCAGCGAATGCAGTTCCAAGGGACAGTGAAAACCAGCTACAGCTTTCCGTGCTGGCAGCTTTCCTGTGGGCGCAATCGCTGGACGTTTCGAATTTGGCAGCCGGGCTCTCCGAGAGAGAAATACACAGTGTTGCCCCTTTACGAACGAAAGCTGTTGCAGAACGCGAATGTCTGTCTACCAGCGAATGCAGTTCCAAGGGACAGTGAAAACCAGCTACAGCTTTCCGTGCTGGCAGCTTTCCTGTGGGCGCAATCGCTGGACGTTTGAATTTGGCAGCCGGGCTCTGCGAGAGAGAAATACACAGTGTTGCCCCATTACGAAACAAAGCTTTTGCAGAACGCGAATGTCTGTCTACCAGCGAATGCAGTTCCAAGGGACAGTGAAAACCAGCTACAGCTTTCCGGGCTGGCAGCTTTCCTGTGGGCGCAATCGCTGGACGTTTCGAATTTGGAAGCCGGGCTCTGCGAGAGAGAAATACACAGTGTTGCCTCATTACGAACGAAAGCTTTTGCAGAACACGAATGTCCGTCTACCAGCGAATGCAGTTCCAAGGGACAGTGAAAACCAGCTACAGCTTTCCGTGCTGGCAGCTTTCCTGTGGGCGCAATCGCTGGACGTTTCGAATTTGGCAGCCGGGCTCTCCCAGAGAGAAATACACAGTGTTGCCTCATTACGAACGAAAGCTTTTGCAGAACACGAATGTCCGTCTACCAGCGAATGCAGTTCCAAGGGACAGTGAAAACCAGCTACAGCTTTCCGTGCTGGCAGCTTTCCTGTGGGCGCAATCGCTGGACGTTTCGAATTTGGCAGCCGGGCTCTCCGAGAGAGAAATACACAGTGTTGCCCCATTACGAACCAAAGCTTTTGCAGAACGCGAATGTCTGTCTACCAGCGAATGCAGTTCCAAGGGACAGTGAAAGCCAGCTACAGCTTTCCGTGCTGGCAGCTTTCCTGTGGGCGCAATTGCTGGACGTTTGAATTTGGCAGCCGGACTCCACGAGAGAGAAATACACAGTGTTGCCCCATTACGAACCAAAGCTTTTGCAGAACGCGAATGTCTGTCTACCAGCGAATGCAGTTCCAAGGGACAGTGAAAACCAGCTACAGCTTTCCGTGCTGGCAGCTTTCCTGTGGGCGCAATCGCTGGACGTTTCGAATTTGGCAGCCGGGCTCTCCCAGAGAGAAATACACAGTGTTGCCCCTTTACGAACGAAAGCTGTTGCAGAACGCGAATGTCTGTCTACCAGCGAATGCAGTTCCAAGGGACAGTGAAAACCAGCTACAGCTTTCCGTGCTGGCAGCTTTCCTGTGGGCGCAATCGCTGGACGTTTCGAATTTGGCAGCCGGGCTCTCCGAGAGAGAAATACACAGTGTTGCCTCTTTACGAACGAAAGCTGTTGCAGAACGCGAATGTCTGTGTAGCAGCGAATGCAGTTCCAAGGGACAGTGAAAACCAGCTACAGCTTTCCGTGCTGGCAGCTTTCCTGTGGGCGCAATCGCTGGACGTTTCGAATTTGGCAGCCGGGCTCTCCGAGAGAGAAATACACAGTGTTGCCCCTTTACGAACGAAAGCTGTTGCAGAACGCGAATGTCTGTGTAGCAGCGAATGCAGTTCCAAGGGACAGTGAAAACCAGATACAGCTTTCCGTGCTGGCAGCTTTCCTGTGGGCGCAATCGCTGGACGTTTCAAATTTGGCAGCCGGGATGTCCGAGAGAGAAATACACAGTGTTGCCCCATTACCAACCAAAGCTTTTGCAGAACGCGAATGTCTGTGTAGCAGCGAATGCAGTTCCAAGGGACAGTGAAAACCAGCTACAGCTTTCCGTGCTGGGAGCTTTCCTGTGGGCGCAATCGCTGGACGTTTCGAATTTGGCAGCCGGGCTCCACGAGAGAGAAATACACAGTGTTGCCCCTTTACGAACGAAAGCTGTTGCAGAACGCGAATGTCTGTGTAGCAGCGAATGCAGTTCCAAGGGACAGTGAAAACCAGCTACAGCTTTCCGTGCTGGCAGCTTTCCTGTGGGCGCAATCGCTGGACGTTTGAATTTGGCAGCCGGAATCTGCGAGAGAGAAATACACAGTGTTGCCCCTTTACGAACGAAAGCTGTTGCAGAACGCGAATGTCTGTCTACCAGCGAATGCAGTTCCAAGGTACAGTGAAAACCAGCTACAGCTTTCCGTGCTGGCAGCTTTCCTGTGGGCGCAATCGCTGGACGTTTCGAATTTGGCAGCCGGGCTCTCCGAGAGAGAAATACACAGTGTTGCCCCTTTACGAACGAAAGCTGTTGCAGAACGCGAATGTCTGTGTAGCAGCGAATGCAGTTCCAAGGGACAGTGAAAACCAGATACAGCTTTCCGTGCTGGCAGCTTTCCTGTGGGCGCAATCGCTGGACGTTTCGAATTTGGCAGCCGGGATCTCCGAGAGAGAAATACACAGTGTTGCCCCATTACCAAACAAAGCTTTTGCAGAACGCGAAGGTCTGTCTACCAGCGAATGCAGTTCCAAGGGACAGTGAAAACCAGCTACAGCTTTCCGTGCTGGCAGCTTTCCTGTGGGCGCAATCGCTGGACGTTTCGAATTTGGCAGCCGGGCTCTCCGAGAGAGAAATACACAGTGTTGCCCCTTTACGAACGAAAGCTGTTGCAGAACGCGAATGTCTGTGTAGCAGCGAATGCAGTTCCAAGGGACAGTGAAAACCAGGTACAGCTTTCCGGGCTGGCAGCTTTCCTGTGGGCGCAATCGCTGGACGTTTCGAATTTGGCAGCCGGGCTCTCCGAGAGAGAAATACACAGTGTTGCCCCATTACGAAACAAAGCTTTTGCAGAACGCGAATGTCTGTCTACCAGCGAATGCAGTTCCAAGGGACAGTGAAAACCAGCTACAGCTTTCCGTGCTGGCAGCTTTCCTGTGGGCGCAATCGCTGGACGTTTCGAATTTGGAAGCCGCGCTCTCCGAGAGAGAAATACACAGTGTTGCCTCATTACGAACGAAAGCTTTTGCAGAACACGAATGTCCGTCTACCAGCGAATGCAGTTCCAAGGGACAGTGAAAACCAGCTACAGCTTTCCGTGCTGGCAGCTTTCCTGTGGGCGCAATCGCTGGACGTTTCGAATTTGGCAGCCGGGCTCTCCGAGAGAGAAATACACAGTGTTGCCCCTTTACGAACGAAAGCTGTTGCAGAACGCGAATGTCTGTGTAGCAGCGAATGCAGTTCCAAGGGACAGTGAAAGCCAGCTACAGCTTTCCGTGCTGGGAGCTTTCCTGTGGGCGCAATCGCTGGACGTTTCGCATTTGGCAGCCGGGCTCTCCGAGAGAGAAATACACAGTGTTGCCCCATTACGAACCAAAGCTTTTGCAGAACGCGAATGTCTGTCTACCAGCGAATGCAGTTCCAAGGGACAGTGAAAACCAGCTACAGCTTTCCGGGCTGGCAGCTTTCCTGTGGGCGCAATCGCTGGACGTTTCGAATTTGGCAGCCGGGCTCTCCGAGAGAGAAATACACAGTGTTGCCCCTTTACGAACGAAAGCTGTTGCAGAACGCGAATGTCTGTCTACCAGCGAATGCAGTTCCAAGGGACAGTGAAAACCAGCTACAGATTTCCGTGCTGGCAGCTTTCCTGTGGGCGCAATCGCTGGACGTTTGAATTTGGCAGCCGGACTCCACGAGAGAGAAATACACAGTGTTGTCCCATTACGAACCAAAGCTTTTGCAGAACGCGAATGTCTGTCTACCAGCGAATGCAGTTCCAAGGGACAGTGAAAACCAGCTACAGCTTTCCGTGCTGGCAGCTTTCCTGTGGGCGCAATCGCTGGACGTTTCGAATTTGGCAGCCGGGCTCTCCGAGAGAGAAATACACAGTGTTGCCCCTTTACGAACGAAAGCTGTTGCAGAACGCGAATGTCTGTCTACCAGCGAATGCAGTTCCAAGGGACAGTGAAAACCAGCTACAGCTTTCCGTGCTGGCAGCTTTCCTGTGGGCGCAATCGCTGGACGTTTCGAATTTGGCAGCCGGGCTCTCCGAGAGAGAAATACACAGTGTTGTCTCATTACGAACGAAAACTTTTGCAGAACACGAATGTCCGTCTACCAGCGAATGCAGTTCCAAGGGACAGTGAAAACCAGCTACAGCTTTCCGTGCTGGCAGCTTTCCTGTGGGCGCAATCGCTGGACGTTTCGAATTTGGCAGCCGGGCTCTCCGAGAGAAAAATACACAGTGTTGCCCCTTTACGAACGAAAGCTGTTGCAGAACGCGAATGTCTGTGTAGCAGCGAATGCAGTTCCAAGGGACAGTGAAAACCAGATACAGCTTTCCGTGCTGGCAGCTTTCCTGTGGGCGCAATCGCTGGACGTTTCAAATTTGGCAGCCGGGATGTCCGAGAGAGAAATACACAGTGTTGCCCCATTACCAACCAAAGCTTTTGCAGAACGCGAATGTCTGTGTAGCAGCGAATGCAGTTCCAAGGGACAGTGAAAACCAGCTACAGCTTTCCGTGCTGGCAGCTTTCCTGTGGGCGCAATCGCTGGACGTTTCGAATTTGGCAGCCGGGCTCTGCGAGAGAGAAATACACAGTGTTGCCCCTTTACGAACGAAAGCTGTTGCAGAACGCGAATGTCTGTCTACCAGCGAATGCAGTTCCAAGGGACAGTGAAAACCAGCTACAGCTTTCCGTGCTGGCAGCTTTCCTGTGGGCGCAATCGCTGGACGTTTGAATTTGGCAGCCGGACTCCACGAGAGAGAAATACACAGTGTTGCCCCATTACGAACCAAAGCTTTTGCAGAACGCGAATGTCTGTCTACCAGCGAATGCAGTTCCAAGGGACAGTGAAAACCAGCTACAGCTTTCCGTGCTGGCAGCTTTCCTGTGGGCGCAATCGCTGGACGTTTCGAATTTGGCAGCCGGGCTCTCCGAGAGAGAAATACACAGTGTTGTCTCATTACGAACGAAAACTTTTGCAGAACACGAATGTCCGTCTACCAGCGAATGCAGTTCCAAGGGACAGTGAAAACCAGCTACAGCTTTCCGTGCTGGGAGCTTTCCTGTGGGCGCAATCGCTGGACGTTTCGAATTTGGCAGCCGGGCTCTCCGAGAGAAAAATACACAGTGTTGCCCCTTTACGAACGAAAGCTGTTGCAGAACGCGAATGTCTGTGTAGCAGCGAATGCAGTTCCAAGGGACAGTGAAAACCAGATACAGCTTTCCGTGCTGGCAGCTTTCCTGTGGGCGCAATCGCTGGACGTTTCGAATTTGGCAGCCGGGCTCTCCGAGAGAGAAATACACAGTGTTGCCCCTTTACGAACGAAAGCTGTTGCAAAACGCGAATGTCTGTGTAGCAGCGAATGCAGTTCCAAGGGACAGTGAAAACCAGCTACAGCTTTCCGTGCTGGGAGCTTTCCTGTGGGCGCAATCGCTGGACGTTTCGAATTTGGCAGCCGGGCTCTCCGAGAGAGAAATACACAGTGTTGCCTCATTACGAACGAAAACTTTTGCAGAACACGAATGTCCGTCTACCAGCGAATGCAGTTCCAAGGGACAGTGAAAACCAGCTACAGCTTTCCGTGCTGGGAGCTTTCCTGTGGGCGCAATCGCTGGACGTTTCGAATTTGGCAGCCGGGCTCTCCGAGAGAGAAATACACAGTGTTGCCCCTTTACGAACGAAAGCTGTTGCAGAACGCGAATGTCTGTCTACCAGCGAATGCAGTTCCAAGGGACAGTGAAAACCAGCTACAGCTTTCCGTGCTGGGAGCTTTCCTGTGGGCGCAATCGCTGGACGTTTCGAATTTGGCAGCCGGGCTCTCCGAGAGAGAAATACACAGTGTTGCCCCTTTACGAACGAAAGCTTTTGCAGAACGCGAATGTCTGTCTACCAGCGAATGCAGTTCCAAGGGACAGTGAAAACCAGCTACAGCTTTCCGTGCTGGCAGCTTTCCTGTGGGCGCAATCGCTGGACGTTTCGAATTTGGCAGCCGGGCTCTCCGAGAGAGAAATACAAGTGTTGCCCCATTACCAACCAAAGCTTTTGCAGAACGCGAATGTCTGTCTACCAGCGAATGCAGTTCCAAGGGACAGTGAAAACCAGCTACAGCTTTCCGTGCTGGCAGCTTTCCTGTGGGCACAATCGCTGGACGTTTCGAATTTGGCAGCCGGGCTCTCCGAGAGAGAAATACACAGTGTTGCCCCTTTACGAAACAAAGCTTTTGCAGAACGCGAATGTCTGTCTACCAGCGAATGCAGTTCCAAGGGACAGTGAAAACCAGCTACAGCTTTCCGTGCTGGCAGCTTTCCTGTGGGCGCAATCGCTGGACGTTTCGAATTTGGCAGCCGGGCTCTCCCAGAGAGAAATACACAGTGTTGCCCCTTTACGAACGAAAGCTGTTGCAGAACGCGAATGTCTGTCTACCAGCGAATGCAGTTCCAAGGGACAGTGAAAACCAGCTACAGATTTCCGTGCTGGGAGCTTTCCTGTGGGCGCAATCGCTGGACGTTTGAATTTGGCAGCCGGACTCTCCGAGAGAGAAATACACAGTGTTGCCCCTTTACGAACGAAAGCTGTTGCAGAACGCGAATGTCTGTCTACCAGCGAATGCAGTTCCAAGGGACAGTGAAAACCAGCTACAGCTTTCCGTGCTGGGAGCTTTCCTGTGGGCGCAATCGCTGGACGTTTCGAATTTGGCAGCCGGGCTCTCCGAGAGAGAAATACACAGTGTTGCCCCTTTACGAACGAAAGCTGTTGCAGAACGCGAATGTCTGTCTACCAGCGAATGCAGTTCCAAGGGACAGTGAAAACCAGCTACAGATTTCCGTGCTGGGAGCTTTCCTGTGGGCGCAATCGCTGGACGTTTGAATTTGGCAGCCGGACTCCACGAGAGAGAAATATACAGTGTTGCCCCATTACGAACCAAAGCTTTTGCAGAACGCGAATGTCTGTCTACCAGCGAATGCAGTTCCAAGGGACAGTGAAAACCAGCTACAGCTTTCCGTGCTGGCAGCTTTCCTGTGGGCGCAATCGCTGGACGTTTCGAATTTGGCAGCCGGGCTCTCCCAGAGAGAAATACACAGTGTTGCCCCTTTACGAACGAAAGCTGTTGCAGAACGCGAATGTCTGTGTAGCAGCGAATGCAGTTCCAAGGGACAGTGAAAACCAGCTACAGCTTTCCGTGCTGGCAGCTTTCCTGTGGGCGCAATCGCTGGACGTTTCGAATTTGGCAGCCGGGCTCTCCGAGAGAGAAATACACAGTGTTGCCTCATTACGAACGACAACTTTTGCAGAACACGAATGTCCGTCTACCAGCGAATGCAGTTCCAAGGGACAGTGAAAACCAGCTACAGCTTTCCGTGCTGGGAGCTTTCCTGTGGGCGCAATCGCTGGACGTTTCGAATTTGGCAGCCGGGCTCTCCGAGAGAGAAATACACAGTGTTGCCCCTTTACGAACGAAAGCTGTTGCAGAACGCGAATGTCTGTGTAGCAGCGAATGCAGTTCCAAGGGACAGTGAAAACCAGATACAGCTTTCCGTGCTGGCAGCTTTCCTGTGGGCGCAATCGCTGGACGTTTCAAATTTGGCAGCCGGGATGTCCGAGAGAGAAATACACAGTGTTGCCCCATTACCAACCAAAGCTTTTGCAGAACGCGAATGTCTGTCTACCAGCGAATGCAGTTCCAAGGGACAGTGAAAACCAGCTACAGCTTTCCGTGCTGGCAGCTTTCCTGTGGGCGCAATCGCTGGACGTTTCGAATTTGGCAGCCGGGCTCTCCCAGAGAGAAATACACAGTGTTGCCCCTTTACGAACGAAAGCTGTTGCAGAACGCGAATGTCTGTCTACCAGCGAATGCAGTTCCAAGGGACAGTGAAAACCAGCTACAGCTTTCCGTGCTGGCAGCTTTCCTGTGGGCGCAATCGCTGGACGTTTGAATTTGGCAGCCGGACTCCACGAGAGAGAAATACACAGTGTTGCCCCATTACGAACCAAAGCTGTTGCAGAACGCGAATGTCTGTCTACCAGCGAATGCAGTTCCAAGGGACAGTGAAAACCAGCTACAGCTTTCCGTGCTGGCAGCTTTCCTGTGGGCGCAATCGCTGGACGTTTCGAATTTGGCAGCCGGGCTCTCCGAGAGAGAAATACACAGTGTTGCCCCTTTACGAACGAAAGCTGTTGCAGAACGCGAATGTCTGTCTACCAGCGAATGCAGTTCCAAGGGACAGTGAAAACCAGCTACAGCTTTCCGTGCTGGCAGCTTTCCTGTGGGCGCAATCGCTGGACGTTTCGAATTTGGCAGCCGGGCTCTCCGAGAGAGAAATACACAGTGTTGCCCCTTTACGAACGAAAGCTTTTGCAGAACGCGAATGTCTGTCTACCAGCGAATGCAGTTCCAAGGGACAGTGAAAACCAGCTACAGCTTTCCGTGCTGGCAGCTTTCCTGTGGGCGCAATCGCTGGACGTTTCGAATTTGGCAGCCGGGCTCTCCCAGAGAGAAATACACAGTGTTGCCTCATTACGAACGAAAGCTTTTGCAGAACACGAATGTCTGTGTAGCAGGGAATGCAGTTCCAAGGGACAGTGAAAACCAGCTACAGCTTTCCGTGCTGGGAGCTTTCCTGTGGGCGCAATCGCTGGACGTTTCGAATTTGGCAGCCGGGCTCTCTGAGAGAGAAATACACAGTGTTGCCCCATTACGAACCAAAGCTTTTGCAGAACGCGAATGTCTGTCTACCAGCGAATGCAGTTCCAAGGGACAGTGAAAACCAGCTACAGCTTTCCGTGCTGGGAGCTTTCCTGTGGGCGCAATCGCTGGACGTTTCGAATTTGGCAGCCGGGCTCTCCGAGAGAGAAATACACAGTGTTGCCCCTTTACGAACGAAAGCTGTTGCAGAACGCGAATGTCTGTCTACCAGCGAATGCAGTTCCAAGGGACAGTGAAAACCAGCTACAGATTTCCGTGCTGGGAGCTTTCCTGTGGGCGCAATCGCTGGACGTTTGAATTTGGCAGCCGGACTCCACGAGAGAGAAATATACAGTGTTGCCCCATTACGAACCAAAGCTTTTGCAGAACGCGAATGTCTGTCTACCAGCGAATGCAGTTCCAAGGGACAGTGAAAACCAGCTACAGCTTTCCGTGCTGGCAGCTTTCCTGTGGGCGCAATCGCTGGACGTTTCGAATTTGGCAGCCGGGCTCTCCCAGAGAGAAATACACAGTGTTGCCCCTTTACGAACGAAAGCTGTTGCAGAACGCGAATGTCTGTGTAGCAGCGAATGCAGTTCCAAGGGACAGTGAAAACCAGCTACAGCTTTCCGTGCTGGCAGCTTTCCTGTGGGCGCAATCGCTGGACGTTTCGAATTTGGCAGCCGGGCTCTGCGAGAGAGAAATACACAGTGTTGCCTCATTACGAACGAAAACTTTTGCAGAACACGAATGTCCGTCTACCAGCGAATGCAGTTCCAAGGGACAGTGAAAACCAGCTACAGCTTTCCGTGCTGGCAGCTTTCCTGTGGGCGCAATCGCTGGACGTTTCGAATTTGGCAGCCGGGCTCTCCGAGAGAGAAATACACAGTGTTGCCCCTTTACGAACGAAAGCTGTTGCAGAACGCGAATGTCTGTCTACCAGCGAATGCAGTTCCAAGGGACAGTGAAAACCAGCTACAGCTTTCCGTGCTGGGAGCTTTCCTGTGGGCGCAATCGCTGGACGTTTCGAATTTGGCAGCCGGGCTCTCCGAGAGAGAAATACACAGTGTTGCCCCTTTACGAACGAAAGCTTTTGCAGAACGCGAATGTCTGTCTACCAGCGAATGCAGTTCCAAGGGACAGTGAAAACCAGCTACAGCTTTCCGTGCTGGCAGCTTTCCTGTGGGCGCAATCGCTGGACGTTTCGAATTTGGCAGCCGGGCTCTCCGAGAGAGAAATACAAGTGTTGCCCCATTACCAACCAAAGCTTTTGCAGAACGCGAATGTCTGTCTACCAGCGAATGCAGTTCCAAGGGACAGTGAAAACCAGCTACAGCTTTCCGTGCTGGCAGCTTTCCTGTGGGCACAATCGCTGGACGTTTCGAATTTGGCAGCCGGGCTCTCCGAGAGAGAAATACACAGTGTTGCCCCTTTACGAAACAAAGCTTTTGCAGAACGCGAATGTCTGTCTACCAGCGAATGCAGTTCCAAGGGACAGTGAAAACCAGCTACAGCTTTCCGTGCTGGCAGCTTTCCTGTGGGCGCAATCGCTGGACGTTTCGAATTTGGCAGCCGGGCTCTCCCAGAGAGAAATACACAGTGTTGCCTCATTACGAACGAAAGCTTTTGCAGAACACGAATGTCTGTGTAGCAGGGAATGCAGTTCCAAGGGACAGTGAAAACCAGCTACAGCTTTCCGTGCTGGGAGCTTTCCTGTGGGCGCAATCGCTGGACGTTTCGAATTTGGCAGCCGGGCTCTCTGAGAGAGAAATACACAGTGTTGCCCCATTACGAACCAAAGCTTTTGCAGAACGCGAATGTCTGTCTACCAGCGAATGCAGTTCCAAGGGACAGTGAAAACCAGCTACAGCTTTCCGTGCTGGGAGCTTTCCTGTGGGCGCAATCGCTGGACGTTTCGAATTTGGCAGCCGGGCTCTCCGAGAGAGAAATACACAGTGTTGCCCCTTTACGAACGAAAGCTGTTGCAGAACGCGAATGTCTGTCTACCAGCGAATGCAGTTCCAAGGGACAGTGAAAACCAGCTACAGATTTCCGTGCTGGGAGCTTTCCTGTGGGCGCAATCGCTGGACGTTTGAATTTGGCAGCCGGACTCCACGAGAGAGAAATATACAGTGTTGCCCCATTACGAACCAAAGCTTTTGCAGAACGCGAATGTCTGTCTACCAGCGAATGCAGTTCCAAGGGACAGTGAAAACCAGCTACAGCTTTCCGTGCTGGCAGCTTTCCTGTGGGCGCAATCGCTGGACGTTTCGAATTTGGCAGCCGGGCTCTCCCAGAGAGAAATACACAGTGTTGCCCCTTTACGAACGAAAGCTGTTGCAGAACGCGAATGTCTGTGTAGCAGCGAATGCAGTTCCAAGGGACAGTGAAAACCAGCTACAGCTTTCCGTGCTGGCAGCTTTCCTGTGGGCGCAATCGCTGGACGTTTCGAATTTGGCAGCCGGGCTCTCCGAGAGAGAAATACACAGTGTTGCCTCATTACGAACGACAACTTTTGCAGAACACGAATGTCCGTCTACCAGCGAATGCAGTTCCAAGGGACAGTGAAAAACAGCTACAGCTTTCCGTGCTGGGAGCTTTCCTGTGGGCGCAATCGCTGGACGTTTCGAATTTGGCTGCCGGGCTCTCCGAGAGAGAAATACACAGTGTTGCCCCTTTACGAACGAAAGCTGTTGCAGAACGCGAATGTCTGTGTAGCAGCGAATGCAGTTCCAAGGGACAGTGAAAACCAGATACAGCTTTCCGTGCTGGCAGCTTTCCTGTGGGCGCAATCGCTGGACGTTTCAAATTTGGCAGCCGGGATGTCCGAGAGAGAAATACACAGTGTTGCCCCATTACCAACCAAAGCTTTTGCAGAACGCGAATGTCTGTCTACCAGCGAATGCAGTTCCAAGGGACAGTGAAAACCAGCTACAGCTTTCCGTGCTGGCAGCTTTCCTGTGGGCGCAATCGCTGGACGTTTCGAATTTGGCAGCCGGGCTCTCCGAGAGAGAAATACACAGTGTTGCCCCTTTACGAACGAAAGCTGTTGCAGAACGCGAATGTCTGTCTACCAGCGAATGCAGTTCCAAGGGACAGTGAAAACCAGCTACAGCTTTCCGTGCTGGCAGCTTTCCTGTGGGCGCAATCGCTGGACGTTTCGAATTTGGCAGCCGGGCTCTCCCAGAGAGAAATACACAGTGTTGCCTCATTACGAACGAAAGCTTTTGCAGAACACGAATGTCTGTGTAGCAGGGAATGCAGTTCCAAGGGACAGTGAAAACCAGCTACAGCTTTCCGTGCTGGGAGCTTTCCTGTGGGCGCAATCGCTGGACGTTTCGAATTTGGCAGCCGGGCTCTCTGAGAGAGAAATACACAGTGTTGCCCCATTACGAACCAAAGCTTTTGCAGAACGCGAATGTCTGTCTACCAGCGAATGCAGTTCCAAGGGACAGTGAAAACCAGCTACAGCTTTCCGTGCTGGGAGCTTTCCTGTGGGCGCAATCGCTGGACGTTTCGAATTTGGCAGCCGGGCTCTCCGAGAGAGAAATACACAGTGTTGCCCCTTTACGAACGAAAGCTGTTGCAGAACGCGAATGTCTGTCTACCAGCGAATGCAGTTCCAAGGGACAGTGAAAACCAGCTACAGATTTCCGTGCTGGGAGCTTTCCTGTGGGCGCAATCGCTGGACGTTTGAATTTGGCAGCCGGACTCCACGAGAGAGAAATACACAGTGTTGCCCCATTATGAACCAAAGCTTTTGCAGAACGCGAATGTCTGTCTACCAGCGAATGCAGTTCCAAGGGACAGTGAAAACCAGCTACAGCTTTCCGTGCTGGCAGCTTTCCTGTGGGCGCAATCGCTGGACGTTTCGAATTTGGCAGCCGGGCTCTCCCAGAGAGAAATACACAGTGTTGCCCCTTTACGAACGAAAGCTGTTGCAGAACGCGAATGTCTGTGTAGCAGCGAATGCAGTTCCAAGGGACAGTGAAAACCAGCTACAGCTTTCCGTGCTGGCAGCTTTCCTGTGGGCGCAATCGCTGGACGTTTCGAATTTGGCAGCCGGGCTCTCCGAGAGAGAAATACACAGTGTTGCCTCATTACGAACGAAAACTTTTGCAGAACACGAATGTCCGTCTACCAGCGAATGCAGTTCCAAGGGACAGTGAAAACCAGCTACAGCTTTCCGTGCTGGGAGCTTTCCTGTGGGCGCAATCGCTGGACGTTTCGAATTTGGCAGCCGGGCTCTCCGAGAGAGAAATACACAGTGTTGCCCCTTTACGAACGAAAGCTGTTGCAGAACGCGAATGTCTGTCTACCAGCGAATGCAGTTCCAAGGGACAGTGAAAACCAGCTACAGCTTTCCGTGCTGGGAGCTTTCCTGTGGGCGCAATCGCTGGACGTTTCGAATTTGGCAGCCGGGCTCTCCGAGAGAGAAATACAAGTGTTGCCCCATTACCAACCAAAGCTTTTGCAGAACGCGAATGTCTGTCTACCAGCGAATGCAGTTCCAAGGGACAGTGAAAACCAGCTACAGCTTTCCGTGCTGGCAGCTTTCCTGTGGGCACAATCGCTGGACGTTTCGAATTTGGCAGCCGGGCTCTCCGAGAGAGAAATACACAGTGTTGCCCCTTTACGAAACAAAGCTTTTGCAGAACGCGAATGTCTGTCTACCAGCGAATGCAGTTCCAAGGGACAGTGAAAACCAGCTACAGCTTTCCGTGCTGGCAGCTTTCCTGTGGGCGCAATCGCTGGACGTTTCGAATTTGGCAGCCGGGCTCTCCCAGAGAGAAATACACAGTGTTGCCTCATTACGAACGAAAGCTTTTGCAGAACACGAATGTCTGTGTAGCAGGGAATGCAGTTCCAAGGGACAGTGAAAACCAGCTACAGCTTTCCGTGCTGGGAGCTTTCCTGTGGGCGCAATCGCTGGACGTTTCGAATTTGGCAGCCGGGCTCTCCGAGAGAGAAATACACAGTGTTGCCCCTTTACGAACGAAAGCTGTTGCAGAACGCGAATGTCTGTCTACCAGCGAATGCAGTTCCAAGGGACAGTGAAAACCAGCTACAGATTTCCGTGCTGGGAGCTTTCCTGTGGGCGCAATCGCTGGACGTTTGAATTTGGCAGCCGGACTCCACGAGAGAGAAATATACAGTGTTGCCCCATTACGAACCAAAGCTTTTGCAGAACGCGAATGTCTGTCTACCAGCGAATGCAGTTCCAAGGGACAGTGAAAACCAGCTACAGCTTTCCGTGCTGGCAGCTTTCCTGTGGGCGCAATCGCTGGACGTTTCGAATTTGGCAGCCGGGCTCTGCGAGAGAGAAATACACAGTGTTGCCCCTTTACGAACGAAAGCTGTTGCAGAACGCGAATGTCTGTGTAGCAGCGAATGCAGTTCCAAGGGACAGTGAAAACCAGCTACAGCTTTCCGTGCTGGCAGCTTTCCTGTGGGCGCAGTCGCTGGACGTTTCGAATTTGGCAGCCGGGCTCTCCGAGAGAGAAATACACAGTGTTGCCTCATTACGAACGACAACTTTTGCAGAACACGAATGTCCGTCTACCAGCGAATGCAGTTCCAAGGGACAGTGAAAACCAGCTACAGCTTTCCGTGCTGGGAGCTTTCCTGTGGGCGCAATCGCTGGACGTTTCGAATTTGGCAGCCGGGCTCTCCGAGAGAGAAATACACAGTGTTGCCCCTTTACGAACGAAAGCTGTTGCAGAACGCGAATGTCTGTGTAGCAGCGAATGCAGTTCCAAGGGACAGTGAAAACCAGATACAGCTTTCCGTGCTGGCAGCTTTCCTGTGGGCGCAATCGCTGGACGTTTCAAATTTGGCAGCCGGGATGTCCGAGAGAGAAATACACAGTGTTGCCCCATTACCAACCAAAGCTTTTGCAGAACGCGAATGTCTGTCTACCAGCGAATGCAGTTCCAAGGGACAGTGAAAACCAGCTACAGCTTTCCGTGCTGGCAGCTTTCCTGTGGGCGCAATCGCTGGACGTTTCGAATTTGGCAGCCGGGCTCTCCCAGAGAGAAATACACAGTGTTGCCCCTTTACGAACGAAAGCTGTTGCAGAACGCGAATGTCTGTCTACCAGCGAATGCAGTTCCAAGGGACAGTGAAAACCAGCTACAGCTTTCCGTGCTGGCAGCTTTCCTGTGGGCGCAATCGCTGGACGTTTGAATTTGGCAGCCGGACTCCACGAGAGAGAAATACACAGTGTTGCCCCATTACGAACCAAAGCTTTTGCAGAACGCGAATGTCTGTCTACCAGCGAATGCAGTTCCAAGGGACAGTGAAAACCAGCTACAGCTTTCCGTGCTGGCAGCTTTCCTGTGGGCGCAATCGCTGGACGTTTCGAATTTGGCAGCCGGGCTCTCCGAGAGAGAAATACACAGTGTTGCCCCTTTACGAACGAAAGCTGTTGCAGAACGCGAATGTCTGTCTACCAGCGAATGCAGTTCCAAGGGACAGTGAAAACCAGCTACAGCTTTCCGTGCTGGCAGCTTTCCTGTGGGCGCAATCGCTGGACGTTTCGAATTTGGCAGCCGGGCTCTCCGAGAGAGAAATCACAGAATCACAGAATCACAGAATCATATAGGTTGGAAAAGACCTTTAAGATCATCGAGTCCAACCATAAACCTAACACTGCCAAAAACCATCACTACACCATGTCTCTAAGTACCTCATCCAAACGTCCTTTAAATACCTCCAGGGATGGCGACTCAACCACTTCCCTGGGCAGCCTGTTCCAATGCTTGATAACCCTCTCGGTGAAGAAAAATTTCCTAATATCCAGTCTAAACCTCCCCTGGCGCAACTTGAGGCCATTTCCTCTTGTCCTATCACTTGTTACCTGGGAGAAGAGACCGACCCCCACCTCTCTACAACCTCCTTTCAGGTAGTTGTAGAGAGCGATGAGGTCTCCCCTCAGCCTCCTTTTCTCCAGGCTAAACAGTCCCAGCTCCCTCAGCCGCTCCTCATAAGACTTCTGCTCCAGACCCTTCACCAGCTTCGTTGCCCTTCTCTGTACGCGCTCCAGTACCTCAATATCCCTCTTGTAGTGGGGGGCCCAAAACTGAACACAGTATTCGAGGTGCGGCCTCACCAGTGCCGAGTACAGGGGCACAATCACTTCCCTAGTCCTGCTGGCCACGCTATTTTTGATACAGGCCAGGATGCCATTGGCCTTCTTGGCCGCCTGGGCACACTGCTGGCTCATATTCAGGCGGCTGTCAACCAACACCCCCAGGTCCTTCTCTGCCAGGCAGCTTTCCAGCCACTCTTCCCCAAGCCTGTAGCGTTGCATGGGGTTGCTGTGGCCCAAGTGCAGGACCTTGCACTTGGCCTTGTTAAACCTCATGCAATTCACCCCAGCCCATCGATCCAGCCTGTCCAGGTCCCTCTGCAGAGCCTGCCTACCCTCCAGCAGATCAACACTCCCACACAACTTGGTGTCGTCTGCAAACTTACTGAGAGTGCACTCGATCCCTTCGTCCAGATCATTGATAAAGATGTTAAACAGAACTGGCCCCAACACCGAGCCCTGGGGAACACCGCTTGTGACCGGCCGCCAACCGGAGTAAACTCCATTCACCACCACTCTCTGGGCCCGGCCGTCCAGCCAGTTCTTTACCCAGCGAAGAGTACACCCGTCCAAGCCATGAGCAGCCAGTTTCTCCAGGAGAATGCCGTGGGAAACCGTGTCAAAGGCTTTACTGAAGTCTAGATAGACAACATCCACAGACTTCCCCTCATCCACTAGGCGGGTCACCTTATCATAGAAGGAGATCAGGTTGGTCAAGCAGGACCTGCCTTTCCTGAACCCATGCTGGCTGGGCCTGATCCCCTGGTTATTCTCTACATGCCGTGTGATAGCACTCAGGATGATCTGCTCCATCAGCTTCCCCGGCACCGAGGTCAGGCTGACAGGCCTGTAGTTCCCCGGGTCCTCCTTCCGGCCCTTCTTGAAGATGGGTGTCACATTCGCTAATCTCCAGTCAGCAGGGACTTCCCCAGTTAGCCAGGAAATACACAGTGTTGCCCCTTTACGAACGAAAGCTGTTGCAGAACGCGAATGTCTGTCTACCAGCGAATGCAGTTCCAAGGGACAGTGAAAACCAGCTACAGCTTTCCGTGCTGGCAGCTTTCCTGTGGGCGCAATCGCTGGACGTTTCGAATTTGGCAGCCGGGCTCTCCGAGAGAGAAATACACAGTGTTGCCCCTTTACGAACGAAAGCTGTTGCAGAACGCGAATGTCTGTCTACCAGCGAATGCAGTTCCAAGGGACAGTGAAAACCAGCTACAGCTTTCCGTGCTGGCAGCTTTCCTGTGGGCGCAATCGCTGGACGTTTCGAATTTGGCAGCCGGGCTCTCCGAGAGAGAAATCACAGAATCACAGAATCACAGAATCATATAGGTTGGAAAAGACCTTTAAGATCATCGAGTCCAACCATAAACCTAACACTGCCAAAAACCATCACTACACCATGTCTCTAAGTACCTCATCCAAACGTCCTTTAAATACCTCCAGGGATGGCGACTCAACCACTTCCCTGGGCAGCCTGTTCCAATGCTTGATAACCCTCTCGGTGAAGAAAAATTTCCTAATATCCAGTCTAAACCTCCCCTGGCGCAACTTGAGGCCATTTCCTCTTGTCCTATCACTTGTTACCTGGGAGAAGAGACCGACCCCCACCTCTCTACAACCTCCTTTCAGGTAGTTGTAGAGAGCGATGAGGTCTCCCCTCAGCCTCCTTTTCTCCAGGCTAAACAGTCCCAGCTCCCTCAGCCGCTCCTCATAAGACTTCTGCTCCAGACCCTTCACCAGCTTCGTTGCCCTTCTCTGTACGCGCTCCAGTACCTCAATATCCCTCTTGTAGTGGGGGGCCCAAAACTGAACACAGTATTCGAGGTGCGGCCTCACCAGTGCCGAGTACAGGGGCACAATCACTTCCCTAGTCCTGCTGGCCACGCTATTTTTGATACAGGCCAGGATGCCATTGGCCTTCTTGGCCGCCTGGGCACACTGCTGGCTCATATTCAGGCGGCTGTCAACCAACACCCCCAGGTCCTTCTCTGCCAGGCAGCTTTCCAGCCACTCTTCCCCAAGCCTGTAGCGTTGCATGGGGTTGCTGTGGCCCAAGTGCAGGACCTTGCACTTGGCCTTGTTAAACCTCATGCAATTCACCCCAGCCCATCGATCCAGCCTGTCCAGGTCCCTCTGCAGAGCCTGCCTACCCTCCAGCAGATCAACACTCCCACACAACTTGGTGTCGTCTGCAAACTTACTGAGAGTGCACTCGATCCCTTCGTCCAGATCATTGATAAAGATGTTAAACAGAACTGGCCCCAACACCGAGCCCTGGGGAACACCGCTTGTGACCGGCCGCCAACCGGAGTAAACTCCATTCACCACCACTCTCTGGGCCCGGCCGTCCAGCCAGTTCTTTACCCAGCGAAGAGTACACCCGTCCAAGCCATGAGCAGCCAGTTTCTCCAGGAGAATGCCGTGGGAAACCGTGTCAAAGGCTTTACTGAAGTCTAGATAGACAACATCCACAGACTTCCCCTCATCCACTAGGCGGGTCACCTTATCATAGAAGGAGATCAGGTTGGTCAAGCAGGACCTGCCTTTCCTGAACCCATGCTGGCTGGGCCTGATCCCCTGGTTATTCTCTACATGCCGTGTGATAGCACTCAGGATGATCTGCTCCATCAGCTTCCCCGGCACCGAGGTCAGGCTGACAGGCCTGTAGTTCCCCGGGTCCTCCTTCCGGCCCTTCTTGAAGATGGGTGTCACATTCGCTAATCTCCAGTCAGCAGGGACTTCCCCAGTTAGCCAGGAAATACACAGTGTTGCCCCTTTACGAACGAAAGCTGTTGCAGAACGCGAATGTCTGTCTACCAGCGAATGCAGTTCCAAGGGACAGTGAAAACCAGCTACAGCTTTCCGTGCTGGCAGCTTTCCTGTGGGCGCAATCGCTGGACGTTTCGAATTTGGCAGCCGGGCTCTCCGAGAGAGAAATACACAGTGTTGCCTCATTACGAACGAAAACTTTTGCAGAACACGAATGTCCGTCTACCAGCGAATGCAGTTCCAAGGGACAGTGAAAACCAGCTACAGCTTTCCGTGCTGGGAGCTTTCCTGTGGGCGCAATCGCTGGACGTTTCGAATTTGGCAGCCGGGCTCTCCCAGAGAGAAATACACAGTGTTGCCCCTTTACGAACGAAAGCTGTTGCAGAACGCGAATGTCTGTGTAGCAGCGAATGCAGTTCCAAGGGACAGTGAAAACCAGATACAGCTTTCCGTGCTGGGAGCTTTCCTGTGGGCGCAATCGCTGGACGTTTCGAATTTGGCAGCCGGGATCTCCGAGAGAGAAATACACAGTGTTGCCCCATTACCAACCAAAGCTTTTGCAGAACGCGAATGTCTGTCTACCAGCGAATGCAGTTCCAAGGGACAGTGAAAACCAGCTACAGCTTTCCGTGCTGGGAGCTTTCCTGTGTGCGCAATCGCTGGACGTTTCGAATTTGGCAGCCGGGCTCTGCGAGAGAGAAATACACAGTGTTGCCTCATTACGAACGAAAGCTGTTGCAGAACGCGAATGTCTGTGTAGCAGCGAATGCAGTTCCAAGGGACAGTGAAAACCAGCTATAGCTTTCCGTGCTGGCTGCTTTCCTGTGGGCACAATCGCTGGACGTTTCGAATTTGGCAGCCGGGCTCTCCGAGAGAGAAATACACAGTGTTGCCCCTTTACGAAACAAAGCTTTTGCAGAACGCGAATGTCTGTGTAGCAGCGAATGCAGTTCCAAGGGACAGTGAAAACCAGCTACAGCTTTCCGTGCTGGCAGCTTTCCTGTGGGCGCAATCGCTGGACGTTTCGAATTTGGCAGCCGGGCTCTCCGAGAGAGAAATACACAGTGTTGCCTCATTACGAACGAAAACTTTTGCAGAACACGAATGTCCGTCTACCAGCGAATGCAGTTCCAAGGGACAGTGAAAACCAGCTACAGCTTTCCGTGCTGGGAGCTTTCCTGTGGGCGCAATCGCTGGACGTTTCGAATTTGGCAGCCGGGCTCTCTGAGAGAGAAATACACAGTGTTGCCCCATTACGAACCAAAGATTTGCAGAACGCGAATGTCTGTCTACCAGCGAATGCAGTTCCAAGGGACAGTGAAAACCAGCTACAGCTTTCCGTGCTGGCAGCTTTCCTGTGGGCGCAATCGCTGGACGTTTCGAATTTGGCAGCCGGGCTCTCCGAGAGAGAAATACACAGTGTTGCCCCTTTACGTACGAAAGCTTTTGCAGAACGCGAATGTCTGTCTACCAGCGAATGCAGTTCCAAGGGACAGTGAAAACCAGCTACAGCTTTCCGTGCTGGCAGCTTTCCTGTGGGCGCAATCGCTGGACGTTTCGAATTTGGCAGCCGGGCTCTCCGAGAGAGAAATACACAGTGTTGCCCCTTTACGAACGAAAGCTGTTGCAGAACGCGAATGTCTGTCTACCAGCGAATGCAGTTCCAAGGGACAGTGAAAACCAGCTACAGCTTTCCGTACTGGGAGCTTTCCTGTGGGCGCAATCGCTGGACGTTTCGAATTTGGCAGCCGGGCTCTCCGAGAGAGAAATACACAGTGTTGCCCCTTTACGAACGAAAGCTTTTGCAGAACGCGAATGTCTGTCTACCAGCGAATGCAGTTCCAAGGGACAGTGAAAACCAGCTACAGCTTTCCGTGCTGGCAGCTTTCCTGTGGGCGCAATCGCTGGACGTTTCGAATTTGGCAGCCGGGCTCTCCGAGAGAGAAATACAAGTGTTGCCCCATTACCAACCAAAGCTTTTGCAGAACGCGAATGTCTGTCTACCAGCGAATGCAGTTCCAAGGGACAGTGAAAACCAGCTACAGCTTTCCGTGCTGGCAGCTTTCCTGTGGGCACAATCGCTGGACGTTTCGAATTTGGCAGCCGGGCTCTCCGAGAGAGAAATACACAGTGTTGCCCCTTTACGAAACAAAGCTTTTGCAGAACGCGAATGTCTGTCTACCAGCGAATGCAGTTCCAAGGGACAGTGAAAACCAGCTACAGCTTTCCGTGCTGGCAGCTTTCCTGTGGGCGCAATCGCTGGACGTTTCGAATTTGGCAGCCGGGCTCTCCCAGAGAGAAATACACAGTGTTGCCTCATTACGAACGAAAGCTTTTGCAGAACACGAATGTCTGTGTAGCAGGGAATGCAGTTCCAAGGGACAGTGAAAACCAGCTACAGCTTTCCGTGCTGGGAGCTTTCCTGTGGGCGCAATCGCTGGACGTTTCGAATTTGGCAGCCGCGCTCTCTGAGAGAGAAATACACAGTGTTGCCCCATTACGAACCAAAGCTTTTGCAGAACGCGAATGTCTGTCTACCAGCGAATGCAGTTCCAAGGGACAGTGAAAACCAGCTACAGCTTTCCGTGCTGGGAGCTTTCCTGTGGGCGCAATCGCTGGACGTTTCGAATTTGGCAGCCGGGCTCTCCGAGAGAGAAATACACAGTGTTGCCCCTTTACGAACGAAAGCTGTTGCAGAACGCGAATGTCTGTCTACCAGCGAATGCAGTTCCAAGGGACAGTGAAAACCAGCTACAGATTTCCGTGCTGGGAGCTTTCCTGTGGGCGCAATCGCTGGACGTTTGAATTTGGCAGCCGGACTCCACGAGAGAGAAATACACAGTGTTGCCCCATTACGAACCAAAGCTTTTGCAGAACGCGAATGTCTGTCTACCAGCAAATGCAGTTCCAAGGGACAGTGAAAACCAGCTACAGCTTTCCGTGCTGGCAGCTTTCCTGTGGGCGCAATCGCTGGACGTTTCGAATTTGGCAGCCGGGCTCTCCGAGAGAGAAATACACAGTGTTGCCCCTTTACGAACGAAAGCTGTTGCAGAACGCAAATGTCTGTGTAGCAGCGAATGCAGTTCCAAGGGACAGCGAAAACCAGCTACAGCTTTCCGTGCTGGCAGCTTTCCTGTGGGCGCAATCGCTGGACGTTTCGAATTTGGCAGCCGGGCTCTCCGAGAGAGAAATACACAGTGTTGCCTCATTACGAACGACAACTTTTGCAGAACACGAATGTCCGTCTACCAGCGAATGCAGTTCCAAGGGACAGTGAAAACCAGCTACAGCTTTCCGTGCTGGGAGCTTTCCTGTGGGCGCAATCGCTGGACGTTTCGAATTTGGCTGCCGGGCTCTCCGAGAGAGAAATACACAGTGTTGCCCCTTTACGAACGAAAGCTGTTGCAGAACGCGAATGTCTGTGTAGCAGCGAATGCAGTTCCAAGGGACAGTGAAAACCAGATACAGCTTTCCGTGCTGGCAGCTTTCCTGTGGGCGCAATCGCTGGACGTTTCAAATTTGGCAGCCGGGATGTCCGAGAGAGAAATACACAGTGTTGCCCCATTACCAACCAAAGCTTTTGCAGAACGCGAATGTCTGTGTAGCAGCGAATGCAGTTCCAAGGGACAGTGAAAACCAGCTACAGCTTTCCGTGCTGGCAGCTTTCCTGTGGGCGCAATCGCTGGACGTTTCGAATTTGGCAGCCGGGCTCTCCGAGAGAGAAATACACAGTGTTGCCCCTTTACGAACGAAAGCTTTTGCAGAACGCGAATGTCTGTCTACCAGCGAATGCAGTTCCAAGGGACAGTGAAAACCAGCTACAGCTTTCCGTGCTGGCAGCTTTCCTGTGGGCGCAATCGCTGGACGTTTCGAATTTGGCAGCCGGGCTCTCCCAGAGAGAAATACACAGTGTTGCCTCATTACGAACGAAAGCTTTTGCAGAACACGAATGTCTGTGTAGCAGGGAATGCAGTTCCAAGGGACAGTGAAAACCAGCTACAGCTTTCCGTGCTGGGAGCTTTCCTGTGGGCGCAATCGCTGGACGTTTCGAATTTGGCAGCCGGGCTCTCTGAGAGAGAAATACACAGTGTTGCCCCATTACGAACCAAAGCTTTTGCAGAACGCGAATGTCTGTCTACCAGCGAATGCAGTTCCAAGGGACAGTGAAAACCAGCTACAGCTTTCCGTGCTGGGAGCTTTCCTGTGGGCGCAATCGCTGGACGTTTCGAATTTGGCAGCCGGGCTCTCCGAGAGAGAAATA
Organism: Mycteria americana; assembly: GCF_035582795.1. Lineage (NCBI taxonomy): Eukaryota > Metazoa > Chordata > Aves > Ciconiiformes > Ciconiidae > Mycteria > Mycteria americana. The sequence goes on from NW_027445637.1 coordinate 657,978, forward strand.
CACAGTGTTGCCCCTTTACGAACGAAAGCTGTTGCAGAACGCGAATGTCTGTCTACCAGCGAATGCAGTTCCAAGGGACAGTGAAAACCAGCTACAGATTTCCGTGCTGGGAGCTTTCCTGTGGGCGCAATCGCTGGACGTTTGAATTTGGCAGCCGGACTCCACGAGAGAGAAATATACAGTGTTGCCCCATTATGAACCAAAGCTTTTGCAGAACGCGATTGTCTGTCTACCAGCGAATGCAGTTCCAAGGGACAGTGAAAACCAGCTACAGCTTTCCGTGCTGGCAGCTTTCCTGTGGGCGCAATCGCTGGACGTTTCGAATTTGGCAGCCGGGCTCTCCCAGAGAGAAATACACAGTGTTGCCCCTTTACGAACGAAAGCTGTTGCAGAACGCGAATGTCTGTGTAGCAGCGAATGCAGTTCCAAGGGACAGTGAAAACCAGCTACAGCTTTCCGTGCTGGCAGCTTTCCTGTGGGCGCAATCGCTGGACGTTTCGAATTTGGCAGCCGGGCTCTCCGAGAGAGAAATACACAGTGTTGCCTCATTACGAACGAAAACTTTTGCAGAACACGAATGTCCGTCTACCAGCGAATGCAGTTCCAAGGGACAGTGAAAACCAGCTACAGCTTTCCGTGCTGGGAGCTTTCCTGTGGGCGCAATCGCTGGACGTTTCGAATTTGGCAGCCGGGCTCTCCGAGAGAGAAATACACAGTGTTGCCCCTTTACGAACGAAAGCTGTTGCAGAACGCGAATGTCTGTCTACCAGCGAATGCAGTTCCAAGGGACAGTGAAAACCAGCTACAGCTTTCCGTGCTGGGAGCTTTCCTGTGGGCGCAATCGCTGGACGTTTCGAATTTGGCAGCCGGGCTCTCCGAGAGAGAAATACAAGTGTTGCCCCATTACCAACCAAAGCTTTTGCAGAACGCGAATGTCTGTCTACCAGCGAATGCAGTTCCAAGGGACAGTGAAAACCAGCTACAGCTTTCCGTGCTGGCAGCTTTCCTGTGGGCGCAATCGCTGGACGTTTCGAATTTGGCAGCCGGGCTCTCCCAGAGAGAAATACACAGTGTTGCCTCATTACGAACGAAAGCTTTTGCAGAACACGAATGTCTGTGTAGCAGGGAATGCAGTTCCAAGGGACAGTGAAAACCAGCTACAGCTTTCCGTGCTGGGAGCTTTCCTGTGGGCGCAATCGCTGGACGTTTCGAATTTGGCAGCCGGGCTCTCTGAGAGAGAAATACACAGTGTTGCCCCATTACCAAGCAAAGCTTTTGCAGAACGCGAATGTCTGTGTAGCAGCGAATGCAGTTCCAAGGGACAGTGAAAACCAGCTACAGCTTTCCGTGCTGGGAGCTTTCCTGTGGGCGCAATCGCTGGACGTTTCGAATTTGGCAGCCGGGCTCTCCGAGAGAGAAATACACAGTGTTGCCCCTTTACGAACGAAAGCTGTTGCAGAACGCGAATGTCTGTCTACCAGCGAATGCAGTTCCAAGGGACAGTGAAAACCAGCTACAGATTTCCGTGCTGGGAGCTTTCCTGTGGGCGCAATCGCTGGACGTTTGAATTTGGCAGCCGGACTCCACGAGAGAGAAATATACAGTGTTGCCCCATTACGAACCAAAGCTTTTGCAGAACGCGAATGTCTGTCTACCAGCGAATGCAGTTCCAAGGGACAGTGAAAACCAGCTACAGCTTTCCGTGCTGGCAGCTTTCCTGTGGGCGCAATCGCTGGACGTTTCGAATTTGGCAGCCGGGCTCTGCGAGAGAGAAATACACAGTGTTGCCCCTTTACGAACGAAAGCTGTTGCAGAACGCGAATGTCTGTGTAGCAGCGAATGCAGTTCCAAGGGACAGTGAAAACCAGCTACAGCTTTCCGTGCTGGCAGCTTTCCTGTGGGCGCAATCGCTGGACGTTTCGAATTTGGCAGCCGGGCTCTCCGAGAGAGAAATACACAGTGTTGCCTCATTACGAACGACAACTTTTGCAGAACACGAATGTCCGTCTACCAGCGAATGCAGTTCCAAGGGACAGTGAAAACCAGCTACAGCTTTCCGTGCTGGGAGCTTTCCTGTGGGCGCAATCGCTGGACGTTTCGAATTTGGCAGCCGGGCTCTCCGAGAGAGAAATACACAGTGTTGCCCCTTTACGAACGAAAGCTGTTGCAGAACGCGAATGTCTGTGTAGCAGCGAATGCAGTTCCAAGGGACAGTGAAAACCAGATACAGCTTTCCGTGCTGGCAGCTTTCCTGTGGGCGCAATCGCTGGACGTTTCAAATTTGGCAGCCGGGATGTCCGAGAGAGAAATACACAGTGTTGCCCCATTACCAACCAAAGCTTTTGCAGAACGCGAATGTCTGTCTACCAGCGAATGCAGTTCCAAGGGACAGTGAAAACCAGCTACAGCTTTCCGTGCTGGCAGCTTTCCTGTGGGCGCAATCGCTGGACGTTTCGAATTTGGCAGCCGGGCTCTCCCAGAGAGAAATACACAGTGTTGCCCCTTTACGAACGAAAGCTGTTGCAGAACGCGAATGTCTGTCTACCAGCGAATGCAGTTCCAAGGGACAGTGAAAACCAGCTACAGCTTTCCGTGCTGGCAGCTTTCCTGTGGGCGCAATCGCTGGACGTTTGAATTTGGCAGCCGGACTCCACGAGAGAGAAATACACAGTGTTGCCCCATTACGAACCAAAGCTTTTGCAGAACGCGAATGTCTGTCTACCAGCGAATGCAGTTCCAAGGGACAGTGAAAACCAGCTACAGCTTTCCGTGCTGGCAGCTTTCCTGTGGGCGCAATCGCTGGACGTTTCGAATTTGGCAGCCGGGCTCTCCGAGAGAGAAATACACAGTGTTGCCCCTTTACAGACGAAAGCTGTTGCAGAACGCGAATGTCTGTCTACCAGCGAATGCAGTTCCAAGGGACAGTGAAAACCAGCTACAGCTTTCCGTGCTGGCAGCTTTCCTGTGGGCGCAATCGCTGGACGTTTCGAATTTGGCAGCCGGGCTCTCCGAGAGAGAAATCACAGAATCACAGAATCACAGAATCATATAGGTTGGAAAAGACCTTTAAGATCATCGAGTCCAACCATAAACCTAACACTGCCAAAAACCATCACTACACCATGTCTCTAAGTACCTCATCCAAACGTCCTTTAAATACCTCCAGGGATGGCGACTCAACCACTTCCCTGGGCAGCCTGTTCCAATGCTTGATAACCCTCTCGGTGAAGAAAAATTTCCTAATATCCAGTCTAAACCTCCCCTGGCGCAACTTGAGGCCATTTCCTCTTGTCCTATCACTTGTTACCTGGGAGAAGAGACCGACCCCCACCTCTCTACAACCTCCTTTCAGGTAGTTGTAGAGAGCGATGAGGTCTCCCCTCAGCCTCCTTTTCTCCAGGCTAAACAGTCCCAGCTCCCTCAGCCGCTCCTCATAAGACTTCTGCTCCAGACCCTTCACCAGCTTCGTTGCCCTTCTCTGTACGCGCTCCAGTACCTCAATATCCCTCTTGTAGTGGGGGGCCCAAAACTGAACACAGTATTCGAGGTGCGGCCTCACCAGTGCCGAGTACAGGGGCACAATCACTTCCCTAGTCCTGCTGGCCACGCTATTTTTGATACAGGCCAGGATGCCATTGGCCTTCTTGGCCGCCTGGGCACACTGCTGGCTCATATTCAGGCGGCTGTCAACCAACACCCCCAGGTCCTTCTCTGCCAGGCAGCTTTCCAGCCACTCTTCCCCAAGCCTGTAGCGTTGCATGGGGTTGCTGTGGCCCAAGTGCAGGACCTTGCACTTGGCCTTGTTAAACCTCATGCAATTCACCCCAGCCCATCGATCCAGCCTGTCCAGGTCCCTCTGCAGAGCCTGCCTACCCTCCAGCAGATCAACACTCCCACACAACTTGGTGTCGTCTGCAAACTTACTGAGAGTGCACTCGATCCCTTCGTCCAGATCATTGATAAAGATGTTAAACAGAACTGGCCCCAACACCGAGCCCTGGGGAACACCGCTTGTGACCGGCCGCCAACCGGAGTAAACTCCATTCACCACCACTCTCTGGGCCCGGCCGTCCAGCCAGTTCTTTACCCAGCGAAGAGTACACCCGTCCAAGCCATGAGCAGCCAGTTTCTCCAGGAGAATGCCGTGGGAAACCGTGTCAAAGGCTTTACTGAAGTCTAGATAGACAACATCCACAGACTTCCCCTCATCCACTAGGCGGGTCACCTTATCATAGAAGGAGATCAGGTTGGTCAAGCAGGACCTGCCTTTCCTGAACCCATGCTGGCTGGGCCTGATCCCCTGGTTATTCTCTACATGCCGTGTGATAGCACTCAGGATGATCTGCTCCATCAGCTTCCCCGGCACCGAGGTCAGGCTGACAGGCCTGTAGTTCCCCGGGTCCTCCTTCCGGCCCTTCTTGAAGATGGGTGTCACATTCGCTAATCTCCAGTCAGCAGGGACTTCCCCAGTTAGCCAGGAAATACACAGTGTTGCCCCTTTACGAACGAAAGCTGTTGCAGAACGCGAATGTCTGTCTACCAGCGAATGCAGTTCCAAGGGACAGTGAAAACCAGCTACAGCTTTCCGTGCTGGCAGCTTTCCTGTGGGCGCAATCGCTGGACGTTTCGAATTTGGCAGCCGGGCTCTCCGAGAGAGAAATACACAGTGTTGCCTCATTACGAACGAAAACTTTTGCAGAACACGAATGTCCGTCTACCAGCGAATGCAGTTCCAAGGGACAGTGAAAACCAGATACAGCTTTCCGTGCTGGCAGCTTTCCTGTGGGCGCAATCGCTGGACGTTTCGAATTTGGCAGCCGGGATCTCCGAGAGAGAAATACACAGTGTTGCCCCATTACCAACCAAAGCTTTTGCAGAAAGCGAATGTCTGTCTACCAGCGAATGCAGTTCCAAGGGACAGTGAAAACCAGCTACAGCTTTCCGTGCTGGGAGCTTTCCTGTGTGCGCAATCGCTGGACGTTTCGAATTTGGCAGCCGGGCTCTGCGAGAGAGAAATACACAGTGTTGCCTCATTACGAACGAAAGCTGTTGCAGAACGCGAATGTCTGTGTAGCAGCGAATGCAGTTCCAAGGGACAGTGAAAACCAGCTATAGCTTTCCGTGCTGGCTGCTTTCCTGTGGGCACAATCGCTGGACGTTTCGAATTTGGCAGCCGGGCTCTCCGAGAGAGAAATACACAGTGTTGCCCCTTTACGAAACAAAGCTTTTGCAGAACGCGAATGTCTGTGTAGCAGCGAATGCAGTTCCAAGGGACAGTGAAAACCAGCTACAGCTTTCCGTGCTGGCAGCTTTCCTGTGGGCGCAATCGCTGGACGTTTCGAATTTGGCAGCCGGGCTCTCCGAGAGAGAAATACACAGTGTTGCCTCATTACGAACGAAAACTTTTGCAGAACACGAATGTCCGTCTACCAGCGAATGCAGTTCCAAGGGACAGTGAAAACCAGCTACAGCTTTCCGTGCTGGGAGCTTTCCTGTGGGCGCAATCGCTGGACGTTTCGAATTTGGCAGCCGGGCTCTCTGAGAGAGAAATACACAGTGTTGCCGCATTACGAACCAAAGATTTGCAGAACGCGAATGTCTGTCTACCAGCGAATGCAGTTCCAAGGGACAGTGAAAACCAGCTACAGCTTTCCGTGCTGGCAGCTTTCCTGTGGGCGCAATCGCTGGACGTTTCGAATTTGGCAGCCGGGCTCTCCGAGAGAGAAATACACAGTGTTGCCCCTTTACGAACGAAAGCTGTTGCAGAACGCGAATGTCTGTCTACCAGCGAATGCAGTTCCAAGGGACAGTGAAAACCAGCTACAGCTTTCCGTGCTGGCAGCTTTCCTGTGGGCGCAATCGCTGGACGTTTCGAATTTGGCAGCCGGGCTCTCCGAGAGAGAAATACACAGTGTTGCCCCTTTACGAACGAAAGCTGTTGCAGAACGCGAATGTCTGTCTACCAGCGAATGCAGTTCCAAGGGACAGTGAAAACCAGCTACAGCTTTCCGTGCTGGGAGCTTTCCTGTGGGCGCAATCGCTGGACGTTTCGAATTTGGCAGCCGGGCTCTCCCAGAGAGAAATACACAGTGTTGCCCCTTTACGAACGAAAGCTGTTGCAGAACGCGAATGTCTGTCTACCAGCGAATGCAGTTCCAAGGGACAGTGAAAACCAGCTACAGCTTTCCGTGCTGGCAGCTTTCCTGTGGGCGCAATCGCTGGACGTTTCGAATTTGGCAGCCGGGCTCTCCGAGAGAGAAATACAAGTGTTGCCCCATTACCAACCAAAGCTTTTGCAGAACGCGAATGTCTGTCTACCAGCGAATGCAGTTCCAAGGGACAGTGAAAACCAGCTACAGCTTTCCGTGCTGGCAGCTTTCCTGTGGGCACAATCGCTGGACGTTTCGAATTTGGCAGCCGGGCTCTCCGAGAGAGAAATACACAGTGTTGCCCCTTTACGAAACAAAGCTTTTGCAGAACGCGAATGTCTGTCTACCAGCGAATGCAGTTCCAAGGGACAGTGAAAACCAGCTACAGCTTTCCGTGCTGGCAGCTTTCCTGTGGGCGCAATCGCTGGACGTTTCGAATTTGGCAGCCGGGCTCTCCGAGAGAGAAATACACAGTGTTGCCTCATTACGAACGAAAACTTTTGCAGAACACGAATGTCCATCTACCAGCGAATGCAGTTCCAAGGGACAGTGAAAACCAGCTACAGCTTTCCGTGCTGGCAGCTTTCCTGTGGGCGCAATCGCTGGACGTTTCGAATTTGGCAGCCGGGCTCTCCGAGAGAGAAATACACAGTGTTGCCCCTTTACGAACGAAAGCTGTTGCAGAACGCGAATGTCTGTGTAGCAGCGAATGCAGTTCCAAGGGACAGTGAAAACCAGATACAGCTTTCCGTGCTGGCAGCTTTCCTGTGGGCGCAATCGCTGGACGTTTCAAATTTGGCAGCCGGGATGTCCGAGAGAGAAATACACAGTGTTGCCCCATTACCAACCAAAGCTTTTGCAGAACGCGAATGTCTGTGTAGCAGCGAATGCAGTTCCAAGGGACAGTGAAAACCAGCTACAGCTTTCCGTGCTGGCAGCTTTCCTGTGGGCGCAATCGCTGGACGTTTCGAATTTGGCAGCCGGGCTCTCCGAGAGAGAAATACACAGTGTTGCCCCTTTACGAACGAAAGCTGTTGCAGAACGCGAATGTCTGTCTACCAGCGAATGCAGTTCCAAGGGACAGTGAAAACCAGCTACAGCTTTCCGTGCTGGCAGCTTTCCTGTGGGCGCAATCGCTGGACGTTTGAATTTGGCAGCCGGACTCCACGAGAGAGAAATACACAGTGTTGCCCCATTACGAACCAAAGCTTTTGCAGAACGCGAATGTCTGTCTACCAGCGAATGCAGTTCCAAGGGACAGTGAAAACCAGCTACAGCTTTCCGTGCTGGCAGCTTTCCTGTGGGCGCAATCGCTGGACGTTTCGAATTTGGCAGCCGGGCTCTCCGAGAGAGAAATACACAGTGTTGCCCCTTTACGAACGAAAGCTGTTGCAGAACGCGGATGTCTGTCTACCAGCGAATGCAGTTCCAAGGGACAGTGAAAACCAGCTACAGCTTTCCGTGCTGGCAGCTTTCCTGTGGGCGCAATCGCTGGACGTTTCGAATTTGGCAGCCGGGCTCTCCGAGAGAGAAATACACAGTGTTGCCCCTATACGAACGAAAGCTTTTGCAGAACGCGAATGTCTGTGTAGCAGCGAATGCAGTTCCAAGGGACAGTGAAAACCAGCTACAGCTTTCCGTGCTGGCAGCTTTCCTGTGGGCGCAATCGCTGGACGTTTCGAATTTGGCAGCCGGGCTCTCCGAGAGAGAAATACACAGTGTTGCCCCATTACCAACCACAGCTTTTGCAGAACGCGAATGTCTGTGTAGCAGCGAATGCAGTTCCAAGGGACAGTGAAAACCAGCTACAGCTTTCCGTGCTGGGAGCTTTCCTGTGGGCGCAATCGCTGGACGTTTCGAATTTGGCAGCCGGGCTCTGCGAGAGAGAAATACACAGTGTTGCCTCATTACGAACGAAAGCTTTTGCAGAACGCGAATGTCTGTGTAGCAGCGAATGCAGTTCCAAGGGACAGTGAAAACCAGCTACAGCTTTCCGTGCTGGGAGCTTTCCTGTGGGCGCAATCGCTGGACGTTTCGAATTTGGCAGCCGGGCTCCACGAGAGAGAAATACACAGTGTTGCCCCTTTACGAACGAAAGCTGTTGCAGAACGCGAATGTCTGTCTACCAGCGAATGCAGTTCCAAGGGACAGTGAAAACCAGCTACAGATTTCCGTGCTGGCAGCTTTCCTGTGGGCGCAATCGCTGGACGTTTGAATTTGGCAGCCGGACTCCACGAGAGAGAAATACACAGTGTTGCCCCATTACGAACCAAAGCTTTTGCAGAACGCGAATGTCTGTCTACCAGCGAATGCAGTTCCAAGGGACAGTGAAAACCAGCTACAGCTTTCCGTGCTGGCAGCTTTCCTGTGGGCGCAATCGCTGGACGTTTCGAATTTGGCAGCCGGGCTCTCCGAGAGAGAAATACACAGTGTTGCCCCTTTACGAACGAAAGCTGTTGCAGAACGCGAATGTCTGTCTACCAGCGAATGCAGTTCCAAGGGACAGTGAAAACCAGCTACAGCTTTCCGTGCTGGCAGCTTTCCTGTGGGCGCAATCGCTGGACGTTTCGAATTTGGCAGCCGGGCTCTCCGAGAGAGAAATACACAGTGTTGTCTCATTACGAACGAAAACTTTTGCAGAACACGAATGTCCGTCTACCAGCGAATGCAGTTCCAAGGGACAGTGAAAACCAGCTACAGCTTTCCGTGCTGGGAGCTTTCCTGTGGGCGCAATCGCTGGACGTTTCGAATTTGGCAGCCGGGCTCTCCGAGAGAAAAATACACAGTGTTGCCCCTTTACGAACGAAAGCTGTTGCAGAACGCGAATGTCTGTGTAGCAGCGAATGCAGTTCCAAGGGACAGTGAAAACCAGATACAGCTTTCCGTGCTGGCAGCTTTCCTGTGGGCGCAATCGCTGGACGTTTCAAATTTGGCAGCCGGGATGTCCGAGAGAGAAATACACAGTGTTGCCCCATTACCAACCAAAGCTTTTGCAGAACGCGAATGTCTGTGTAGCAGCGAATGCAGTTCCAAGGGACAGTGAAAACCAGCTACAGCTTTCCGTGCTGGCAGCTTTCCTGTGTGCGCAATCGCTGGACGTTTCGAATTTGGCAGCCGGGCTCTGCGAGAGAGAAATACACAGTGTTGCCCCTTTACGAACGAAAGCTGTTGCAGAACGCGAATGTCTGTCTACCAGCGAATGCAGTTCCAAGGGACAGTGAAAACCAGCTACAGCTTTCCGTGCTGGCAGCTTTCCTGTGGGCGCAATCGCTGGACGTTTGAATTTGGCAGCCGGACTCCACGAGAGAGAAATACACAGTGTTGCCCCATTACGAACCAAAGCTTTTGCAGAACGCGAATGTCTGTCTACCAGCGAATGCAGTTCCAAGGGACAGTGAAAACCAGCTACAGCTTTCCGTGCTGGCAGCTTTCCTGTGGGCGCAATCGCTGGACGTTTCGAATTTGGCAGCCGGGCTCTCCGAGAGAGAAATACACAGTGTTGCCTCATTACGAACGAAAGCTTTTGCAGAACGCGAATGTCTGTGTAGCAGCGAATGCAGTTCCAAGGGACAGTGAAAACCAGCTACAGCTTTCCGTGCTGGGAGCTTTCCTGTGGGCGCAATCGCTGGACGTTTCGAATTTGGCAGCCGGGCTCCACGAGAGAGAAATACACAGTGTTGCCCCTTTACGAACGAAAGCTGTTGCAGAACGCGAATGTCTGTGTAGCAGCGAATGCAGTTCCAAGGGACAGTGAAAACCAGCTACAGCTTTCCGTGCTGGCAGCTTTCCTGTGGGCGCAATCGCTGGACGTTTCGAATTTGGCAGCCGGGCTCTCCGAGAGAGAAATACACAGTGTTGCCTCATTACGAACGAAAACTTTTGCAGAACACGAATGTCCGTCTACCAGCGAATGCAGTTCCAAGGGACAGTGAAAACCAGCTACAGCTTTCCGTGCTGGCAGCTTTCCTGTGGGCGCAATCGCTGGACGTTTCGAATTTGGCAGCCGGGCTCTCCGAGAGAGAAATACACAGTGTTGCCCCTATACGAACGAAAGCTGTTGCAGAACGCGAATGTCTGTGTAGCAGCGAATGCAGTTCCAAGGGACAGTGAAAACCAGCTACAGATTTCCGTGCTGGCTGCTTTCCTGTGGGCACAATCGCTGGACGTTTCGAATTTGGCAGCCGGGCTCCACGAGAGAGAAATACACAGTGTTGCCCCTTTACGAACGAAAGCTGTTGCAGAACGCGAATGTCTGTCTACCAGCGAATGCAGTTCCAAGGGACAGTGAAAACCAGCTACAGATTTCCGTGCTGGCAGCTTTCCTGTGGGCGCAATCGCTGGACGTTTGAATTTGGCAGCCGGACTCCACGAGAGAGAAATACACAGTGTTGCCCCATTACGAACCAAAGCTTTTGCAGAAAGCGAATGTCTGTCTACCAGCGAATGCAGTTCCAAGGGACAGTGAAAACCAGCTACAGCTTTCCGTGCTGGCAGCTTTCCTGTGGGCGCAATCGCTGGACGTTTCGAATTTGGCAGCCGGGCTCTCCGAGAGAGAAATACACAGTGTTGCCCCTTTACGAACGAAAGCTGTTGCAGAACGCGAATGTCTGTCTACCAGCGAATGCAGTTCCAAGGGACAGTGAAAACCAGCTACAGCTTTCCGTGCTGGCAGCTTTCCTGTGGGCGCAATCGCTGGACGTTTCGAATTTGGCAGCCGGGATCTCCGAGAGAGAAATACACAGTGTTGCCCCATTACCAACCAAAGCTTTTGCAGAACGCGAATGTCTGTGTAGCAGCGAATGCAGTTCCAAGGGACAGTGAAAACCAGCTACAGCTTTCCGTGCTGGCAGCTTTCCTGTGGGCGCAATCGCTGGACGTTTCGAATTTGGCAGCCGGGCTCTCCCAGAGAGAAATACACAGTGTTGCCTCATTACGAACGAAAACTTTTGCAGAACACGAATGTCCGTCTACCAGCGAATGCAGTTCCAAGGGACAGTGAAAACCAGCTACAGCTTTCCGTGCTGGGAGCTTTCCTGTGGGCGCAATCGCTGGACGTTTCGAATTTGGCAGCCGGGCTCTCCCAGAGAGAAATACACAGTGTTGCCCCTTTACGAACGAAAGCTGTTGCAGAACGCGAATGTCTGTGTAGCAGCGAATGCAGTTCCAAGGGACAGTGAAAACCAGATACAGCTTTCCGTGCTGGCAGCTTTCCTGTGGGCGCAATCGCTGGACGTTTCAAATTTGGCAGCCGGGATGTCCGAGAGAGAAATACACAGTGTTGCCCCATTACCAACCAAAGCTTTTGCAGAACGCGAATGTCTGTGTAGCAGCGAATGCAGTTCCAAGGGACAGTGAAAACCAGCTACAGCTTTCCGTGCTGGCAGCTTTCCTGTGGGCGCAATCGCTGGACGTTTCGAATTTGGCAGCCGGGCTCTCCGAGAGAGAAATACACAGTGTTGCCCCTTTACGAACGAAAGCTGTTGCAGAACACGAATGTCTGTCTACCAGCGAATGCAGTTCCAAGGGACAGTGAAAACCAGCTACAGCTTTCCGTGCTGGCAGCTTTCCTGTGGGCGCAATCGCTGGACGTTTGAATTTGGCAGCCGGACTCCACGAGAGAGAAATACACAGTGTTGCCCCATTACGAACCAAAGCTTTTGCAGAACGCGAATGTCTGTCTACCAGCGAATGCAGTTCCAAGGGACAGTGAAAACCAGCTACAGCTTTCCGTGCTGGCAGCTTTCCTGTGGGCGCAATCGCTGGACGTTTCGAATTTGGCAGCCGCGCTCTCCGAGAGAGAAATACACAGTGTTGCCTCATTACGAACGAAAACTTTTGCAGAACACGAATGTCCGTCTACCAGCGAATGCAGTTCCAAGGGACAGTGAAAACCAGCTACAGCTTTCCGTGCTGGCAGCTTTCCTGTGGGCGCAATCGCTGGACGTTTCGAATTTGGCAGCCGGGCTCTGCGAGAGAGAAATACACAGTGTTGCCTCATTACGAACGAAAGCTTTTGCAGAACGCGAATGTCTGTGTAGCAGCGAATGCAGTTCCAAGGGACAGTGAAAACCAGCTACAGCTTTCCGTGCTGGCAGCTTTCCTGTGGGCGCAATCGCTGGACGTTTGAATTTGGCAGCCGGAATCTGCGAGAGAGAAATACACAGTGTTGCCCCTTTACGAACGAAAGCTGTTGCAGAACGCGAATGTCTGTCTACCAGCAAATGCAGTTCCAAGGGACAGTGAAAACCAGCTACAGCTTTCCGTGCTGGCAGCTTTCCTGTGGGCGCAATCGCTGGACGTTTCGAACTTGGCAGCTGGGCTCTCCGAGAGAGAAATACACAGTGTTGCCTCATTACGAACGAAAGCTTTTGCAGAACACGAATGTCCGTCTACCAGCGAATGCAGTTCCAAGGGACAGTGAAAACCAGCTACAGCTTTCCGTGCTGGCAGCTTTCCTGTGGGCGCAATCGCTGGACGTTTCGAATTTGGAAGCCGGGCTCTCCGAGAGAGAAATACACAGTGTTGCCCCTTTACGAACGAATGCTGTTGCAGAACGCGAATGTCTGTCTACCAGCGAATGCAGTTCCAAGGGACAGTGAAAACCAGCTACAGCTTTCCGTGCTGGCAGCTTTCCTGTGGGCGCAATCGCTGGACGTTTCGAATTTGGCAGCCGGGATCTCCGAGAGAGAAATACACAGTGTTGCCCCATTACCAACCAAAGCTTTTGCAGAACGCGAATGTCTGTCTACCAGCGAATGCAGTTCCAAGGGACAGTGAAAACCAGCTACAGCTTTCCGTGCTGGCAGCTTTCCTGTGGGCGCAATCGCTGGACGTTTCGAATTTGGCAGCCGGGCTCTCCGAGAGAGAAATACACAGTGTTGCCTCATTACGAACGAAAGCTTTTGCAGAACACGAATGTCCGTCTACCAGCGAATGCAGTTCCAAGGGACAGTGAAAACCAGCTACAGCTTTCCGTGCTGGCAGCTTTCCTGGGGGCGCAATCGCTGGACGTTTGAATTTGGCAGCCGGAATCTGCGAGAGAGAAATACACAGTGTTGCCCCTTTACAAACGAAAGCTGTTGCAGAACGCGAATGTCTGTCTACCAGCGAATGCAGTTCCAAGGGACAGTGAAAACCAGCTACAGCTTTCCGTGCTGGCAGCTTTCCTGTGGGCGCAATCGCTGGACGTTTCGAATTTGGCAGCCGGGCTCTGCGAGAGAGAAATACACAGTGTTGCCTCATTACGAACGAAAGCTTTTGCAGAACGCGAATGTCTGTGTAGCAGCGAATGCAGTTCCAAGGGACAGTGAAAACCAGCTACAGCTTTCCGTGCTGGCAGCTTTCCTGTGGGCGCAATCGCTGGACGTTTGAATTTGGCAGCCGGAATCTGCGAGAGAGAAATACACAGTGTTGCCCCTTTACGAACGAAAGCTGTTGCAGAACGCGAATGTCTGTCTACCAGCAAATGCAGTTCCAAGGGACAGTGAAAACCAGCTACAGCTTTCCGTGCTGGCAGCTTTCCTGTGGGCGCAATCGCTGGACGTTTCGAACTTGGCAGCTGGGCTCTCCGAGAGAGAAATACACAGTGTTGCCTCATTACGAACGAAAGCTTTTGCAGAACACGAATGTCCGTCTACCAGCGAATGCAGTTCCAAGGGACAGTGAAAACCAGCTACAGCTTTCCGTGCTGGCAGCTTTCCTGTGGGCGCAATCGCTGGACGTTTCGAATTTGGAAGCCGGGCTCTCCGAGAGAGAAATACACAGTGTTGCCCCTTTACGAACGAATGCTGTTGCAGAACGCGAATGTCTGTCTACCAGCGAATGCAGTTCCAAGGGACAGTGAAAACCAGCTACAGCTTTCCGTGCTGGCAGCTTTCCTGTGGGCGCAATCGCTGGACGTTTCGAATTTGGCAGCCGGGATCTCCGAGAGAGAAATACACAGTGTTGCCCCATTACCAACCAAAGCTTTTGCAGAACGCGAATGTCTGTCTACCAGCGAATGCAGTTCCAAGGGACAGTGAAAACCAGCTACAGCTTTCCGTGCTGGCAGCTTTCCTGTGGGCGCAATCGCTGGACGTTTCGAATTTGGCAGCCGGGCTCTCCGAGAGAGAAATACACAGTGTTGCCTCATTACGAACGAAAGCTTTTGCAGAACACGAATGTCCGTCTACCAGCGAATGCAGTTCCAAGGGACAGTGAAAACCAGCTACAGCTTTCCGTGCTGGCAGCTTTCCTGGGGGCGCAATCGCTGGACGTTTCGAATTTGGCAGCCGGGCTCTGCGAGAGAGAAATACACAGTGTTGCCCCTTTACGAACGAAAGCTGTTGCAGAACGCGAATGTCTGTGTAGCAGCGAATGCAGTTCCAAGGGACAGTGAAAACCAGATACAGCTTTCCGTGCTGGCAGCTTTCCTGTGGGCGCAATCGCTGGACGTTTCGAATTTGGCAGCCGGGCTCTCCGAGAGAGAAATACACAGTGTTGCCCCTTTACGTACGAAAGCTTTTGCAGAACGCGAATGTCTGTCTACCAGCGAATGCAGTTCCAAGGGACAGTGAAAACCAGCTACAGCTTTCCGTGCTGGCAGCTTTCCTGTGGGCGCAATCGCTGGACGTTTCGAATTTGGCAGCCGGGCTCTCCCAGAGAGAAATACACAGTGTTGCCTCATTACGAACGAAAGCTTTTGCAGAACACGAATGTCTGTGTAGCAGGGAATGCAGTTCCAAGGGACAGTGAAAACCAGCTACAGCTTTCCGTGCTGGGAGCTTTCCTGTGGGCGCAATCGCTGGACGTTTCGAATTTGGCAGCCGGGCTCTCCGAGAGAGAAATACACAGTGTTGCCCCTTTACGAACGAAAGCTGTTGCAGAACGCGGATGTCTGTCTACCAGCGAATGCAGTTCCAAGGGACAGTGAAAACCAGCTACAGCTTTCCGTGCTGGCAGCTTTCCTGTGGGCGCAATCGCTGGACGTTTCGAATTTGGCAGCCGCGCTCTCCGAGAGAGAAATACACAGTGTTGCCTCATTACGAACGAAAACTTTTGCAGAACACGAATGTCCGTCTACCAGCGAATGCAGTTCCAAGGGACAGTGAAAACCAGCTACAGCTTTCCGTGCTGGGAGCTTTCCTGTGGGCGCAATCGCTGGACGTTTCGAATTTGGCAGCCGGGCTCTGCGAGAGAGAAATACACAGTGTTGCCTCATTACGAACGAAAGCTTTTGCAGAACGCGAATGTCTGTGTAGCAGCGAATGCAGTTCCAAGGGACAGTGAAAACCAGCTACAGCTTTCCGTGCTGGCAGCTTTCCTGTGGGCGCAATCGCTGGACGTTTGAATTTGGCAGCCGGAATCTGCGAGAGAGAAATACACAGTGTTGCCCCTTTACGAACGAAAGCTGTTGCAGAACGCGAATGTCTGTCTACCAGCAAATGCAGTTCCAAGGGACAGTGAAAACCAGCTACAGCTTTCCGTGCTGGCAGCTTTCCTGTGGGCGCAATCGCTGGACGTTTCGAACTTGGCAGCTGGGCTCTCCGAGAGAGAAATACACAGTGTTGCCTCATTACGAACGAAAGCTTTTGCAGAACACGAATGTCCGTCTACCAGCGAATGCAGTTCCAAGGGACAGTGAAAACCAGCTACAGCTTTCCGTGCTGGCAGCTTTCCTGTGGGCGCAATCGCTGGACGTTTCGAATTTGGAAGCCGGGCTCTCCGAGAGAGAAATACACAGTGTTGCCCCTTTACGAACGAATGCTGTTGCAGAACGCGAATGTCTGTCTACCAGCGAATGCAGTTCCAAGGGACAGTGAAAACCAGCTACAGCTTTCCGTGCTGGCAGCTTTCCTGTGGGCGCAATCGCTGGACGTTTCGAATTTGGCAGCCGGGATCTCCGAGAGAGAAATACACAGTGTTGCCCCATTACCAACCAAAGCTTTTGCAGAACGCGAATGTCTGTCTACCAGCGAATGCAGTTCCAAGGGACAGTGAAAACCAGCTACAGCTTTCCGTGCTGGCAGCTTTCCTGTGGGCGCAATCGCTGGACGTTTCGAATTTGGCAGCCGGGCTCTCCGAGAGAGAAATACACAGTGTTGCCTCATTACGAACGAAAGCTTTTGCAGAACACGAATGTCCGTCTACCAGCGAATGCAGTTCCAAGGGACAGTGAAAACCAGCTACAGCTTTCCGTGCTGGCAGCTTTCCTGGGGGCACAATCGCTGGACGTTTCGAATTTGGCAGCCGGGCTCTGCGAGAGAGAAATACACAGTGTTGCCCCTTTACGAACGAAAGCTGTTGCAGAACGCGAATGTCTGTGTAGCAGCGAATGCAGTTCCAAGGGACAGTGAAAACCAGCTACAGCTTTCCGTGCTGGCTGCTTTCCTGTGGGCGCAATCGCTGGACGTTTGAATTTGGCAGCCGGAATCTGCGAGAGAGAAATACACAGTGTTGCCCCTTTACGAACGAAAGCTGTTGCAGAACGCGAATGTCTGTCTACCAGCAAATGCAGTTCCAAGGGACAGTGAAAACCAGCTACAGCTTTCCGTGCTGGCAGCTTTCCTGTGGGCGCAATCGCTGGACGTTTCGAACTTGGCAGCTGGGCTCTCCGAGAGAGAAATACACAGTGTTGCCTCATTACGAACGAAAGCTTTTGCAGAACACGAATGTCCGTCTACCAGCGAATGCAGTTCCAAGGGACAGTGAAAACCAGCTACAGCTTTCCGTGCTGGCAGCTTTCCTGTGGGCGCAATCGCTGGACGTTTCGAATTTGGAAGCCGGGCTCTCCGAGAGAGAAATACACAGTGTTGCCCCTTTACGAACGAATGCTGTTGCAGAACGCGAATGTCTGTCTACCAGCGAATGCAGTTCCAAGGGACAGTGAAAACCAGCTACAGCTTTCCGTGCTGGCAGCTTTCCTGTGGGCGCAATCGCTGGACGTTTCGAATTTGGCAGCCGGGATCTCCGAGAGAGAAATACACAGTGTTGCCCCATTACCAACCAAAGCTTTTGCAGAACGCGAATGTCTGTCTACCAGCGAATGCAGTTCCAAGGGACAGTGAAAACCAGCTACAGCTTTCCGTGCTGGCAGCTTTCCTGTGGGCGCAATCGCTGGACGTTTCGAATTTGGCAGCCGGGCTCTCCGAGAGAGAAATACACAGTGTTGCCTCATTACGAACGAAAGCTTTTGCAGAACACGAATGTCCGTCTACCAGCGAATGCAGTTCCAAGGGACAGTGAAAACCAGCTACAGCTTTCCGTGCTGGCAGCTTTCCTGGGGGCGCAATCGCTGGACGTTTCGAATTTGGCAGCCGGGCTCTGCGAGAGAGAAATACACAGTGTTGCCCCTTTACGAACGAAAGCTGTTGCAGAACGCGAATGTCTGTGTAGCAGCGAATGCAGTTCCAAGGGACAGTGAAAACCAGATACAGCTTTCCGTGCTGGCAGCTTTCCTGTGGGCGCAATCGCTGGACGTTTCGAATTTGGCAGCCGGGCTCTCCGAGAGAGAAATACACAGTGTTGCCCCTTTACGTACGAAAGCTTTTGCAGAACGCGAATGTCTGTCTACCAGCGAATGCAGTTCCAAGGGACAGTGAAAACCAGCTACAGCTTTCCGTGCTGGCAGCTTTCCTGTGGGCGCAATCGCTGGACGTTTCGAATTTGGCAGCCGGGCTCTCCCAGAGAGAAATACACAGTGTTGCCTCATTACGAACGAAAGCTTTTGCAGAACACGAATGTCTGTGTAGCAGGGAATGCAGTTCCAAGGGACAGTGAAAACCAGCTACAGCTTTCCGTGCTGGGAGCTTTCCTGTGGGCGCAATCGCTGGACGTTTCGAATTTGGCAGCCGGGCTCTCCGAGAGAGAAATACACAGTGTTGCCCCTTTACGAACGAAAGCTGTTGCAGAACGCGGATGTCTGTCTACCAGCGAATGCAGTTCCAAGGGACAGTGAAAACCAGCTACAGCTTTCCGTGCTGGCAGCTTTCCTGTGGGCGCAATCGCTGGACGTTTCGAATTTGGCAGCCGCGCTCTCCGAGAGAGAAATACACAGTGTTGCCTCATTACGAACGAAAACTTTTGCAGAACACGAATGTCCGTCTACCAGCGAATGCAGTTCCAAGGGACAGTGAAAACCAGCTACAGCTTTCCGTGCTGGGAGCTTTCCTGTGGGCGCAATCGCTGGACGTTTCGAATTTGGCAGCCGGGCTCTGCGAGAGAGAAATACACAGTGTTGCCTCATTACGAACGAAAGCTTTTGCAGAACGCGAATGTCTGTGTAGCAGCGAATGCAGTTCCAAGGGACAGTGAAAACCAGCTACAGCTTTCCGTGCTGGCAGCTTTCCTGTGGGCGCAATCGCTGGACGTTTGAATTTGGCAGCCGGAATCTGCGAGAGAGAAATACACAGTGTTGCCCCTTTACGAACGAAAGCTGTTGCAGAACGCGAATGTCTGTCTACCAGCAAATGCAGTTCCAAGGGACAGTGAAAACCAGCTACAGCTTTCCGTGCTGGCAGCTTTCCTGTGGGCGCAATCGCTGGACGTTTCGAACTTGGCAGCTGGGCTCTCCGAGAGAGAAATACACAGTGTTGCCTCATTACGAACGAAAGCTTTTGCAGAACACGAATGTCCGTCTACCAGCGAATGCAGTTCCAAGGGACAGTGAAAACCAGCTACAGCTTTCCGTGCTGGCAGCTTTCCTGTGGGCGCAATCGCTGGACGTTTCGAATTTGGAAGCCGGGCTCTCCGAGAGAGAAATACACAGTGTTGCCCCTTTACGAACGAATGCTGTTGCAGAACGCGAATGTCTGTCTACCAGCGAATGCAGTTCCAAGGGACAGTGAAAACCAGCTACAGCTTTCCGTGCTGGCAGCTTTCCTGTGGGCGCAATCGCTGGACGTTTCGAATTTGGCAGCCGGGATCTCCGAGAGAGAAATACACAGTGTTGCCCCATTACCAACCAAAGCTTTTGCAGAACGCGAATGTCTGTCTACCAGCGAATGCAGTTCCAAGGGACAGTGAAAACCAGCTACAGCTTTCCGTGCTGGCAGCTTTCCTGTGGGCGCAATCGCTGGACGTTTCGAATTTGGCAGCCGGGCTCTCCGAGAGAGAAATACACAGTGTTGCCTCATTACGAACGAAAGCTTTTGCAGAACACGAATGTCCGTCTACCAGCGAATGCAGTTCCAAGGGACAGTGAAAACCAGCTACAGCTTTCCGTGCTGGCAGCTTTCCTGGGGGCACAATCGCTGGACGTTTCGAATTTGGCAGCCGGGCTCTGCGAGAGAGAAATACACAGTGTTGCCCCTTTACGAACGAAAGCTGTTGCAGAACGCGAATGTCTGTGTAGCAGCGAATGCAGTTCCAAGGGACAGTGAAAACCAGCTACAGCTTTCCGTGCTGGCTGCTTTCCTGTGGGCGCAATCGCTGGACGTTTCGAATTTGGCAGCCGGGCTCTCCGAGAGAGAAATACACAGTGTTGCCCCTTTACGAAACAAAGCTTTTGCAGAACGCGAATGTCTGTCTACCAGCGAATGCAGTTCCAAGGGACAGTGAAAACCAGCTACAGCTTTCCGTGCTGGCAGCTTTCCTGTGGGCGCAATCGCTGGACGTTTCGAATTTGGCAGCCGGGCTCTCCCAGAGAGAAATACACAGTGTTGCCTCATTACGAACGAAAGCTTTTGCAGAACACGAATGTCTGTGTAGCAGGGAATGCAGTTCCAAGGGACAGTGAAAACCAGCTACAGCTTTCCGTGCTGGGAGCTTTCCTGTGGGCGCAATCGCTGGACGTTTCGAATTTGGCAGCCGGGCTCTCTGAGAGAGAAATACACAGTGTTGCCCCATTACGAACCAAAGCTTTTGCAGAACGCGAATGTCTGTCTACCAGCGAATGCAGTTCCAAGGGACAGTGAAAACCAGCTACAGCTTTCCGTGCTGGGAGCTTTCCTGTGGGCGCAATCGCTGGACGTTTGAATTTGGCAGCCGGGCTCTCCGAGAGAGAAATACACAGTGTTGCCCCTTTACGTACGAAAGCTTTTGCAGAACGCGAATGTCTGTCTACCAGCGAATGCAGTTCCAAGGGACAGTGAAAACCAGCTACAGCTTTCCGTGCTGGCAGCTTTCCTGTGGGCGCAATCGCTGGACGTTTCGAATTTGGCAGCCGGGCTCTCCGAGAGAGAAATACACAGTGTTGCCCCTTTACGAACGAAAGCTGTTGCAGAACGCGAATGTCTGTCTACCAGCGAATGCAGTTCCAAGGGACAGTGAAAACCAGCTACAGCTTTCCGTGCTGGCAGCTTTCCTGTGGGCGCAATCGCTGGACGTTTCGAATTTGGCAGCCGGGCTCTCCGAGAGAGAAATACAAGTGTTGCCCCATTACGAACCAAAGCTTTTGCAGAACGCGAATGTCTGTCTACCAGCGAATGCAGTTCCAAGGGACAGTGAAAACCAGCTACAGCTTTCCGTGCTGGCAGCTTTCCTGTGGGCACAATCGCTGGACGTTTCGAATTTGGCAGCCGGGCTCTCCGAGAGAGAAATACACAGTGTTGCCCCTTTACGAAACAAAGCTTTTGCAGAACGCGAATGTCTGTCTACCAGCGAATGCAGTTCCAAGGGACAGTGAAAACCAGCTACAGCTTTCCGTGCTGGCAGCTTTCCTGTGGGCGCAATCGCTGGACGTTTCGAATTTGGC
Organism: Mycteria americana; assembly: GCF_035582795.1. Taxonomy (NCBI): domain Eukaryota; kingdom Metazoa; phylum Chordata; class Aves; order Ciconiiformes; family Ciconiidae; genus Mycteria; species Mycteria americana. Next base: position 678,798 of record NW_027445637.1, read on the forward strand.
AGCCGGGCTCTCCCAGAGAGAAATACACAGTGTTGCCTCATTACGAACGAAAGCTTTTGCAGAACGCGAATGTCTGTGTAGCAGGGAATGCAGTTCCAAGGGACAGTGAAAACCAGCTACAGCTTTCCGTGCTGGGAGCTTTCCTGTGGGCGCAATCGCTGGACGTTTCGAATTTGGCAGCCGGGCTCTCTGAGAGAGAAATACACAGTGTTGCCCCATTACGAACCAAAGCTTTTGCAGAACGCGAATGTCTGTCTACCAGCGAATGCAGTTCCAAGGGACAGTGAAAACCAGCTACAGCTTTCCGTGCTGGGAGCTTTCCTGTGGGCGCAATCGCTGGACGTTTCGAATTTGGCAGCCGGGCTCTCCGAGAGAGAAATACACAGTGTTGCCCCTTTACGAACGAAAGCTGTTGCAGAACGCGAATGTCTGTCTACCAGCGAATGCAGTTCCAAGGGACAGTGAAAACCAGCTACAGATTTCCGTGCTGGGAGCTTTCCTGTGGGCGCAATCCCTGGACGTTTGAATTTGGCAGCCGGACTCCACGAGAGAGAAATATACAGTGTTGCCCCATTACGAACCAAAGCTTTTGCAGAACGCGAATGTCTGTCTACCAGCGAATGCAGTTCCAAGGGACAGTGAAAACCAGCTACAGCTTTCCGTGCTGGCAGCTTTCCTGTGGGCGCAATCGCTGGACGTTTCGAATTTGGCAGCCGGGCTCTCCGAGAGAGAAATACACAGTGTTGCCCCTTTACGAACGAAAGCTGTTGCAGAACGCGAATGTCTGTGTAGCAGCGAATGCAGTTCCAAGGGACAGTGAAAACCAGCTACAGCTTTCCGTGCTGGCAGCTTTCCTGTGGGCGCAATCGCTGGACGTTTCGAATTTGGCAGCCGGGCTCTCCGAGAGAGAAATACACAGTGTTGCCTCATTACGAACGAAAACTTTTGCAGAACTCGAATGTCCGTCTACCAGCGAATGCAGTTCCAAGGGACAGTGAAAACCAGCTACAGCTTTCCGTGCTGGGAGCTTTCCTGTGGGCGCAATCGCTGGACGTTTCGAATTTGGCAGCCGGGCTCTCCGAGAGAGAAATACACAGTGTTGCCCCTTTACGAACGAAAGCTGTTGCAGAACGCGAATGTCTGTCTACCAGCGAATGCAGTTCCAAGGGACAGTGAAAACCAGATACAGCTTTCCGTGCTGGCAGCTTTCCTGTGGGCGCAATCGCTGGACGTTTCAAATTTGGCAGCCGGGATGTCCGAGAGAGAAATACACAGTGTTGCCCCATTACCAACCAAAGCTTTTGCAGAACGCGAATGTCTGTCTACCAGCGAATGCAGTTCCAAGGGACAGTGAAAACCAGCTACAGCTTTCCGTGCTGGCAGCTTTCCTGTGGGCGCAATCGCTGGACGTTTCGAATTTGGCAGCCGGGCTCTCCGAGAGAGAAATACACAGTGTTGCCCCTTTACGAACGAAAGCTGTTGCAGAACGCGAATGTCTGTCTACCAGCGAATGCAGTTCCAAGGGACAGTGAAAACCAGCTACAGCTTTCCGTGCTGGCAGCTTTCCTGTGGGCGCAATCGCTGGACGTTTGAATTTGGCAGCCGGACTCCACGAGAGAGAAATACACAGTGTTGCCCCATTACGAACCAAAGCTTTTGCAGAACGCGAATGTCTGTCTACCAGCGAATGCAGTTCCAAGGGACAGTGAAAACCAGCTACAGCTTTCCGTGCTGGCAGCTTTCCTGTGGGCGCAATCGCTGGACGTTTCGAATTTGGCAGCCGGGCTGCACGAGAGAGAAATACACAGTGTTGCCCCTTTACGAACGAAAGCTGTTGCAGAACGCGAATGTCTGTGTAGCAGGGAATGCAGTTCCAAGGGACAGTGAAAACCAGCTACAGCTTTCCGTGCTGGGAGCTTTCCTGTGGGCGCAATCGCTGGACGTTTCGAATTTGGCAGCCGGGCTCTCTGAGAGAGAAATACACAGTGTTGCCCCATTACGAACCAAAGCTTTTGCAGAACGCGAATGTCTGTCTACCAGCGAATGCAGTTCCAAGGGACAGTGAAAACCAGCTACAGCTTTCCGTGCTGGGAGCTTTCCTGTGGGCGCAATCGCTGGACGTTTCGAATTTGGCAGCCGGGCTCTCCGAGAGAGAAATACACAGTGTTGCCCCTTTACGAACGAAAGCTGTTGCAGAACGCGAATGTCTGTCTACCAGCGAATGCAGTTCCAAGGGACAGTGAAAACCAGCTACAGATTTCCGTGCTGGGAGCTTTCCTGTGGGCGCAATCCCTGGACGTTTGAATTTGGCAGCCGGACTCCACGAGAGAGAAATATACAGTGTTGCCCCATTACGAACCAAAGCTTTTGCAGAACGCGAATGTCTGTCTACCAGCGAATGCAGTTCCAAGGGACAGTGAAAACCAGCTACAGCTTTCCGTGCTGGCAGCTTTCCTGTGGGCGCAATCGCTGGACGTTTCGAATTTGGCAGCCGGGCTCTCCGAGAGAGAAATACACAGTGTTGCCCCTTTACGAACGAAAGCTGTTGCAGAACGCGAATGTCTGTCTACCAGCGAATGCAGTTCCAAGGGACAGTGAAAACCAGATACAGCTTTCCGTGCTGGCAGCTTTCCTGTGGGCGCAATCGCTGGACGTTTCGAATTTGGCAGCCGGGCTCTCCGAGAGAGAAATACACAGTGTTGCCTCATTACGAACGAAAACTTTTGCAGAACTCGAATGTCCGTCTACCAGCGAATGCAGTTCCAAGGGACAGTGAAAACCAGCTACAGCTTTCCGTGCTGGGAGCTTTCCTGTGGGCGCAATCGCTGGACGTTTTGAATTTGGCAGCCGGGCTCTCCGAGAGAGAAATACACAGTGTTGCCCCTTTACGAACGAAAGCTGTTGCAGAACGCGAATGTCTGTGTAGCAGCGAATGCAGTTCCAAGGGACAGTGAAAACCAGATACAGCTTTCCGTGCTGGCAGCTTTCCTGTGGGCGCAATCGCTGGACGTTTCAAATTTGGCAGCCGGGATGTCCGAGAGAGAAATACACAGTGTTGCCCCATTACCAACCAAAGCTTTTGCAGAACGCGAATGTCTGTCTACCAGCGAATGCAGTTCCAAGGGACAGTGAAAACCAGCTACAGCTTTCCGTGCTGGCAGCTTTCCTGTGGGCGCAATCGCTGGACGTTTCGAATTTGGCAGCCGGGCTCTCCGAGAGAGAAATACACAGTGTTGCCCCTTTACGAACGAAAGCTGTTGCAGAACGCGAATGTCTGTCTACCAGCGAATGCAGTTCCAAGGGACAGTGAAAACCAGCTACAGCTTTCCGTGCTGGCAGCTTTCCTGTGGGCGCAATCGCTGGACGTTTGAATTTGGCAGCCGGACTCCACGAGAGAGAAATACACAGTGTTGCCCCATTACGAACCAAAGCTTTTGCAGAACGCGAATGTCTGTCTACCAGCGAATGCAGTTCCAAGGGACAGTGAAAACCAGCTACAGCTTTCCGTGCTGGCAGCTTTCCTGTGGGCGCAATCGCTGGACGTTTCGAATTTGGCAGCCGGGCTGCACGAGAGAGAAATACACAGTGTTGCCCCTTTACGAACGAAAGCTGTTGCAGAACGCGAATGTCTGTGTAGCAGCGAATGCAGTTCCAAGGGACAGTGAAAACCAGCTACAGCTTTCCGTGCTGGCAGCTTTCCTGTGGGCGCAATCGCTGGACGTTTGAATTTGGCAGCCGGAATCTGCGAGAGAGAAATACACAGTGTTGCCCCTTTACGAACGAAAGCTGTTGCAGAACGCGAATGTCTGTCTACCAGCAAATGCAGTTCCAAGGGACAGTGAAAACCAGCTACAGCTTTCCGTGCTGGCAGCTTTCCTGTGGGCGCAATCGCTGGACGTTTCGAATTTGGCAGCCGGGCTCTGCGAGAGAGAAATACACAGTGTTGCCCCTTTACGAACGAAAGCTGTTGCAGAACGCGAATGTCTGTGTAGCAGCGAATGCAGTTCCAAGGGACAGTGAAAACCAGCTACAGCTTTCCGTGCTGGCAGCTTTCCTGTGGGCGCAATCGCTGGACGTTTCGAATTTGGCAGCCGGGATCTCCGAGAGAGAAATACACAGTTTTGCCCCATTACCAACCAAAGCTTTTGCAGAACGCGAATGTCTGTCTACCAGCGAATGCAGTTCCAAGGGACAGTGAAAACCAGCTACAGCTTTCCGTGCTGGCAGCTTTCCTGTGGGCGCAATCGCTGGACGTTTCGAATTTGGCAGCCGGGCTCTCCGAGAGAGAAATACACAGTGTTGCCTCATTACGAACGAAAGCTTTTGCAGAACACGAATGTCCGTCTACCAGCGAATGCAGTTCCAAGGGACAGTGAAAACCAGCTACAGCTTTCCGTGCTGGCAGCTTTCCTGGGGGCGCAATCGCTGGACGTTTCGAATTTGGCAGCCGGGCTCTGCGAGAGAGAAATACACAGTGTTGCCCCTTTACGAACGAAAGCTGTTGCAGAACGCGAATGTCTGTGTAGCAGCGAATGCAGTTCCAAGGGACAGTGAAAACCAGCTACAGCTTTCCGTGCTGGCTGCTTTCCTGTGGGCACAATCGCTGGACGTTTCGAATTTGGCAGCCGGGCTCTCCGAGAGAGAAATACACAGTGTTGCCCCTTTACGAAACAAAGCTTTTGCAGAACGCGAATGTCTGTCTACCAGCGAATGCAGTTCCAAGGGACAGTGAAAACCAGCTACAGCTTTCCGTGCTGGCAGCTTTCCTGTGGGCGCAATCGCTGGACGTTTCGAATTTGGCAGCCGGGCTCTCCCAGAGAGAAATACACAGTGTTGCCTCATTACGAACGAAAGCTTTTGCAGAACACGAATGTCTGTGTAGCAGGGAATGCAGTTCCAAGGGACAGTGAAAACCAGCTACAGCTTTCCGTGCTGGGAGCTTTCCTGTGGGCGCAATCGCTGGACGTTTCGAATTTGGCAGCCGGGCTCTCTGAGAGAGAAATACACAGTGTTGCCCCATTACGAACCAAAGCTTTTGCAGAACGCGAATGTCTGTCTACCAGCGAATGCAGTTCCAAGGGACAGTGAAAACCAGCTACAGCTTTCCGTGCTGGGAGCTTTCCTGTGGGCGCAATCGCTGGACGTTTGAATTTGGCAGCCGGACTCTGCGAGATAGAAATACACAGTGTTGCCCCTTTACGAACGAAAGCTGTTGCAGAACGCGAATGTCTGTCTACCAGCGAATGCAGTTCCAAGGGACAGTGAAAACCAGCTACAGCTTTCCGTGCTGGCAGCTTTCCTGTGGGCGCAATCGCTGGACGTTTCGAATTTGGCAGCCGGGCTCTCCGAGAGAGAAATACACAGTGTTGCCCCTTTACGTACGAAAGCTTTTGCAGAACGCGAATGTCTGTCTACCAGCGAATGCAGTTCCAAGGGACAGTGAAAACCAGCTACAGCTTTCCGTGCTGGGAGCTTTCCTGTGGGCGCAATCGCTGGACGTTTCGAATTTGGCAGCCGGGCTCTCCGAGAGAGAAATACACAGTGTTGCCCCTTTACGAACGAAAGCTTTTGCAGAACGCGAATGTCTGTCTACCAGCGAATGCAGTTCCAAGGGACAGTGAAAACCAGCTACAGCTTTCCGTGCTGGCAGCTTTCCTGTGGGCGCAATCGCTGGACGTTTCGAATTTGGCAGCCGGGCTCTCCCAGAGAGAAATACACAGTGTTGCCTCATTACGAACGAAAGCTTTTGCAGAACACGAATGTCTGTGTAGCAGGGAATGCAGTTCCAAGGGACAGTGAAAACCAGCTACAGCTTTCCGTGCTGGGAGCTTTCCTGTGGGCGCAATCGCTGGACGTTTCGAATTTGGCAGCCGGGCTCTCCGAGAGAGAAATACACAGTGTTGCCCCATTACGAACCAAAGCTTTTGCAGAACGCGAATGTCTGTCTACCAGCGAATGCAGTTCCAAGGGACAGTGAAAACCAGCTACAGCTTTCCGTGCTGGGAGCTTTCCTGTGGGCGCAATCGCTGGACGTTTCGAATTTGGCAGCCGGGCTCTCCGAGAGAGAAATACACAGTGTTGCCCCTTTACGAACGAAAGCTGTTGCAGAACGCGAATGTCTGTCTACCAGCGAATGCAGTTCCAAGGGACAGTGAAAACCAGCTACAGCTTTCCGTGCTGGCAGCTTTCCTGTGGGCGCAATCGCTGGACGTTTCGAATTTGGCAGCCGGGCTCTCCGAGAGAGAAATACACAGTGTTGTCTCATTACGAACGAAAACTTTTGCAGAACACGAATGTCCGTCTACCAGCGAATGCAGTTCCAAGGGACAGTGAAAACCAGCTACAGCTTTCCGTGCTGGGAGCTTTCCTGTGGGCGCAATCGCTGGACGTTTCGAATTTGGCAGCCGGGCTCTCCGAGAGAAAAATACACAGTGTTGCCCCTTTACGAACGAAAGCTGTTGCAGAACGCGAATGTCTGTGTAGCAGCGAATGCAGTTCCAAGGGACAGTGAAAACCAGATACAGCTTTCCGTGCTGGCAGCTTTCCTGTGGGCGCAATCGCTGGACGTTTCAAATTTGGCAGCCGGGATGTCCGAGAGAGAAATACACAGTGTTGCCCCATTACCAACCAAAGCTTTTGCAGAACGCGAATGTCTGTGTAGCAGCGAATGCAGTTCCAAGGGACAGTGAAAACCAGCTACAGCTTTCCGTGCTGGCAGCTTTCCTGTGGGCGCAATCGCTGGACGTTTCGAATTTGGCAGCCGGGCTCTGCGAGAGAGAAATACACAGTGTTGCCCCTTTACGAACGAAAGCTGTTGCAGAACGCGAATGTCTGTCTACCAGCGAATGCAGTTCCAAGGGACAGTGAAAACCAGCTACAGCTTTCCGTGCTGGCAGCTTTCCTGTGGGCGCAATCGCTGGACGTTTGAATTTGGCAGCCGGACTCCACGAGAGAGAAATACACAGTGTTGCCCCATTACGAACCAAAGCTTTTGCAGAACGCGAATGTCTGTCTACCAGCGAATGCAGTTCCAAGGGACAGTGAAAACCAGCTACAGCTTTCCGTGCTGGCAGCTTTCCTGTGGGCGCAATCGCTGGACGTTTCGAATTTGGCAGCCGGGCTCTCCGAGAGAGAAATACACAGTGTTGCCCCATTACGAACGAAAGCTGTTGCAGAACGCGAATGTCTGTCTACCAGTGAATGCAGTTCCAAGGGACAGTGAAAACCAGCTACAGCTTTCCGTGCTGGCAGCTTTCCTGTGGGCGCAATCGCTGGACGTTTCGAATTTGGCAGCCGGGCTCTCCGAGAGAGAAATACACAGTGTTGCCTCATTACGAACGAAAGCTTTTGCAGAACGCGAATGTCTGTGTAGCAGCGAATGCAGTTCCAAGGGACAGTGAAAACCAGCTACAGCTTTCCGTGCTGGGAGCTTTCCTGTGGGCGCAATCGCTGGACGTTTCGAATTTGGCAGCCGGGCTCCACGAGAGAGAAATACACAGTGTTGCCCCTTTACGAACGAAAGCTGTTGCAGAACGCGAATGTCTGTGTAGCAGCGAATGCAGTTCCAAGGGACAGTGAAAACCAGCTACAGCTTTCCGTGCTGGCAGCTTTCCTGTGGGCGCAATCGCTGGACGTTTCGAATTTGGCAGCCGGGCTCTCCGAGAGAGAAATACACAGTGTTGCCTCATTACGAACGAAAACTTTTGCAGAACACGAATGTCCGTCTACCAGCGAATGCAGTTCCAAGGGACAGTGAAAACCAGCTACAGCTTTCCGTGCTGGCAGCTTTCCTGTGGGCGCAATCGCTGGACGTTTCGAATTTGGCAGCCGGGCTCTCCGAGAGAGAAATACACAGTGTTGCCCCTATACGAACGAAAGCTGTTGCAGAACGCGAATGTCTGTGTAGCAGCGAATGCAGTTCCAAGGGACAGTGAAAACCAGCTACAGATTTCCGTGCTGGCTGCTTTCCTGTGGGCACAATCGCTGGACGTTTCGAATTTGGCAGCCGGGCTCCACGAGAGAGAAATACACAGTGTTGCCCCTTTACGAACGAAAGCTGTTGCAGAACGCGAATGTCTGTCTACCAGCGAATGCAGTTCCAAGGGACAGTGAAAACCAGCTACAGATTTCCGTGCTGGCAGCTTTCCTGTGGGCGCAATCGCTGGACGTTTGAATTTGGCAGCCGGACTCCACGAGAGAGAAATACACAGTGTTGCCCCATTACGAACCAAAGCTTTTGCAGAAAGCGAATGTCTGTCTACCAGCGAATGCAGTTCCAAGGGACAGTGAAAACCAGCTACAGCTTTCCGTGCTGGCAGCTTTCCTGTGGGCGCAATCGCTGGACGTTTCGAATTTGGCAGCCGGGCTCTCCGAGAGAGAAATACACAGTGTTGCCCCTTTACGAACGAAAGCTGTTGCAGAACGCGAATGTCTGTCTACCAGCGAATGCAGTTCCAAGGGACAGTGAAAACCAGCTACAGCTTTCCGTGCTGGCAGCTTTCCTGTGGGCGCAATCGCTGGACGTTTCGAATTTGGCAGCCGGGATCTCCGAGAGAGAAATACACAGTGTTGCCCCATTACCAACCAAAGCTTTTGCAGAACGCGAATGTCTGTGTAGCAGCGAATGCAGTTCCAAGGGACAGTGAAAACCAGCTACAGCTTTCCGTGCTGGCAGCTTTCCTGTGGGCGCAATCGCTGGACGTTTCGAATTTGGCAGCCGGGCTCTCCCAGAGAGAAATACACAGTGTTGCCTCATTACGAACGAAAACTTTTGCAGAACACGAATGTCCGTCTACCAGCGAATGCAGTTCCAAGGGACAGTGAAAACCAGCTACAGCTTTCCGTGCTGGGAGCTTTCCTGTGGGCGCAATCGCTGGACGTTTCGAATTTGGCAGCCGGGCTCTCCCAGAGAGAAATACACAGTGTTGCCCCTTTACGAACGAAAGCTGTTGCAGAACGCGAATGTCTGTGTAGCAGCGAATGCAGTTCCAAGGGACAGTGAAAACCAGATACAGCTTTCCGTGCTGGCAGCTTTCCTGTGGGCGCAATCGCTGGACGTTTCAAATTTGGCAGCCGGGATGTCCGAGAGAGAAATACACAGTGTTGCCCCATTACCAACCAAAGCTTTTGCAGAACGCGAATGTCTGTGTAGCAGCGAATGCAGTTCCAAGGGACAGTGAAAACCAGCTACAGCTTTCCGTGCTGGCAGCTTTCCTGTGGGCGCAATCGCTGGACGTTTCGAATTTGGCAGCCGGGCTCTCCGAGAGAGAAATACACAGTGTTGCCCCATTACCAACCAAAGCTTTTGCAGAACGCGAATGTCTGTGTAGCAGCGAATGCAGTTCCAAGGGACAGTGAAAACCAGCTACAGCTTTCCGTGCTGGCAGCTTTCCTGTGGGCGCAATCGCTGGACGTTTGAATTTGGCAGCCGGACTCCACGAGAGAGAAATACACAGTGTTGCCCCATTACGAACCAAAGCTTTTGCAGAACGCGAATGTCTGTCTACCAGCGAATGCAGTTCCAAGGGACAGTGAAAACCAGCTACAGCTTTCCGTGCTGGCAGCTTTCCTGTGGGCGCAATCGCTGGACGTTTCGAATTTGGCAGCCGGGCTCTCCGAGAGAGAAATACACAGTGTTGCCCCTTTACGAACGAAAGCTGTTGCAGAACGCGGATGTCTGTCTACCAGCGAATGCAGTTCCAAGGGACAGTGAAAACCAGCTACAGCTTTCCGTGCTGGCAGCTTTCCTGTGGGCGCAATCGCTGGACGTTTCGAATTTGGCAGCCGCGCTCTCCGAGAGAGAAATACACAGTGTTGCCTCATTACGAACGAAAACTTTTGCAGAACACGAATGTCCGTCTACCAGCGAATGCAGTTCCAAGGGACAGTGAAAACCAGCTACAGCTTTCCGTGCTGGGAGCTTTCCTGTGGGCGCAATCGCTGGACGTTTCGAATTTGGCAGCCGGGCTCTGCGAGAGAGAAATACACAGTGTTGCCTCATTACGAACGAAAGCTTTTGCAGAACGCGAATGTCTGTGTAGCAGCGAATGCAGTTCCAAGGGACAGTGAAAACCAGCTACAGCTTTCCGTGCTGGCAGCTTTCCTGTGGGCGCAATCGCTGGACGTTTGAATTTGGCAGCCGGAATCTGCGAGAGAGAAATACACAGTGTTGCCCCTTTACGAACGAAAGCTGTTGCAGAACGCGAATGTCTGTCTACCAGCAAATGCAGTTCCAAGGGACAGTGAAAACCAGCTACAGCTTTCCGTGCTGGCAGCTTTCCTGTGGGCGCAATCGCTGGACGTTTCGAACTTGGCAGCTGGGCTCTCCGAGAGAGAAATACACAGTGTTGCCTCATTACGAACGAAAGCTTTTGCAGAACACGAATGTCCGTCTACCAGCGAATGCAGTTCCAAGGGACAGTGAAAACCAGCTACAGCTTTCCGTGCTGGCAGCTTTCCTGTGGGCGCAATCGCTGGACGTTTCGAATTTGGAAGCCGGGCTCTCCGAGAGAGAAATACACAGTGTTGCCCCTTTACGAACGAATGCTGTTGCAGAACGCGAATGTCTGTCTACCAGCGAATGCAGTTCCAAGGGACAGTGAAAACCAGCTACAGCTTTCCGTGCTGGCAGCTTTCCTGTGGGCGCAATCGCTGGACGTTTCGAATTTGGCAGCCGGGATCTCCGAGAGAGAAATACACAGTGTTGCCCCATTACCAACCAAAGCTTTTGCAGAACGCGAATGTCTGTCTACCAGCGAATGCAGTTCCAAGGGACAGTGAAAACCAGCTACAGCTTTCCGTGCTGGCAGCTTTCCTGTGGGCGCAATCGCTGGACGTTTCGAATTTGGCAGCCGGGCTCTCCGAGAGAGAAATACACAGTGTTGCCTCATTACGAACGAAAGCTTTTGCAGAACACGAATGTCCGTCTACCAGCGAATGCAGTTCCAAGGGACAGTGAAAACCAGCTACAGCTTTCCGTGCTGGCAGCTTTCCTGGGGGCGCAATCGCTGGACGTTTCGAATTTGGCAGCCGGGCTCTGCGAGAGAGAAATACACAGTGTTGCCCCTTTACGAACGAAAGCTGTTGCAGAACGCGAATGTCTGTGTAGCAGCGAATGCAGTTCCAAGGGACAGTGAAAACCAGATACAGCTTTCCGTGCTGGCAGCTTTCCTGTGGGCGCAATCGCTGGACGTTTCGAATTTGGCAGCCGGGCTCTCCGAGAGAGAAATACACAGTGTTGCCCCTTTACGTACGAAAGCTTTTGCAGAACGCGAATGTCTGTCTACCAGCGAATGCAGTTCCAAGGGACAGTGAAAACCAGCTACAGCTTTCCGTGCTGGCAGCTTTCCTGTGGGCGCAATCGCTGGACGTTTCGAATTTGGCAGCCGGGCTCTCCCAGAGAGAAATACACAGTGTTGCCTCATTACGAACGAAAGCTTTTGCAGAACACGAATGTCTGTGTAGCAGGGAATGCAGTTCCAAGGGACAGTGAAAACCAGCTACAGCTTTCCGTGCTGGGAGCTTTCCTGTGGGCGCAATCGCTGGACGTTTCGAATTTGGCAGCCGGGCTCTCCGAGAGAGAAATACACAGTGTTGCCCCTTTACGAACGAAAGCTGTTGCAGAACGCGGATGTCTGTCTACCAGCGAATGCAGTTCCAAGGGACAGTGAAAACCAGCTACAGCTTTCCGTGCTGGCAGCTTTCCTGTGGGCGCAATCGCTGGACGTTTCGAATTTGGCAGCCGCGCTCTCCGAGAGAGAAATACACAGTGTTGCCTCATTACGAACGAAAACTTTTGCAGAACACGAATGTCCGTCTACCAGCGAATGCAGTTCCAAGGGACAGTGAAAACCAGCTACAGCTTTCCGTGCTGGGAGCTTTCCTGTGGGCGCAATCGCTGGACGTTTCGAATTTGGCAGCCGGGCTCTGCGAGAGAGAAATACACAGTGTTGCCTCATTACGAACGAAAGCTTTTGCAGAACGCGAATGTCTGTGTAGCAGCGAATGCAGTTCCAAGGGACAGTGAAAACCAGCTACAGCTTTCCGTGCTGGCAGCTTTCCTGTGGGCGCAATCGCTGGACGTTTGAATTTGGCAGCCGGAATCTGCGAGAGAGAAATACACAGTGTTGCCCCTTTACGAACGAAAGCTGTTGCAGAACGCGAATGTCTGTCTACCAGCAAATGCAGTTCCAAGGGACAGTGAAAACCAGCTACAGCTTTCCGTGCTGGCAGCTTTCCTGTGGGCGCAATCGCTGGACGTTTCGAACTTGGCAGCTGGGCTCTCCGAGAGAGAAATACACAGTGTTGCCTCATTACGAACGAAAGCTTTTGCAGAACACGAATGTCCGTCTACCAGCGAATGCAGTTCCAAGGGACAGTGAAAACCAGCTACAGCTTTCCGTGCTGGCAGCTTTCCTGTGGGCGCAATCGCTGGACGTTTCGAATTTGGAAGCCGGGCTCTCCGAGAGAGAAATACACAGTGTTGCCCCTTTACGAACGAATGCTGTTGCAGAACGCGAATGTCTGTCTACCAGCGAATGCAGTTCCAAGGGACAGTGAAAACCAGCTACAGCTTTCCGTGCTGGCAGCTTTCCTGTGGGCGCAATCGCTGGACATTTCGAATTTGGCAGCCGGGATCTCCGAGAGAGAAATACACAGTGTTGCCCCATTACCAACCAAAGCTTTTGCAGAACGCGAATGTCTGTCTACCAGCGAATGCAGTTCCAAGGGACAGTGAAAACCAGCTACAGCTTTCCGTGCTGGCAGCTTTCCTGTGGGCGCAATCGCTGGACGTTTCGAATTTGGCAGCCGGGCTCTCCGAGAGAGAAATACACAGTGTTGCCTCATTACGAACGAAAGCTTTTGCAGAACACGAATGTCCGTCTACCAGCGAATGCAGTTCCAAGGGACAGTGAAAACCAGCTACAGCTTTCCGTGCTGGCAGCTTTCCTGGGGGCGCAATCGCTGGACGTTTCGAATTTGGCAGCCGGGCTCTGCGAGAGAGAAATACACAGTGTTGCCCCTTTACGAACGAAAGCTGTTGCAGAACGCGAATGTCTGTGTAGCAGCGAATGCAGTTCCAAGGGACAGTGAAAACCAGATACAGCTTTCCGTGCTGGCAGCTTTCCTGTGGGCGCAATCGCTGGACGTTTCGAATTTGGCAGCCGGGCTCTCCGAGAGAGAAATACACAGTGTTGCCCCTTTACGTACGAAAGCTTTTGCAGAACGCGAATGTCTGTCTACCAGCGAATGCAGTTCCAAGGGACAGTGAAAACCAGCTACAGCTTTCCGTGCTGGCAGCTTTCCTGTGGGCGCAATCGCTGGACGTTTCGAATTTGGCAGCCGGGCTCTCCCAGAGAGAAATACACAGTGTTGCCTCATTACGAACGAAAGCTTTTGCAGAACACGAATGTCTGTGTAGCAGGGAATGCAGTTCCAAGGGACAGTGAAAACCAGCTACAGCTTTCCGTGCTGGGAGCTTTCCTGTGGGCGCAATCGCTGGACGTTTCGAATTTGGCAGCCGGGCTCTCCGAGAGAGAAATACACAGTGTTGCCCCTTTACGAACGAAAGCTGTTGCAGAACGCGGATGTCTGTCTACCAGCGAATGCAGTTCCAAGGGACAGTGAAAACCAGCTACAGCTTTCCGTGCTGGCAGCTTTCCTGTGGGCGCAATCGCTGGACGTTTCGAATTTGGCAGCCGCGCTCTCCGAGAGAGAAATACACAGTGTTGCCTCATTACGAACGAAAACTTTTGCAGAACACGAATGTCCGTCTACCAGCGAATGCAGTTCCAAGGGACAGTGAAAACCAGCTACAGCTTTCCGTGCTGGGAGCTTTCCTGTGGGCGCAATCGCTGGACGTTTCGAATTTGGCAGCCGGGCTCTGCGAGAGAGAAATACACAGTGTTGCCTCATTACGAACGAAAGCTTTTGCAGAACGCGAATGTCTGTGTAGCAGCGAATGCAGTTCCAAGGGACAGTGAAAACCAGCTACAGCTTTCCGTGCTGGCAGCTTTCCTGTGGGCGCAATCGCTGGACGTTTGAATTTGGCAGCCGGAATCTGCGAGAGAGAAATACACAGTGTTGCCCCTTTACGAACGAAAGCTGTTGCAGAACGCGAATGTCTGTCTACCAGCAAATGCAGTTCCAAGGGACAGTGAAAACCAGCTACAGCTTTCCGTGCTGGCAGCTTTCCTGTGGGCGCAATCGCTGGACGTTTCGAACTTGGCAGCTGGGCTCTCCGAGAGAGAAATACACAGTGTTGCCTCATTACGAACGAAAGCTTTTGCAGAACACGAATGTCCGTCTACCAGCGAATGCAGTTCCAAGGGACAGTGAAAACCAGCTACAGCTTTCCGTGCTGGCAGCTTTCCTGTGGGCGCAATCGCTGGACGTTTCGAATTTGGAAGCCGGGCTCTCCGAGAGAGAAATACACAGTGTTGCCCCTTTACGAACGAATGCTGTTGCAGAACGCGAATGTCTGTCTACCAGCGAATGCAGTTCCAAGGGACAGTGAAAACCAGCTACAGCTTTCCGTGCTGGCAGCTTTCCTGTGGGCGCAATCGCTGGACGTTTCGAATTTGGCAGCCGGGATCTCCGAGAGAGAAATACACAGTGTTGCCCCATTACCAACCAAAGCTTTTGCAGAACGCGAATGTCTGTCTACCAGCGAATGCAGTTCCAAGGGACAGTGAAAACCAGCTACAGCTTTCCGTGCTGGCAGCTTTCCTGTGGGCGCAATCGCTGGACGTTTCGAATTTGGCAGCCGGGCTCTCCGAGAGAGAAATACACAGTGTTGCCTCATTACGAACGAAAGCTTTTGCAGAACACGAATGTCCGTCTACCAGCGAATGCAGTTCCAAGGGACAGTGAAAACCAGCTACAGCTTTCCGTGCTGGCAGCTTTCCTGGGGGCGCAATCGCTGGACGTTTCGAATTTGGCAGCCGGGCTCTGCGAGAGAGAAATACACAGTGTTGCCCCTTTACGAACGAAAGCTGTTGCAGAACGCGAATGTCTGTGTAGCAGCGAATGCAGTTCCAAGGGACAGTGAAAACCAGCTACAGCTTTCCGTGCTGGCTGCTTTCCTGTGGGCACAATCGCTGGACGTTTCGAATTTGGCAGCCGGGCTCTCCGAGAGAGAAATACACAGTGTTGCCCCTTTACGAAACAAAGCTTTTGCAGAACGCGAATGTCTGTCTACCAGCGAATGCAGTTCCAAGGGACAGTGAAAACCAGCTACAGCTTTCCGTGCTGGCAGCTTTCCTGTGGGCGCAATCGCTGGACGTTTCGAATTTGGCAGCCGGGCTCTCCCAGAGAGAAATACACAGTGTTGCCTCATTACGAACGAAAGCTTTTGCAGAACACGAATGTCTGTGTAGCAGGGAATGCAGTTCCAAGGGACAGTGAAAACCAGCTACAGCTTTCCGTGCTGGGAGCTTTCCTGTGGGCGCAATCGCTGGACGTTTCGAATTTGGCAGCCGGGCTCTCTGAGAGAGAAATACACAGTGTTGCCCCATTACGAACCAAAGCTTTTGCAGAACGCGAATGTCTGTCTACCAGCGAATGCAGTTCCAAGGGACAGTGAAAACCAGCTACAGCTTTCCGTGCTGGGAGCTTTCCTGTGGGCGCAATCGCTGGACGTTTGAATTTGGCAGCCGGACTCTGCGAGAGAGAAATACACAGTGTTGCCCCTTTACGAACGAAAGCTGTTGCAGAACGCGAATGTCTGTCTACCAGCGAATGCAGTTCCAAGGGACAGTGAAAACCAGCTACAGCTTTCCGTGCTGGCAGCTTTCCTGTGGGCGCAATCGCTGGACGTTTCGAATTTGGCAGCCGGGCTCTCCGAGAGAGAAATACACAGTGTTGCCCCTTTACGTACGAAAGCTTTTGCAGAACGCGAATGTCTGTCTACCAGCGAATGCAGTTCCAAGGGACAGTGAAAACCAGCTACAGCTTTCCGTGCTGGCAGCTTTCCTGTGGGCGCAATCGCTGGACGTTTCGAATTTGGCAGCCGGGCTCTCCGAGAGAGAAATACACAGTGTTGCCCCTTTACGAACGAAAGCTGTTGCAGAACGCGAATGTCTGTCTACCAGCGAATGCAGTTCCAAGGGACAGTGAAAACCAGCTACAGCTTTCCGTGCTGGCAGCTTTCCTGTGGGCGCAATCGCTGGACGTTTCGAATTTGGCAGCCGGGCTCTCCGAGAGAGAAATACAAGTGTTGCCCCATTACCAACCAAAGCTTTTGCAGAACGCGAATGTCTGTCTACCAGCGAATGCAGTTCCAAGGGACAGTGAAAACCAGCTACAGCTTTCCGTGCTGGCAGCTTTCCTGTGGGCACAATCGCTGGACGTTTCGAATTTGGCAGCCGGGCTCTCCGAGAGAGAAATACACAGTGTTGCCCCTTTACGAAACAAAGCTTTTGCAGAACGCGAATGTCTGTCTACCAGCGAATGCAGTTCCAAGGGACAGTGAAAACCAGCTACAGCTTTCCGTGCTGGCAGCTTTCCTGTGGGCGCAATCGCTGGACGTTTCGAATTTGGCAGCCGGGCTCTCCCAGAGAGAAATACACAGTGTTGCCTCATTACGAACGAAAGCTTTTGCAGAACGCGAATGTCTGTGTAGCAGGGAATGCAGTTCCAAGGGACAGTGAAAACCAGCTACAGCTTTCCGTGCTGGGAGCTTTCCTGTGGGCGCAATCGCTGGACGTTTCGAATTTGGCAGCCGGGCTCTCTGAGAGAGAAATACACAGTGTTGCCCCATTACGAACCAAAGCTTTTGCAGAACGCGAATGTCTGTCTACCAGCGAATGCAGTTCCAAGGGACAGTGAAAACCAGCTACAGCTTTCCGTGCTGGGAGCTTTCCTGTGGGCGCAATCGCTGGACGTTTCGAATTTGGCAGCCGGGCTCTCCGAGAGAGAAATACACAGTGTTGCCCCTTTACGAACGAAAGCTGTTGCAGAACGCGAATGTCTGTCTACCAGCGAATGCAGTTCCAAGGGACAGTGAAAACCAGCTACAGATTTCCGTGCTGGGAGCTTTCCTGTGGGCGCAATCCCTGGACGTTTGAATTTGGCAGCCGGACTCCACGAGAGAGAAATATACAGTGTTGCCCCATTACGAACCAAAGCTTTTGCAGAACGCGAATGTCTGTCTACCAGCGAATGCAGTTCCAAGGGACAGTGAAAACCAGCTACAGCTTTCCGTGCTGGCAGCTTTCCTGTGGGCGCAATCGCTGGACGTTTCGAATTTGGCAGCCGGGCTCTCCGAGAGAGAAATACACAGTGTTGCCCCTTTACGAACGAAAGCTGTTGCAGAACGCGAATGTCTGTGTAGCAGCGAATGCAGTTCCAAGGGACAGTGAAAACCAGCTACAGCTTTCCGTGCTGGCAGCTTTCCTGTGGGCGCAATCGCTGGACGTTTCGAATTTGGCAGCCGGGCTCTCCGAGAGAGAAATACACAGTGTTGCCTCATTACGAACGAAAACTTTTGCAGAACTCGAATGTCCGTCTACCAGCGAATGCAGTTCCAAGGGACAGTGAAAACCAGCTACAGCTTTCCGTGCTGGGAGCTTTCCTGTGGGCGCAATCGCTGGACGTTTCGAATTTGGCAGCCGGGCTCTCCGAGAGAGAAATACACAGTGTTGCCCCTTTACGAACGAAAGCTGTTGCAGAACGCGAATGTCTGTCTACCAGCGAATGCAGTTCCAAGGGACAGTGAAAACCAGCTACAGCTTTCCGTGCTGGCAGCTTTCCTGTGGGCGCAATCGCTGGACGTTTCGAATTTGGCAGCCGGGCTCTCCGAGAGAGAAATACACAGTGTTGCCCCTTTACGAACGAAAGCTGTTGCAGAACGCGAATGTCTGTCTACCAGCGAATGCAGTTCCAAGGGACAGTGAAAACCAGCTACAGCTTTCCGTGCTGGCAGCTTTCCTGTGGGCGCAATCGCTGGACGTTTGAATTTGGCAGCCGGACTCCACGAGAGAGAAATACACAGTGTTGCCCCATTACGAACCAAAGCTTTTGCAGAACGCGAATGTCTGTCTACCAGCGAATGCAGTTCCAAGGGACAGTGAAAACCAGCTACAGCTTTCCGTGCTGGCAGCTTTCCTGTGGGCGCAATCGCTGGACGTTTCGAATTTGGCAGCCGGGCTGCACGAGAGAGAAATACACAGTGTTGCCCCTTTACGAACGAAAGCTGTTGCAGAACGCGAATGTCTGTGTAGCAGGGAATGCAGTTCCAAGGGACAGTGAAAACCAGCTACAGCTTTCCGTGCTGGGAGCTTTCCTGTGGGCGCAATCGCTGGACGTTTCGAATTTGGCAGCCGGGCTCTCTGAGAGAGAAATACACAGTGTTGCCCCATTACGAACCAAAGCTTTTGCAGAACGCGAATGTCTGTCTACCAGCGAATGCAGTTCCAAGGGACAGTGAAAACCAGCTACAGCTTTCCGTGCTGGGAGCTTTCCTGTGGGCGCAATCGCTGGACGTTTCGAATTTGGCAGCCGGGCTCTCCGAGAGAGAAATACACAGTGTTGCCCCTTTACGAACGAAAGCTGTTGCAGAACGCGAATGTCTGTCTACCAGCGAATGCAGTTCCAAGGGACAGTGAAAACCAGCTACAGATTTCCGTGCTGGGAGCTTTCCTGTGGGCGCAATCCCTGGACGTTTGAATTTGGCAGCCGGACTCCACGAGAGAGAAATATACAGTGTTGCCCCATTACGAACCAAAGCTTTTGCAGAACGCGAATGTCTGTCTACCAGCGAATGCAGTTCCAAGGGACAGTGAAAACCAGCTACAGCTTTCCGTGCTGGCAGCTTTCCTGTGGGCGCAATCGCTGGACGTTTCGAATTTGGCAGCCGGGCTCTCCGAGAGAGAAATACACAGTGTTGCCCCTTTACGAACGAAAGCTGTTGCAGAACGCGAATGTCTGTCTACCAGCGAATGCAGTTCCAAGGGACAGTGAAAACCAGATACAGCTTTCCGTGCTGGCAGCTTTCCTGTGGGCGCAATCGCTGGACGTTTCGAATTTGGCAGCCGGGCTCTCCGAGAGAGAAATACACAGTGTTGCCTCATTACGAACGAAAACTTTTGCAGAACTCGAATGTCCGTCTACCAGCGAATGCAGTTCCAAGGGACAGTGAAAACCAGCTACAGCTTTCCGTGCTGGGAGCTTTCCTGTGGGCGCAATCGCTGGACGTTTCGAATTTGGCAGCCGGGCTCTGCGAGAGAGAAATACACAGTGTTGCCTCATTACGAACGAAAGCTTTTGCAGAACGCGAATGTCTGTGTAGCAGCGAATGCAGTTCCAAGGGACAGTGAAAACCAGCTACAGCTTTCCGTGCTGGCAGCTTTCCTGTGGGCGCAATCGCTGGACGTTTGAATTTGGCAGCCGGAATCTGCGAGAGAGAAATACACAGTGTTGCCCCTTTACGAACGAAAGCTGTTGCAGAACGCGAATGTCTGTCTACCAGCAAATGCAGTTCCAAGGGACAGTGAAAACCAGCTACAGCTTTCCGTGCTGGCAGCTTTCCTGTGGGCGCAATCGCTGGACGTTTCGAACTTGGCAGCTGGGCTCTCCGAGAGAGAAATACACAGTGTTGCCTCATTACGAACGAAAGCTTTTGCAGAACACGAATGTCCGTCTACCAGCGAATGCAGTTCCAAGGGACAGTGAAAACCAGCTACAGCTTTCCGTGCTGGCAGCTTTCCTGTGGGCGCAATCGCTGGACGTTTCGAATTTGGAAGCCGGGCTCTCCGAGAGAGAAATACACAGTGTTGCCCCTTTACGAACGAATGCTGTTGCAGAACGCGAATGTCTGTCTACCAGCGAATGCAGTTCCAAGGGACAGTGAAAACCAGCTACAGCTTTCCGTGCTGGCAGCTTTCCTGTGGGCGCAATCGCTGGACGTTTCGAATTTGGCAGCCGGGATCTCCGAGAGAGAAATACACAGTGTTGCCCCATTACCAACCAAAGCTTTTGCAGAACGCGAATGTCTGTCTACCAGCGAATGCAGTTCCAAGGGACAGTGAAAACCAGCTACAGCTTTCCGTGCTGGCAGCTTTCCTGTGGGCGCAATCGCTGGACGTTTCGAATTTGGCAGCCGGGCTCTCCGAGAGAGAAATACACAGTGTTGCCTCATTACGAACGAAAGCTTTTGCAGAACACGAATGTCCGTCTACCAGCGAATGCAGTTCCAAGGGACAGTGAAAACCAGCTACAGCTTTCCGTGCTGGCAGCTTTCCTGGGGGCGCAATCGCTGGACGTTTCGAATTTGGCAGCCGGGCTCTGCGAGAGAGAAATACACAGTGTTGCCCCTTTACGAACGAAAGCTGTTGCAGAACGCGAATGTCTGTCTACCAGCGAATGCAGTTCCAAGGGACAGTGAAAACCAGCTACAGCTTTCCGTGCTGGCTGCTTTCCTGTGGGCACAATCGCTGGACGTTTCGAATTTGGCAGCCGGGCTCTCCGAGAGAGAAATACACAGTGTTGCCCCTTTACGAAACAAAGCTTTTGCAGAACGCGAATGTCTGTCTACCAGCGAATGCAGTTCCAAGGGACAGTGAAAACCAGCTACAGCTTTCCGTGCTGGCAGCTTTCCTGTGGGCGCAATCGCTGGACGTTTCGAATTTGGCAGCCGGGCTCTCCCAGAGAGAAATACACAGTGTTGCCTCATTACGAACGAAAGCTTTTGCAGAACACGAATGTCTGTGTAGCAGGGAATGCAGTTCCAAGGGACAGTGAAAACCAGCTACAGCTTTCCGTGCTGGGAGCTTTCCTGTGGGCGCAATCGCTGGACGTTTCGAATTTGGCAGCCGGGCTCTCTGAGAGAGAAATACACAGTGTTGCCCCATTACGAACCAAAGCTTTTGCAGAACGCGAATGTCTGTCTACCAGCGAATGCAGTTCCAAGGGACAGTGAAAACCAGCTACAGCTTTCCGTGCTGGGAGCTTTCCTGTGGGCGCAATCGCTGGACGTTTGAATTTGGCAGCCGGACTCTGCGAGAGAGAAATACACAGTGTTGCCCCTTTACGAACGAAAGCTGTTGCAGAACGCGAATGTCTGTCTACCAGCGAATGCAGTTCCAAGGGACAGTGAAAACCAGCTACAGCTTTCCGTGCTGGCAGCTTTCCTGTGGGCGCAATCGCTGGACGTTTCGAATTTGGCAGCCGGGCTCTCCGAGAGAGAAATACACAGTGTTGCCCCTTTACGTACGAAAGCTTTTGCAGAACGCGAATGTCTGTCTACCAGCGAATGCAGTTCCAAGGGACAGTGAAAACCAGCTACAGCTTTCCGTGCTGGCAGCTTTCCTGTGGGCGCAATCGCTGGACGTTTCGAATTTGGCAGCCGGGCTCTCCGAGAGAGAAATACACAGTGTTGCCCCTTTACGAACGAAAGCTGTTGCAGAACGCGAATGTCTGTCTACCAGCGAATGCAGTTCCAAGGGACAGTGAAAACCAGCTACAGCTTTCCGTGCTGGCAGCTTTCCTGTGGGCGCAATCGCTGGACGTTTCGAATTTGGCAGCCGGGCTCTCCGAGAGAGAAATACAAGTGTTGCCCCATTACCAACCAAAGCTTTTGCAGAACGCGAATGTCTGTCTACCAGCGAATGCAGTTCCAAGGGACAGTGAAAACCAGCTACAGCTTTCCGTGCTGGCAGCTTTCCTGTGGGCACAATCGCTGGACGTTTCGAATTTGGCAGCCGGGCTCTCCGAGAGAGAAATACACAGTGTTGCCCCTTTACGAAACAAAGCTTTTGCAGAACGCGAATGTCTGTCTACCAGCGAATGCAGTTCCAAGGGACAGTGAAAACCAGCTACAGCTTTCCGTGCTGGCAGCTTTCCTGTGGGCGCAATCGCTGGACGTTTCGAATTTGGCAGCCGGGCTCTCCCAGAGAGAAATACACAGTGTTGCCTCATTACGAACGAAAGCTTTTGCAGAACGCGAATGTCTGTGTAGCAGGGAATGCAGTTCCAAGGGACAGTGAAAACCAGCTACAGCTTTCCGTGCTGGGAGCTTTCCTGTGGGCGCAATCGCTGGACGTTTCGAATTTGGCAGCCGGGCTCTCTGAGAGAGAAATACACAGTGTTGCCCCATTACGAACCAAAGCTTTTGCAGAACGCGAATGTCTGTCTACCAGCGAATGCAGTTCCAAGGGACAGTGAAAACCAGCTACAGCTTTCCGTGCTGGGAGCTTTCCTGTGGGCGCAATCGCTGGACGTTTCGAATTTGGCAGCCGGGCTCTCCGAGAGAGAAATACACAGTGTTGCCCCTTTACGAACGAAAGCTGTTGCAGAACGCGAATGTCTGTCTACCAGCGAATGCAGTTCCAAGGGACAGTGAAAACCAGCTACAGATTTCCGTGCTGGGAGCTTTCCTGTGGGCGCAATCCCTGGACGTTTGAATTTGGCAGCCGGACTCCACGAGAGAGAAATATACAGTGTTGCCCCATTACGAACCAAAGCTTTTGCAGAACGCGAATGTCTGTCTACCAGCGAATGCAGTTCCAAGGGACAGTGAAAACCAGCTACAGCTTTCCGTGCTGGCAGCTTTCCTGTGGGCGCAATCGCTGGACGTTTCGAATTTGGCAGCCGGGCTCTCCGAGAGAGAAATACACAGTGTTGCCCCTTTACGAACGAAAGCTGTTGCAGAACGCGAATGTCTGTGTAGCAGCGAATGCAGTTCCAAGGGACAGTGAAAACCAGCTACAGCTTTCCGTGCTGGCAGCTTTCCTGTGGGCGCAATCGCTGGACGTTTCGAATTTGGCAGCCGGGCTCTCCGAGAGAGAAATACACAGTGTTGCCTCATTACGAACGAAAACTTTTGCAGAACTCGAATGTCCGTCTACCAGCGAATGCAGTTCCAAGGGACAGTGAAAACCAGCTACAGCTTTCCGTGCTGGGAGCTTTCCTGTGGGCGCAATCGCTGGACGTTTCGAATTTGGCAGCCGGGCTCTCCGAGAGAGAAATACACAGTGTTGCCCCTTTACGAACGAAAGCTGTTGCAGAACGCGAATGTCTGTCTACCAGCGAATGCAGTTCCAAGGGACAGTGAAAACCAGATACAGCTTTCCGTGCTGGCAGCTTTCCTGTGGGCGCAATCGCTGGACGTTTCAAATTTGGCAGCCGGGATGTCCGAGAGAGAAATACACAGTGTTGCCCCATTACCAACCAAAGCTTTTGCAGAACGCGAATGTCTGTCTACCAGCGAATGCAGTTCCAAGGGACAGTGAAAACCAGCTACAGCTTTCCGTGCTGGCAGCTTTCCTGTGGGCGCAATCGCTGGACGTTTCGAATTTGGCAGCCGGGCTCTCCGAGAGAGAAATACACAGTGTTGCCCCTTTACGAACGAAAGCTGTTGCAGAACGCGAATGTCTGTCTACCAGCGAATGCAGTTCCAAGGGACAGTGAAAACCAGCTACAGCTTTCCGTGCTGGCAGCTTTCCTGTGGGCGCAATCGCTGGACGTTTGAATTTGGCAGCCGGACTCCACGAGAGAGAAATACACAGTGTTGCCCCATTACGAACCAAAGCTTTTGCAGAACGCGAATGTCTGTCTACCAGCGAATGCAGTTCCAAGGGACAGTGAAAACCAGCTACAGCTTTCCGTGCTGGCAGCTTTCCTGTGGGCGCAATCGCTGGACGTTTCGAATTTGGCAGCCGGGCTGCACGAGAGAGAAATACACAGTGTTGCCCCTTTACGAACGAAAGCTGTTGCAGAACGCGAATGTCTGTGTAGCAGGGAATGCAGTTCCAAGGGACAGTGAAAACCAGCTACAGCTTTCCGTGCTGGGAGCTTTCCTGTGGGCGCAATCGCTGGACGTTTCGAATTTGGCAGCCGGGCTCTCTGAGAGAGAAATACACAGTGTTGCCCCATTACGAACCAAAGCTTTTGCAGAACGCGAATGTCTGTCTACCAGCGAATGCAGTTCCAAGGGACAGTGAAAACCAGCTACAGCTTTCCGTGCTGGGAGCTTTCCTGTGGGCGCAATCGCTGGACGTTTCGAATTTGGCAGCCGGGCTCTCCGAGAGAGAAATACACAGTGTTGCCCCTTTACGAACGAAAGCTGTTGCAGAACGCGAATGTCTGTCTACCAGCGAATGCAGTTCCAAGGGACAGTGAAAACCAGCTACAGATTTCCGTGCTGGGAGCTTTCCTGTGGGCGCAATCCCTGGACGTTTGAATTTGGCAGCCGGACTCCACGAGAGAGAAATATACAGTGTTGCCCCATTACGAACCAAAGCTTTTGCAGAACGCGAATGTCTGTCTACCAGCGAATGCAGTTCCAAGGGACAGTGAAAACCAGCTACAGCTTTCCGTGCTGGCAGCTTTCCTGTGGGCGCAATCGCTGGACGTTTCGAATTTGGCAGCCGGGCTCTCCGAGAGAGAAATACACAGTGTTGCCCCTTTACGAACGAAAGCTGTTGCAGAACGCGAATGTCTGTCTACCAGCGAATGCAGTTCCAAGGGACAGTGAAAACCAGATACAGCTTTCCGTGCTGGCAGCTTTCCTGTGGGCGCAATCGCTGGACGTTTCGAATTTGGCAGCCGGGCTCTCCGAGAGAGAAATACACAGTGTTGCCTCATTACGAACGAAAACTTTTGCAGAACTCGAATGTCCGTCTACCAGCGAATGCAGTTCCAAGGGACAGTGAAAACCAGCTACAGCTTTCCGTGCTGGGAGCTTTCCTGTGGGCGCAATCGCTGGACGTTTTGAATTTGGCAGCCGGGCTCTCCGAGAGAGAAATACACAGTGTTGCCCCTTTACGAACGAAAGCTGTTGCAGAACGCGAATGTCTGTGTAGCAGCGAATGCAGTTCCAAGGGACAGTGAAAACCAGATACAGCTTTCCGTGCTGGCAGCTTTCCTGTGGGCGCAATCGCTGGACGTTTCGAATTTGGCAGCCGGGCTCTCCGAGAGAGAAATACACAGTGTTGCCCCTTTACGAAACAAAGCTTTTGCAGAACGCGAATGTCTGTCTACCAGCGAATGCAGTTCCAAGGGACAGTGAAAACCAGCTACAGCTTTCCGTGCTGGCAGCTTTCCTGTGGGCGCAATCGCTGGACGTTTCGAATTTGGCAGCCGGGCTCTCCCAGAGAGAAATACACAGTGTTGCCTCATTACGAACGAAAGCTTTTGCAGAACGCGAATGTCTGTGTAGCAGGGAATGCAGTTCCAAGGGACAGTGAAAACCAGCTACAGCTTTCCGTGCTGGGAGCTTTCCTGTGGGCGCAATCGCTGGACGTTTCGAATTTGGCAGCCGGGCTCTCTGAGAGAGAAATACACAGTGTTGCCCCATTACGAACCAAAGCTTTTGCAGAACGCGAATGTCTGTCTACCAGCGAATGCAGTTCCAAGGGACAGTGAAAACCAGCTACAGCTTTCCGTGCTGGGAGCTTTCCTGTGGGCGCAATCGCTGGACGTTTCGAATTTGGCAGCCGGGCTCTCCGAGAGAGAAATACACAGTGTTGCCCCTTTACGAACGAAAGCTGTTGCAGAACGCGAATGTCTGTCTACCAGCGAATGCAGTTCCAAGGGACAGTGAAAACCAGCTACAGATTTCCGTGCTGGGAGCTTTCCTGTGGGCGCAATCCCTGGACGTTTGAATTTGGCAGCCGGACTCCACGAGAGAGAAATATACAGTGTTGCCCCATTACGAACCAAAGCTTTTGCAGAACGCGAATGTCTGTCTACCAGCGAATGCAGTTCCAAGGGACAGTGAAAACCAGCTACAGCTTTCCGTGCTGGCAGCTTTCCTGTGGGCGCAATCGCTGGACGTTTCGAATTTGGCAGCCGGGCTCTCCGAGAGAGAAATACACAGTGTTGCCCCTTTACGAACGAAAGCTGTTGCAGAACGCGAATGTCTGTGTAGCAGCGAATGCAGTTCCAAGGGACAGTGAAAACCAGCTACAGCTTTCCGTGCTGGCAGCTTTCCTGTGGGCGCAATCGCTGGACGTTTCGAATTTGGCAGCCGGGCTCTCCGAGAGAGAAATACACAGTGTTGCCTCATTACGAACGAAAACTTTTGCAGAACTCGAATGTCCGTCTACCAGCGAATGCAGTTCCAAGGGACAGTGAAAACCAGCTACAGCTTTCCGTGCTGGGAGCTTTCCTGTGGGCGCAATCGCTGGACGTTTCGAATTTGGCAGCCGGGCTCTCCGAGAGAGAAATACACAGTGTTGCCCCTTTACGAACGAAAGCTGTTGCAGAACGCGAATGTCTGTCTACCAGCGAATGCAGTTCCAAGGGACAGTGAAAACCAGATACAGCTTTCCGTGCTGGCAGCTTTCCTGTGGGCGCAATCGCTGGACGTTTCAAATTTGGCAGCCGGGATGTCCGAGAGAGAAATACACAGTGTTGCCCCATTACCAACCAAAGCTTTTGCAGAACGCGAATGTCTGTCTACCAGCGAATGCAGTTCCAAGGGACAGTGAAAACCAGCTACAGCTTTCCGTGCTGGCAGCTTTCCTGTGGGCGCAATCGCTGGACGTTTCGAATTTGGCAGCCGGGCTCTCCGAGAGAGAAATACACAGTGTTGCCCCTTTACGAACGAAAGCTGTTGCAGAACGCGAATGTCTGTCTACCAGCGAATGCAGTTCCAAGGGACAGTGAAAACCAGCTACAGCTTTCCGTGCTGGCAGCTTTCCTGTGGGCGCAATCGCTGGACGTTTGAATTTGGCAGCCGGACTCCACGAGAGAGAAATACACAGTGTTGCCCCATTACGAACCAAAGCTTTTGCAGAACGCGAATGTCTGTCTACCAGCGAATGCAGTTCCAAGGGACAGTGAAAACCAGCTACAGCTTTCCGTGCTGGCAGCTTTCCTGTGGGCGCAATCGCTGGACGTTTCGAATTTGGCAGCCGGGCTGCACGAGAGAGAAATACACAGTGTTGCCCCTTTACGAACGAAAGCTGTTGCAGAACGCGAATGTCTGTGTAGCAGGGAATGCAGTTCCAAGGGACAGTGAAAACCAGCTACAGCTTTCCGTGCTGGGAGCTTTCCTGTGGGCGCAATCGCTGGACGTTTCGAATTTGGCAGCCGGGCTCTCTGAGAGAGAAATACACAGTGTTGCCCCATTACGAACCAAAGCTTTTGCAGAACGCGAATGTCTGTCTACCAGCGAATGCAGTTCCAAGGGACAGTGAAAACCAGCTACAGCTTTCCGTGCTGGGAGCTTTCCTGTGGGCGCAATCGCTGGACGTTTCGAATTTGGCAGCCGGGCTCTCCGAGAGAGAAATACACAGTGTTGCCCCTTTACGAACGAAAGCTGTTGCAGAACGCGAATGTCTGTCTACCAGCGAATGCAGTTCCAAGGGACAGTGAAAACCAGCTACAGATTTCCGTGCTGGGAGCTTTCCTGTGGGCGCAATCCCTGGACGTTTGAATTTGGCAGCCGGACTCCACGAGAGAGAAATATACAGTGTTGCCCCATTACGAACCAAAGCTTTTGCAGAACGCGAATGTCTGTCTACCAGCGAATGCAGTTCCAAGGGACAGTGAAAACCAGCTACAGCTTTCCGTGCTGGCAGCTTTCCTGTGGGCGCAATCGCTGGACGTTTCGAATTTGGCAGCCGGGCTCTCCGAGAGAGAAATACACAGTGTTGCCCCTTTACGAACGAAAGCTGTTGCAGAACGCGAATGTCTGTCTACCAGCGAATGCAGTTCCAAGGGACAGTGAAAACCAGATACAGCTTTCCGTGCTGGCAGCTTTCCTGTGGGCGCAATCGCTGGACGTTTCGAATTTGGCAGCCGGGCTCTCCGAGAGAGAAATACACAGTGTTGCCTCATTACGAACGAAAACTTTTGCAGAACTCGAATGTCCGTCTACCAGCGAATGCAGTTCCAAGGGACAGTGAAAACCAGCTACAGCTTTCCGTGCTGGGAGCTTTCCTGTGGGCGCAATCGCTGGACGTTTTGAATTTGGCAGCCGGGCTCTCCGAGAGAGAAATACACAGTGTTGCCCCTTTACGAACGAAAGCTGTTGCAGAACGCGAATGTCTGTGTAGCAGCGAATGCAGTTCCAAGGGACAGTGAAAACCAGATACAGCTTTCCGTGCTGGCAGCTTTCCTGTGGGCGCAATCGCTGGACGTTTCAAATTTGGCAGCCGGGATGTCCGAGAGAGAAATACACAGTGTTGCCCCATTACCAACCAAAGCTTTTGCAGAACGCGAATGTCTGTCTACCAGCGAATGCAGTTCCAAGGGACAGTGAAAACCAGCTACAGCTTTCCGTGCTGGCAGCTTTCCTGTGGGCGCAATCGCTGGACGTTTCGAATTTGGCAGCCGGGCTCTCCGAGAGAGAAATACACAGTGTTGCCCCTTTACGAACGAAAGCTGTTGCAGAACGCGAATGTCTGTCTACCAGCGAATGCAGTTCCAAGGGACAGTGAAAACCAGCTACAGCTTTCCGTGCTGGCAGCTTTCCTGTGGGCGCAATCGCTGGACGTTTGAATTTGGCAGCCGGACTCCACGAGAGAGAAATACACAGTGTTGCCCCATTACGAACCAAAGCTTTTGCAGAACGCGAATGTCTGTCTACCAGCGAATGCAGTTCCAAGGGACAGTGAAAACCAGCTACAGCTTTCCGTGCTGGCAGCTTTCCTGTGGGCGCAATCGCTGGACGTTTCGAATTTGGCAGCCGGGCTGCACGAGAGAGAAATACACAGTGTTGCCCCTTTACGAACGAAAGCTGTTGCAGAACGCGAATGTCTGTGTAGCAGCGAATGCAGTTCCAAGGGACAGTGAAAACCAGCTACAGCTTTCCGTGCTGGCAGCTTTCCTGTGGGCGCAATCGCTGGACGTTTGAATTTGGCAGCCGGAATCTGCGAGAGAGAAATACACAGTGTTGCCCCTTTACGAACGAAAGCTGTTGCAGAACGCGAATGTCTGTCTACCAGCAAATGCAGTTCCAAGGGACAGTGAAAACCAGCTACAGCTTTCCGTGCTGGCAGCTTTCCTGTGGGCGCAATCGCTGGACGTTTCGAATTTGGCAGCCGGGCTCTGCGAGAGAGAAATACACAGTGTTGCCCCTTTACGAACGAAAGCTGTTGCAGAACGCGAATGTCTGTGTAGCAGCGAATGCAGTTCCAAGGGACAGTGAAAACCAGCTACAGCTTTCCGTGCTGGCAGCTTTCCTGTGGGCGCAATCGCTGGACGTTTCGAATTTGGCAGCCGGGATCTCCGAGAGAGAAATACACAGTTTTGCCCCATTACCAACCAAAGCTTTTGCAGAACGCGAATGTCTGTCTACCAGCGAATGCAGTTCCAAGGGACAGTGAAAACCAGCTACAGCTTTCCGTGCTGGCAGCTTTCCTGTGGGCGCAATCGCTGGACGTTTCGAATTTGGCAGCCGGGCTCTCCGAGAGAGAAATACACAGTGTTGCCTCATTACGAACGAAAGCTTTTGCAGAACACGAATGTCCGTCTACCAGCGAATGCAGTTCCAAGGGACAGTGAAAACCAGCTACAGCTTTCCGTGCTGGCAGCTTTCCTGGGGGCGCAATCGCTGGACGTTTCGAATTTGGCAGCCGGGCTCTGCGAGAGAGAAATACACAGTGTTGCCCCTTTACGAACGAAAGCTGTTGCAGAACGCGAATGTCTGTGTAGCAGCGAATGCAGTTCCAAGGGACAGTGAAAACCAGCTACAGCTTTCCGTGCTGGCTGCTTTCCTGTGGGCACAATCGCTGGACGTTTCGAATTTGGCAGCCGGGCTCTCCGAGAGAGAAATACACAGTGTTGCCCCTTTACGAAACAAAGCTTTTGCAGAACGCGAATGTCTGTCTACCAGCGAATGCAGTTCCAAGGGACAGTGAAAACCAGCTACAGCTTTCCGTGCTGGCAGCTTTCCTGTGGGCGCAATCGCTGGACGTTTCGAATTTGGCAGCCGGGCTCTCCCAGAGAGAAATACACAGTGTTGCCTCATTACGAACGAAAGCTTTTGCAGAACACGAATGTCTGTGTAGCAGGGAATGCAGTTCCAAGGGACAGTGAAAACCAGCTACAGCTTTCCGTGCTGGGAGCTTTCCTGTGGGCGCAATCGCTGGACGTTTCGAATTTGGCAGCCGGGCTCTCTGAGAGAGAAATACACAGTGTTGCCCCATTACGAACCAAAGCTTTTGCAGAACGCGAATGTCTGTCTACCAGCGAATGCAGTTCCAAGGGACAGTGAAAACCAGCTACAGCTTTCCGTGCTGGGAGCTTTCCTGTGGGCGCAATCGCTGGACGTTTGAATTTGGCAGCCGGACTCTGCGAGATAGAAATACACAGTGTTGCCCCTTTACGAACGAAAGCTGTTGCAGAACGCGAATGTCTGTCTACCAGCGAATGCAGTTCCAAGGGACAGTGAAAACCAGCTACAGCTTTCCGTGCTGGCAGCTTTCCTGTGGGCGCAATCGCTGGACGTTTCGAATTTGGCAGCCGGGCTCTCCGAGAGAGAAATACACAGTGTTGCCCCTTTACGTACGAAAGCTTTTGCAGAACGCGAATGTCTGTCTACCAGCGAATGCAGTTCCAAGGGACAGTGAAAACCAGCTACAGCTTTCCGTGCTGGCAGCTTTCCTGTGGGCGCAATCGCTGGACGTTTCGAATTTGGCAGCCGGGCTCTCCGAGAGAGAAATACACAGTGTTGCCCCTTTACGAACGAAAGCTGTTGCAGAACGCGAATGTCTGTCTACCAGCGAATGCAGTTCCAAGGGACAGTGAAAACCAGCTACAGCTTTCCGTGCTGGGAGCTTTCCTGTGGGCGCAATCGCTGGACGTTTCGAATTTGGCAGCCGGGCTCTCCGAGAGAGAAATACACAGTGTTGCCCCTTTACGAACGAAAGCTTTTGCAGAACGCGAATGTCTGTCTACCAGCGAATGCAGTTCCAAGGGACAGTGAAAACCAGCTACAGCTTTCCGTGCTGGCAGCTTTCCTGTGGGCGCAATCGCTGGACGTTTCGAATTTGGCAGCCGGGCTCTCCGAGAGAGAAATACAAGTGTTGCCCCATTACCAACCAAAGCTTTTGCAGAAAGCGAATGTCTGTCTACCAGCGAATGCAGTTCCAAGGGACAGTGAAAACCAGCTACAGCTTTCCGTGCTGGCAGCTTTCCTGTGGGCACAATCGCTGGACGTTTCGAATTTGGCAGCCGGGCTCTCCGAGAGAGAAATACACAGTGTTGCCCCTTTACGAAACAAAGCTTTTGCAGAACGCGAATGTCTGTCTACCAGCGAATGCAGTTCCAAGGGACAGTGAAAACCAGCTACAGCTTTCCGTGCTGGCAGCTTTCCTGTGGGCGCAATCGCTGGACGTTTCGAATTTGGCAGCCGGGCTCTCCCAGAGAGAAATACACAGTGTTGCCTCATTACGAACCAAAGCTTTTGCAGAACACGAATGTCTGTGTAGCAGGGAATGCAGTTCCAAGGGACAGTGAAAACCAGCTACAGCTTTCCGTGCTGGGAGCTTTCCTGTGGGCGCAATCGCTGGACGTTTCGAATTTGGCAGCCGGGCTCTCCGAGAGAGAAATACACAGTGTTGCCCCATTACGAACCAAAGCTTTTGCAGAACGCGAATGTCTGTCTACCAGCGAATGCAGTTCCAAGGGACAGTGAAAACCAGCTACAGCTTTCCGTGCTGGGAGCTTTCCTGTGGGCGCAATCGCTGGACGTTTCGAATTTGGCAGCCGGGCTCTCCGAGAGAGAAATACACAGTGTTGCCCCTTTACGAACGAAAGCTGTTGCAGAACGCGAATGTCTGTCTACCAGCGAATGCAGTTCCAAGGGACAGTGAAAACCAGCTACAGATTTCCGTGCTGGGAGCTTTCCTGTGGGCGCAATCGCTGGACGTTTGAATTTGGCAGCCGGACTCCACGAGAGAGAAATATACAGTGTTGC
The DNA here is from genome assembly GCF_035582795.1 of Mycteria americana. Classification (NCBI taxonomy): domain Eukaryota; kingdom Metazoa; phylum Chordata; class Aves; order Ciconiiformes; family Ciconiidae; genus Mycteria; species Mycteria americana. The sequence continues at coordinate 710,665 of NW_027445637.1, forward strand.
CCCATTACGAACCAAAGCTTTTGCAGAACGCGAATGTCTGTCTACCAGCGAATGCAGTTCCAAGGGACAGTGAAAACCAGCTACAGCTTTCCGTGCTGGCAGCTTTCCTGTGGGCGCAATCGCTGGACGTTTCGAATTTGGCAGCCGGGCTCTCCCAGAGAGAAATACACAGTGTTGCCCCTTTACGAACGAAAGCTGTTGCAGAACGCGAATGTCTGTGTAGCAGCGAATGCAGTTCCAAGGGACAGTGAAAACCAGCTACAGCTTTCCGTGCTGGCAGCTTTCCTGTGGGCGCAATCGCTGGACGTTTCGAATTTGGCAGCCGGGCTCTCCGAGAGAGAAATACACAGTGTTGCCTCATTACGAACGAAAACTTTTGCAGAACTCGAATGTCCGTCTACCAGCGAATGCAGTTCCAAGGGACAGTGAAAACCAGCTACAGCTTTCCGTGCTGGGAGCTTTCCTGTGGGCGCAATCGCTGGACGTTTCGAATTTGGCAGCCGGGCTCTCCGAGAGAGAAATACACAGTGTTGCCCCTTTACGAACGAAAGCTGTTGCAGAACGCGAATGTCTGTCTACCAGCGAATGCAGTTCCAAGGGACAGTGAAAACCAGATACAGCTTTCCGTGCTGGCAGCTTTCCTGTGGGCGCAATCGCTGGACGTTTCAAATTTGGCAGCCGGGATGTCCGAGAGAGAAATACACAGTGTTGCCCCATTACCAACCAAAGCTTTTGCAGAACGCGAATGTCTGTCTACCAGCGAATGCAGTTCCAAGGGACAGTGAAAACCAGCTACAGCTTTCCGTGCTGGCAGCTTTCCTGTGGGCGCAATCGCTGGACGTTTGAATTTGGCAGCCGGGCTCCACGAGAGAGAAATACACAGTGTTGCCCCATTACGAACCAAAGCTTTTGCAGAACGCGAATGTCTGTCTACCAGCGAATGCAGTTCCAAGGGACAGTGAAAACCAGCTACAGCTTTCCGTGCTGGCAGCTTTCCTGTGGGCGCAATCGCTGGACGTTTCGAATTTGGCAGCCGGGCTCTCCGAGAGAGAAATACACAGTGTTGCCCCTTTACGAACGAAAGCTGTTGCAGAACGCGAATGTCTGTCTACCAGCGAATGCAGTTCCAAGGGACAGTGAAAACCAGCTACAGCTTTCCGTGCTGGCAGCTTTCCTGTGGGCGCAATCGCTGGACGTTTCGAATTTGGCAGCCGGGCTCTCCGAGAGAGAAATCACAGAATCACAGAATCACAGAATCATATAGTTTGGAAAAGACCTTTAAGATCATCGAGTCCAACCATAAACCTAACACTGCCAAAAACCATCACTACACCATGTCTCTAAGTACCTCATCCAAACGTCCTTTAAATACCTCCAGGGATGGCGACTCAACCACTTCCCTGGGCAGCCTGTTCCAATGCTTGATAACCCTCTCGGTGAAGAAAAATTTCCTAATATCCAGTCTAAACCTCCCCTGGCGCAACTTGAGGCCATTTCCTCTTGTCCTATCACTTGTTACCTGGGAGAAGAGACCGACCCCCACCTCTCTACAACCTCCTTTCAGGTAGTTGTAGAGAGCGATGAGGTCTCCCCTCAGCCTCCTTTTCTCCAGGCTAAACAGTCCCAGCTCCCTCAGCCGCTCCTCATAAGACTTCTGCTCCAGACCCTTCACCAGCTTCGTTGCCCTTCTCTGTACGCGCTCCAGTACCTCAATATCCCTCTTGTAGTGGGGGGCCCAAAACTGAACACAGTATTCGAGGTGCGGCCTCACCAGTGCCGAGTACAGGGGCACAATCACTTCCCTAGTCCTGCTGGCCACGCTATTTTTGATACAGGCCAGGATGCCATTGGCCTTCTTGGCCGCCTGGGCACACTGCTGGCTCATATTCAGGCGGCTGTCAACCAACACCCCCAGGTCCTTCTCTGCCAGGCAGCTTTCCAGCCACTCTTCCCCAAGCCTGTAGCGTTGCATGGGGTTGCTGTGGCCCAAGTGCAGGACCTTGCACTTGGCCTTGTTAAACCTCATGCAATTCACCCCAGCCCATCGATCCAGCCTGTCCAGGTCCCTCTGCAGAGCCTGCCTACCCTCCAGCAGATCAACACTCCCACACAACTTGGTGTCGTCTGCAAACTTACTGAGAGTGCACTCGATCCCTTCGTCCAGATCATTGATAAAGATGTTAAACAGAACTGGCCCCAACACCGAGCCCTGGGGAACACCGCTTGTGACCGGCCGCCAACCGGAGTAAACTCCATTCACCACCACTCTCTGGGCCCGGCCGTCCAGCCAGTTCTTTACCCAGCGAAGAGTACACCCGTCCAAGCCATGAGCAGCCAGTTTCTCCAGGAGAATGCCGTGGGAAACCGTGTCAAAGGCTTTACTGAAGTCTAGATAGACAACATCCACAGACTTCCCCTCATCCACTAGGCGGGTCACCTTATCATAGAAGGAGATCAGGTTGGTCAAGCAGGACCTGCCTTTCCTGAACCCATGCTGGCTGGGCCTGATCCCCTGGTTATTCTCTACATGCCGTGTGATAGCACTCAGGATGATCTGCTCCATCAGCTTCCCCGGCACCGAGGTCAGGCTGACAGGCCTGTAGTTCCCCGGGTCCTCCTTCCGGCCCTTCTTGAAGATGGGTGTCACATTCGCTAATCTCCAGTCAGCAGGGACTTCCCCAGTTAGCCAGGAAATACACAGTGTTGCCCCTTTACGAACGAAAGCTGTTGCAGAACGCGAATGTCTGTCTACCAGCGAATGCAGTTCCAAGGGACAGTGAAAACCAGCTACAGCTTTCCGTGCTGGCAGCTTTCCTGTGGGCGCAATCGCTGGACGTTTCGAATTTGGCAGCCGGGCTCTCCGAGAGAGAAATACACAGTGTTGCCTCATTACGAACGAAAACTTTTGCAGAACACGAATGTCCGTCTACCAGCGAATGCAGTTCCAAGGGACAGTGAAAACCAGCTACAGCTTTCCGTGCTGGCAGCTTTCCTGTGGGCGCAATCGCTGGACGTTTCGAATTTGGCAGCCGGGCTCTCCGAGAGAGAAATACACAGTGTTGCCCCTTTACGAACGAAAGCTGTTGCAGAACGCGAATGTCTGTGTAGCAGCGAATGCAGTTCCAAGGGACAGTGAAAACCAGATACAGCTTTCCGTGCTGGCAGCTTTCCTGTGGGCGCAATCGCTGGACGTTTCGAATTTGGCAGCCGGGATCTCCGAGAGAGAAATACACAGTGTTGCCCCATTACCAACCAAAGCTTTTGCAGAACGCGAATGTCTGTCTACCAGCGAATGCAGTTCCAAGGGACAGTGAAAACCAGCTACAGCTTTCCGTGCTGGCAGCTTTCCTGTGGGCGCAATCGCTGGACGTTTCGAATTTGGCAGCCGGGCTCTGCGAGAGAGAAATACACAGTGTTGCCTCATTACGAACGAAAGCTGTTGCAGAACGCGAATGTCTGTGTAGCAGCGAATGCAGTTCCAAGGGACAGTGAAAACCAGCTATAGCTTTCCGTGCTGGCTGCTTTCCTGTGGGCACAATCGCTGGACGTTTCGAATTTGGCAGCCGGGCTCTCCGAGAGAGAAATACACAGTGTTGCCCCTTTACGAAACAAAGCTTTTGCAGAACGCGAATGTCTGTGTAGCAGCGAATGCAGTTCCAAGGGACAGTGAAAACCAGCTACAGCTTTCCGGGCTGGCAGCTTTCCTGTGGGCGCAATCGCTGGACGTTTCGAATTTGGCAGCCGGGCTCTCCCAGAGAGAAATACACAGTGTTGCCTCATTACGAACGAAAGCTTTTGCAGAACACGAATGTCTGTGTAGCAGGGAATGCAGTTCCAAGGGACAGTGAAAACCAGCTACAGCTTTCCGTGCTGGGAGCTTTCCTGTGGGCGCAATCGCTGGACGTTTCGAATTTGGCAGCCGGGCTCTCTGAGAGAGAAATACACAGTGTTGCCCCATTACGAACCAAAGATTTGCAGAACGCGAATGTCTGTCTACCAGCGAATGCAGTTCCAAGGGACAGTGAAAACCAGCTACAGCTTTCCGTGCTGGCAGCTTTCCTGTGGGCGCAATCGCTGGACGTTTCGAATTTGGCAGCCGGGCTCTCCGAGAGAGAAATACACAGTGTTGCCCCTTTACGTACGAAAGCTTTTGCAGAACGCGAATGTCTGTCTACCAGCGAATGCAGTTCCAAGGGACAGTGAAAATCAGCTACAGCTTTCCGTGCTGGCAGCTTTCCTGTGGGCGCAATCGCTGGACGTTTCGAATTTGGCAGCCGGGCTCTCCGAGAGAGAAATACACAGTGTTGCCCCTTTACGAACGAAAGCTGTTGCAGAACGCGAATGTCTGTCTACCAGCGAATGCAGTTCCAAGGGACAGTGAAAACCAGCTACAGCTTTCCGTGCTGGCAGCTTTCCTGTGGGCGCAATCGCTGGACGTTTCGAATTTGGCAGCCGGGCTCTCCGAGAGAGAAATACACAGTGTTGCCCCTTTACGAACGAAAGCTTTTGCAGAACGCGAATGTCTGTCTACCAGCGAATGCAGTTCCAAGGGACAGTGAAAACCAGCTACAGCTTTCCGTGCTGGCAGCTTTCCTGTGGGCGCAATCGCTGGACGTTTCGAATTTGGCAGCCGGGCTCTCCCAGAGAGAAATACACAGTGTTGCCTCATTACGAACGAAAGCTTTTGCAGAACACGAATGTCTGTGTAGCAGGGAATGCAGTTCCAAGGGACAGTGAAAACCAGCTACAGCTTTCCGTGCTGGGAGCTTTCCTGTGGGCGCAATCGCTGGACGTTTCGAATTTGGCAGCCGGGCTCTCCGAGAGAGAAATACACAGTGTTGCCCCTTTACGAACGAAAGCTGTTGCAGAACGCGAATGTCTGTGTAGCAGCGAATGCAGTTCCAAGGGACAGTGAAAACCAGATACAGCTTTCCGTGCTGGCAGCTTTCCTGTGGGCGCAATCGCTGGACGTTTCAAATTTGGCAGCCGGGATGTCCGAGAGAGAAATACACAGTGTTGCCCCATTACCAACCAAAGCTTTTGCAGAACGCGAATGTCTGTGTAGCAGCGAATGCAGTTCCAAGGGACAGTGAAAACCAGCTACAGCTTTCCGTGCTGGCAGCTTTCCTGTGGGCAAAATCGCTGGACGTTTCGAATTTGGCAGCCGGGCTCTCCGAGAGAGAAATACACAGTGTTGCCCCTTTACGAAACAAAGCTTTTGCAGAACGCGAATGTCTGTGTAGCAGCGAATGCAGTTCCAAGGGACAGTGAAAACCAGCTACAGCTTTCCGTGCTGGCAGCTTTCCTGTGGGCGCAATCGCTGGACGTTTCGAATTTGGCAGCCGGGCTCTCCCAGAGAGAAATACACAGTGTTGCCTCATTACGAACGAAAGCTTTTGCAGAACACGAATGTCTGTGTAGCAGGGAATGCAGTTCCAAGGGACAGTGAAAACCAGCTACAGCTTTCCGTGCTGGGAGCTTTCCTGTGGGCGCAATCGCTGGACGTTTCGAATTTGGCAGCCGGGCTCTCCGAGAGAGAAATACACAGTGTTGCCCCTTTACGAACGAAAGCTTTTGCAGAACGCGAATGTCTGTCTACCAGCGAATGCAGTTCCAAGGGACAGTGAAAACCAGCTACAGCTTTCCGTGCTGGCAGCTTTCCTGTGGGCGCAATCGCTGGACGTTTCGAATTTGGCAGCCGGGCTCTCCGAGAGAGAAATACAAGTGTTGCCCCATTACCAACCAAAGCTTTTGCAGAACGCGAATGTCTGTCTACCAGCGAATGCAGTTCCAAGGGACAGTGAAAACCAGCTACAGCTTTCCGTGCTGGCAGCTTTCCTGTGGGCGCAATCGCTGGACGTTTCGAATTTGGCAGCCGGGCTCTCCCAGAGAGAAATACACAGTGTTGCCTCATTACGAACGAAAGCTTTTGCAGAACACGAATGTCTGTGTAGCAGGGAATGCAGTTCCAAGGGACAGTGAAAACCAGCTACAGCTTTCCGTGCTGGGAGCTTTCCTGTGGGCGCAATCGCTGGACGTTTCGAATTTGGCAGCCGGGCTCTCTGAGAGAGAAATACACAGTGTTGCCCCATTACGAACCAAAGCTTTTGCAGAACGCGAATGTCTGTCTACCAGCGAATGCAGTTCCAAGGGACAGTGAAAACCAGCTACAGCTTTCCGTGCTGGGAGCTTTCCTGTGGGCGCAATCGCTGGACGTTTCGAATTTGGCAGCCGGGCTCTCCGAGAGAGAAATACACAGTGTTGCCCCTTTACGAACGAAAGCTGTTGCAGAACGCGAATGTCTGTCTACCAGCGAATGCAGTTCCAAGGGACAGTGAAAACCAGCTACAGATTTCCGTGCTGGGAGCTTTCCTGTGGGCGCAATCGCTGGACGTTTGAATTTGGCAGCCGGACTCCACGAGAGAGAAATACACAGTGTTGCCCCATTACGAACCAAAGCTTTTGCAGAACGCGAATGTCTGTCTACCAGCGAATGCAGTTCCAAGGGACAGTGAAAACCAGCTACAGCTTTCCGTGCTGGCAGCTTTCCTGTGGGCGCAATCGCTGGACGTTTCGAATTTGGCAGCCGGGCTCTCCGAGAGAGAAATACACAGTGTTGCCCCTTTACGAACGAAAGCTGTTGCAGAACGCAAATGTCTGTGTAGCAGCGAATGCAGTTCCAAGGGACAGTGAAAACCAGCTACAGCTTTCCGTGCTGGCAGCTTTCCTGTGGGCGCAATCGCTGGACGTTTCGAATTTGGCAGCCGGGCTCTCCGAGAGAGAAATACACAGTGTTGCCTCATTACGAACGAAAACTTTTGCAGAACACGAATGTCCGTCTACCAGCGAATGCAGTTCCAAGGGACAGTGAAAACCAGCTACAGCTTTCCGTGCTGGGAGCTTTCCTGTGGGCGCAATCGCTGGACGTTTCGAATTTGGCAGCCGGGCTCTCCGAGAGAGAAATACACAGTGTTGCCCCTTTACGAACGAAAGCTGTTGCAGAACGCGAATGTCTGTGTAGCAGCGAATGCAGTTCCAAGGGACAGTGAAAACCAGATACAGCTTTCCGTGCTGGCAGCTTTCCTGTGGGCGCAATCGCTGGACGTTTCAAATTTGGCAGCCGGGATGTCCGAGAGAGAAATACACAGTGTTGCCCCATTACCAACCAAAGCTTTTGCAGAACGCGAATGTCTGTGTAGCAGCGAATGCAGTTCCAAGGGACAGTGAAAACCAGCTACAGCTTTCCGTGCTGGCAGCTTTCCTGTGGGCGCAATCGCTGGACGTTTCGAATTTGGCAGCCGGGCTCTCCGAGAGAGAAATACACAGTGTTGCCCCTTTACGAACGAAAGCTGTTGCAGAACGCGAATGTCTGTCTACCAGCGAATGCAGTTCCAAGGGACAGTGAAAACCAGCTACAGCTTTCCGTGCTGGCAGCTTTCCTGTGGGCGCAATCGCTGGACGTTTGAATTTGGCAGCCGGACTCCACGAGAGAGATATACACAGTGTTGCCCCATTACGAACCAAAGCTTTTGCAGAACGCGAATGTCTGTCTACCAGCGAATGCAGTTCCAAGGGACAGTGAAAACCAGCTACAGCTTTCCGTGCTGGCAGCTTTCCTGTGGGCGCAATCGCTGGACGTTTCGAATTTGGCAGCCGGGCTCTCCGAGAGAGAAATACACAGTGTTGCCCCTTTACGAACGAAAGCTGTTGCAGAACGCGGATGTCTGTCTACCAGCGAATGCAGTTCCAAGGGACAGTGAAAACCAGCTACAGCTTTCCGTGCTGGCAGCTTTCCTGTGGGCGCAATCGCTGGACGTTTCGAATTTGGCAGCCGGGCTCTCCGAGAGAGAAATACACAGTGTTGCCTCATTACAAACGAAAACTTTTGCAGAACACGAATGTCCGTCTACCAGCGAATGCAGTTCCAAGGGACAGTGAAAACCAGCTACAGCTTTCCGTGCTGGGAGCTTTCCTGTGGGCGCAATCGCTGGACGTTTCGAATTTGGCAGCCGGGCTCTCCGAGAGAGAAATACACAGTGTTGCCCCTTTACGAACGAAAGCTGTTGCAGAACGCGAATGTCTGTGTAGCAGCGAATGCAGTTCCAAGGGACAGTGAAAACCAGATACAGCTTTCCGTGCTGGCAGCTTTCCTGTGGGCGCAATCGCTGGACGTTTCAAATTTGGCAGCCGGGATGTCCGAGAGAGAAATACACAGTGTTGCCCCATTACCAACCAAAGCTTTTGCAGAACGCGAATGTCTGTGTAGCAGCGAATGCAGTTCCAAGGGACAGTGAAAACCAGCTACAGCTTTCCGTGCTGGCAGCTTTCCTGTGGGCGCAATCGCTGGACGTTTCGAATTTGGCAGCCGGGCTCTCCGAGAGAGAAATACACAGTGTTGCCCCTTTACGAACGAAAGCTGTTGCAGAACGCGAATGTCTGTCTACCAGCGAATGCAGTTCCAAGGGACAGTGAAAACCAGCTACAGCTTTCCGTGCTGGCAGCTTTCCTGTGGGCGCAATCGCTGGACGTTTGAATTTGGCAGCCGGACTCCACGAGAGAGATATACACAGTGTTGCCCCATTACGAACCAAAGCTTTTGCAGAACGCGAATGTCTGTCTACCAGCGAATGCAGTTCCAAGGGACAGTGAAAACCAGCTACAGCTTTCCGTGCTGGCAGCTTTCCTGTGGGCGCAATCGCTGGACGTTTCGAATTTGGCAGCCGGGCTCTCCGAGAGAGAAATACACAGTGTTGCCCCTTTACGAACGAAAGCTGTTGCAGAACGTGAATGTCTGTCTACCAGCGAATGCAGTTCCAAGGGACAGTGAAAACCAGCTACAGCTTTCCGTGCTGGCAGCTTTCCTGTGGGCGCAATCGCTGGACGTTTCGAATTTGGCAGCCGGGCTCTCCGAGAGAGAAATACACAGTGTTGCCCCTTTACGAACGAAAGCTGTTGCAGAACGCGAATGTCTGTCTACCAGCGAATGCAGTTCCAAGGGACAGTGAAAACCAGATACAGCTTTCCGTGCTGGCAGCTTTCCTGTGGGCGCAATCGCTGGACGTTTCAAATTTGGCAGCCGGGATGTCCGAGAGAGAAATACACAGTGTTGCCCCATTACCAACCAAAGCTTTTGCAGAACGCGAATGTCTGTGTAGCAGCGAATGCAGTTCCAAGGGACAGTGAAAACCAGCTACAGCTTTCCGTGCTGGCAGCTTTCCTGTGGGCGCAATCGCTGGACGTTTCGAATTTGGCAGCCGGGTTCTCCGAGAGAGAAATACACAGTGTTGCCCCTTTACGAACGAAAGCTGTTGCAGAACGCGAATGTCTGTCTACCAGCGAATGCAGTTCCAAGGGACAGTGAAAACCAGCTACAGCTTTCCGTGCTGGGAGCTTTCCTGTGGGCGCAATCGCTGGACGTTTGAATTTGGCAGCCGGACTCCACGAGAGAGCAATACACAGTGTTGCCCCATTACGAACCAAAGCTTTTGCAGAACGCGAATGTCTGTCTACCAGCGAATGCAGTTCCAAGGGACAGTGAAAACCAGCTACAGCTTTCCGTGCTGGCAGCTTTCCTGTGGGCGCAATCGCTGGACGTTTCGAATTTGGCAGCCGGGCTCTCCGAGAGAGAAATACACAGTGTTGCCCCTTTACGAACGAAAGCTGTTGCAGAACGCAGATGTCTGTCTACCAGCGCATGCAGTTCCAAGGGACAGTGAAAACCAGCTACAGCTTTCCGTGCTGGCAGCTTTCCTGTGGGCGCAATCGCTGGACGTTTCGAATTTGGCAGCCGGGCTCTCCGAGAGAGAAATACACAGTGTTGCCTCATTACGAACGAAAACTTTTGCAGAACACGAATGTCCGTCTACCAGCGAATGCAGTTCCAAGGGACAGTGAAAACCAGCTACAGCTTTCCGTGCTGGCAGCTTTCCTGTGGGCGCAATCGCTGGACGTTTCGAATTTGGCAGCCGGGCTCTGCGAGAGAGAAATACACAGTGTTGCCTCATTACGAACGAAAGCTTTTGCAGAACGCGAATGTCTGTGTAGCAGCGAATGCAGTTCCAAGGGACAGTGAAAACCAGCTACAGCTTTCCGTGCTGGGAGCTTTCCTGTGGGCGCAATCGCTGGACGTTTCGAATTTGGAAGCCGGGCTCTCCGAGAGAGAAATACACAGTGTTGCCCCTTTACGAACGAAAGCTGTTGCAGAACGCGAATGTCTGTGTAGCAGCGAATGCAGTTCCAAGGGACAGTGAAAACCAGCTACAGCTTTCCGTGCTGGCAGCTTTCCTGTGGGCGCAATCGCTGGACGTTTCGAATTTGGCAGCCGGGATCTCCGAGAGAGAAATACACAGTGTTGCCCCATTACCAACCAAAGCTTTTGCAGAACGCGAATGTCTGTCTACCAGCGAATGCAGTTCCAAGGGACAGTGAAAACCAGCTACAGCTTTCCGTGCTGGCAGCTTTCCTGTGGGCGCAATCGCTGGACGTTTCGAATTTGGCAGCCGGGCTCTCCGAGAGAGAAATACACAGTGTTGCCTCATTACGAACGAAAGCTTTTGCAGAACACGAATGTCCGTCTACCAGCGAATGCAGTTCCAAGGGACAGTGAAAACCAGCTACAGCTTTCCGTGCTGGGAGCTTTCCTGTGGGCGCAATCGCTGGACGTTTCGAATTTGGCAGCCGGGCTCTGCGAGAGAGAAATACACAGTGTTGCCCCTTTACGAACGAAAGCTGTTGCAGAACGCGAATGTCTGTGTAGCAGCGAATGCAGTTCCAAGGGACAGTGAAAACCAGATAGAGCTTTCCGTGCTGGCTGCTTTCCTGTGGGCACAATCGCTGGACGTTTCGAATTTGGCAGCCGGGCTCTCCGAGAGAGAAATACACAGTGTTGCCCCTTTACGAAACAAAGCTTTTGCAGAACGCGAATGTCTGTCTACCAGCGAATGCAGTTCCAAGGGACAGTGAAAACCAGCTACAGCTTTCCGTGCTGGCAGCTTTCCTGTGGGCGCAATCGCTGGACGTTTCGAATTTGGCAGCCGGGCTCTCCGAGAGAGAAATACACAGTGTTGCCTCATAACGAACGAAAACTTTTGCAGAACACGAATGTCTGTGTAGCAGGGAATGCAGTTCCAAGGGACAGTGAAAACCAGCTACAGCTTTCCGTGCTGGGAGCTTTCCTGTGGGCGCAATCGCTGGACGTTTGAATTTGGCAGCCGGACTCTGCGAGAGAGAAATACACAGTGTTGCCCCTTTACGAACGAAAGCTGTTGCAGAACGCGAATGTCTGTCTACCAGCGAATGCAGTTCCAAGGGACAGTGAAAACCAGCTACAGCTTTCCGTGCTGGCAGCTTTCCTGTGGGCGCAATCGCTGGACGTTTCGAATTTGGCAGCCGGGCTCTCCGAGAGAGAAATACACAGTGTTGCCCCTTTACGTACGAAAGCTTTTGCAGAACGCGAATGTCTGTCTACCAGCGAATGCAGTTCCAAGGGACAGTGAAAACCAGCTACAGCTTTCCGTGCTGGCAGCTTTCCTGTGGGCGCAATCGCTGGACGTTTCGAATTTGGCAGCCGGGCTCTCCGAGAGAGAAATACACAGTGTTGCCCCTTTACGAACGAAAGCTGTTGCAGAACGCGAATGTCTGTCTACCAGCGAATGCAGTTCCAAGGGACAGTGAAAACCAGCTACAGATTTCCGTGCTGGCAGCTTTCCTGTGGGCGCAATCGCTGGACGTTTCGAATTTGGCAGCCATGCTCTCCGAGAGAGAAATACACAGTGTTGCCTCATTACGAACGAAAACTTTTGCAGAACACGAATGTCCGTCTACCAGCGAATGCAGTTCCAAGGGACAGTGAAAACCAGCTACAGCTTTCCGTGCTGGCAGCTTTCCTGTGGGCGCAATCGCTGGACGTTTCGAATTTGGAAGCCGGGCTCTCCGAGAGAGAAATACACAGTGTTGCCCCTTTACGAACGAAAGCTGTTGCAGAACGCGAATGTCTGTCTACCAGCGAATGCAGTTCCAAGGGACAGTGAAAACCAGATACAGCTTTCCGTGCTGGCAGCTTTCCTGTGGGCGCAATCGCTGGACGTTTCAAATTTGGCAGCCGGGCTCTCCGAGAGAGAAATACACAGTGTTGCCCCATTACCAACCAAAGCTTTTGCAGAACGCGAATGTCTGTGTAGCAGCGAATGCAGTTCCAAGGGACAGTGAAAACCAGCTACAGCTTTCCGTGCTGGCAGCTTTCCTGTGGGCGCAATCGCTGGACGTTTGAATTTGGCAGCCGGACTCCACGAGAGAGCAATACACAGTGTTGCCCCATTACGAACCAAAGCTTTTGCAGAACGCGAATGTCTGTCTACCAGCGAATGCAGTTCCAAGGGACAGTGAAAACCAGCTACAGCTTTCCGTGCTGGCAGCTTTCCTGTGGGCGCAATCGCTGGACGTTTCGAATTTGGCAGCCGGGCTCTCCGAGAGAGAAATACACAGTGTTGCCCCTTTACGAACGAAAGCTGTTGCAGAACGCAGATGTCTGTCTACCAGCGAATGCAGTTCCAAGGGACAGTGAAAACCAGCTACAGCTTTCCGTGCTGGCAGCTTTCCTGTGGGCGCAATCACTGGACGTTTCGAATTTGGCAGCCGGGATCTCCGAGAGAGAAATACACAGTGTTGCCTCATTACGAACGAAAACTTTTGCAGAACACGAATGTCCGTCTACCAGCGAATGCAGTTCCAAGGGACAGTGAAAACCAGCTACAGCTTTCCGTGCTGGCAGCTTTCCTGTGGGCGCAATCGCTGGACGTTTCGAATTTGGCAGCCGGGCTCTGCGAGAGAGAAATACACAGTGTTGCCTCATTACGAACGAAAGCTGTTGCAGAACGCGAATGTCTGTGTAGCAGCGAATGCAGTTCCAAGGGACAGTGAAAACCAGCTACAGCTTTCCGTGCTGGCAGCTTTCCTGTGGGCGCAATCGCTGGACGTTTCGAATTTGGCAGCCGGGATCTCCGAGAGAGAAATACACAGTGTTGCCCCATTACCAACCAAAGCTTTTGCAGAACGCGAATGTCTGTCTACCAGCGAATGCAGTTCCAAGGGACAGTGAAAACCAGCTACAGCTTTCCGTGCTGGCAGCTTTCCTGTGGGCGCAATCGCTGGACGTTTCGAATTTGGCAGCCGGGCTCTCCGAGAGAGAAATACACAGTGTTGCCTCATTACGAACGAAAGCTTTTGCAGAACACGAATGTCCGTCTACCAGCGAATGCAGTTCCAAGGGACAGTGAAAACCAGCTACAGCTTTCCGTGCTGGGAGCTTTCCTGTGGGCGCAATCGCTGGACGTTTCGAATTTGGCAGCCGGGCTCTGCGAGAGAGAAATACACAGTGTTGCCCCTTTACGAACGAAAGCTGTTGCAGAACGCGAATGTCTGTGTAGCAGCGAATGCAGTTCCAAGGGACAGTGAAAACCAGATACAGCTTTCCGTGCTGGCTGCTTTCCTGTGGGCACAATCGCTGGACGTTTCGAATTTGGCAGCCGGGCTCTCCGAGAGAGAAATACACAGTGTTGCCCCTTTACGAAACAAAGCTTTTGCAGAACGCGAATGTCTGTCTACCAGCGAATGCAGTTCCAAGGGACAGTGAAAACCAGCTACAGCTTTCCGTGCTGGCAGCTTTCCTGTGGGCGCAATCGCTGGACGTTTCGAATTTGGCAGCCGGGCTCTCCGAGAGAGAAATACACAGTGTTGCCTCATAACGAACGAAAACTTTTGCAGAACACGAATGTCTGTGTAGCAGGGAATGCAGTTCCAAGGGACAGTGAAAACCAGCTACAGCTTTCCGTGCTGGGAGCTTTCCTGTGGGCGCAATCGCTGGACGTTTCGAATTTGGCAGCCGGGCTCTCTGAGAGAGAAATACACAGTGTTGCCCCATTACGAACCAAAGCTTTTGCAGAACGCGAATGTCTGTCTACCAGCGAATGCAGTTCCAAGGGACAGTGAAAACCAGCTACAGCTTTCCGTGCTGGGAGCTTTCCTGTGGGCGCAATCGCTGGACGTTTCGAATTTGGCAGCCGGGCTCTCCGAGAGAGAAATACACAGTGTTGCCCCTTTACGTACGAAAGCTTTTGCAGAACGCGAATGTCTGTCTACCAGCGAATGCAGTTCCAAGGGACAGTGAAAACCAGCTACAGCTTTCCGTGCTGGCAGCTTTCCTGTGGGCGCAATCGCTGGACGTTTCGAATTTGGCAGCCGGGCTCTCCGAGAGAGAAATACACAGTGTTGCCCCTTTACGAACGAAAGCTGTTGCAGAACGCGAATGTCTGTCTACCAGCGAATGCAGTTCCAAGGGACAGTGAAAACCAGCTACAGCTTTCCGTGCTGGGAGCTTTCCTGTGGGCGCAATCGCTGGACGTTTCGAATTTGGCAGCCGGGCTCTCCGAGAGAGAAATACACAGTGTTGCCCCATTACGAAACAAAGCTTTTGCAGAACGCGAATGTCTGTCTACCAGCGAATGCAGTTCCAAGGGACAGTGAAAACCAGCTACAGCTTTCCGTGCTGGGAGCTTTCCTGTGGGCGCAATCGCTGGACGTTTCGAATTTGGCAGCCGGGCTCTCCGAGAGAGAAATACACAGTGTTGCCCCTTTACGAACGAAAGCTGTTGCAGAACGCGAATGTCTGTCTACCAGCGAATGCAGTTCCAAGGGACAGTGAAAACCAGCTACAGATTTCCGTGCTGGCAGCTTTCCTGTGGGCGCAATCGCTGGACGTTTCGAATTTGGCAGCCGGGCTCTCCCAGAGAGAAATACACAGTGTTGCCTCATTACGAACGAAAACTTTTGCAGAACACGAATGTCCGTCTACCAGCGAATGCAGTTCCAAGGGACAGTGAAAACCAGCTACAGCTTTCCGTGCTGGGAGCTTTCCTGTGGGCGCAATCGCTGGACGTTTCGAATTTGGCAGCCGGGCTCTCCGAGAGAGAAATACACAGTGTTGCCCCTTTACGAACGAAAGCTTTTGCAGAACGCGAATGTCTGTGTAGCAGCGAATGCAGTTCCAAGGGACAGTGAAAACCAGATACAGCTTTCCGTGCTGGCAGCTTTCCTGTGGGCGCAATCGCTGGACGTTTCAAATTTGGCAGCCGGGATGTCCGAGAGAGAAATACACAGTGTTGCCCCATTACCAACCAAAGCTTTTGCAGAACGCGAATGTCTGTCTACCAGCGAATGCAGTTCCAAGGGACAGTGAAAACCAGCTACAGCTTTCCGTGCTGGCAGCTTTCCTGTGGGCGCAATCGCTGGACGTTTCGAATTTGGCAGCCGGGCTCTCCGAGAGAGAAATACACAGTGTTGCCTCATTACGAACGAAAGCTTTTGCAGAACACGAATGTCCGTCTACCAGCGAATGCAGTTCCAAGGGACAGTGAAAACCAGCTACAGCTTTCCGTGCTGGCAGCTTTCCTGTGGGCGCAATCGCTGGACGTTTCGAATTTGGCAGCCGGGCTCTGCGAGAGAGAAATACACAGTGTTGCCCCTTTACGAACGAAAGCTGTTGCAGAACGCGAATGTCTGTGTAGCAGCGAATGCAGTTCCAAGGGACAGTGAAAACCAGATACAGCTTTCCGTGCTGGCTGCTTTCCTGTGGGCACAATCGCTGGACGTTTCGAATTTGGCAGCCGGGCTCTCCGAGAGAGAAATACACAGTGTTGCCCCTTTACGAAACAAAGCTTTTGCAGAACGCGAATGTCTGTCTACCAGCGAATGCAGTTCCAAGGGACAGTGAAAACCAGCTACAGCTTTCCGTGCTGGCAGCTTTCCTGTGGGCGCAATCGCTGGACGTTTCGAATTTGGCAGCCGGGCTCTCCGAGAGAGAAATACACAGTGTTGCCTCATAACGAACGAAAACTTTTGCAGAACACGAATGTCTGTGTAGCAGGGAATGCAGTTCCAAGGGACAGTGAAAACCAGCTACAGCTTTCCGTGCTGGGAGCTTTCCTGTGGGCGCAATCGCTGGACGTTTCGAATTTGGCAGCCGGGCTCTCCGAGAGAGAAATACACAGTGTTGCCCCTTTACGAACGAAAGCTGTTGCAGAACGCGAATGTCTGTCTACCAGCGAATGCAGTTCCAAGGGACAGTGAAAACCAGCTACAGATTTCCGTGCTGGCAGCTTTCCTGTGGGCGCAATCGCTGGACGTTTCGAATTTGGCAGCCGGGCTCTCCCAGAGAGAAATACACAGTGTTGCCTCATTACGAACGAAAACTTTTGCAGAACACGAATGTCCGTCTACCAGCGAATGCAGTTCCAAGGGACAGTGAAAACCAGCTACAGCTTTCCGTGCTGGGAGCTTTCCTGTGGGCGCAATCGCTGGACGTTTCGAATTTGGCAGCCGGGCTCTCCGAGAGAGAAATACACAGTGTTGCCCCTTTACGAACGAAAGCTTTTGCAGAACGCGAATGTCTGTGTAGCAGCGAATGCAGTTCCAAGGGACAGTGAAAACCAGATACAGCTTTCCGTGCTGGCAGCTTTCCTGTGGGCGCAATCGCTGGACGTTTCAAATTTGGCAGCCGGGATGTCCGAGAGAGAAATACACAGTGTTGCCCCATTACCAACCAAAGCTTTTGCAGAACGCGAATGTCTGTCTACCAGCGAATGCAGTTCCAAGGGACAGTGAAAACCAGCTACAGCTTTCCGTGCTGGCAGCTTTCCTGTGGGCGCAATCGCTGGACGTTTCGAATTTGGCAGCCGGGCTCTCCGAGAGAGAAATACACAGTGTTGCCTCATTACGAACGAAAGCTTTTGCAGAACACGAATGTCCGTCTACCAGCGAATGCAGTTCCAAGGGACAGTGAAAACCAGCTACAGCTTTCCGTGCTGGGAGCTTTCCTGTGGGCGCAATCGCTGGACGTTTCGAATTTGGCAGCCGGGCTCTGCGAGAGAGAAATACACAGTGTTGCCCCTTTACGAACGAAAGCTGTTGCAGAACGCGAATGTCTGTGTAGCAGCGAATGCAGTTCCAAGGGACAGTGAAAACCAGATACAGCTTTCCGTGCTGGCTGCTTTCCTGTGGGCACAATCGCTGGACGTTTCGAATTTGGCAGCCGGGCTCTCCGAGAGAGAAATACACAGTGTTGCCCCTTTACGAAACAAAGCTTTTGCAGAACGCGAATGTCTGTCTACCAGCGAATGCAGTTCCAAGGGACAGTGAAAACCAGCTACAGCTTTCCGTGCTGGCAGCTTTCCTGTGGGCGCAATCGCTGGACGTTTCGAATTTGGCAGCCGGGCTCTCCGAGAGAGAAATACACAGTGTTGCCTCATAACGAACGAAAACTTTTGCAGAACACGAATGTCTGTGTAGCAGGGAATGCAGTTCCAAGGGACAGTGAAAACCAGCTACAGCTTTCCGTGCTGGGAGCTTTCCTGTGGGCGCAATCGCTGGACGTTTCGAATTTGGCAGCCGGGCTCTCTGAGAGAGAAATACACAGTGTTGCCCCATTACGAACCAAAGCTTTTGCAGAACGCGAATGTCTGTCTACCAGCGAATGCAGTTCCAAGGGACAGTGAAAACCAGCTACAGCTTTCCGTGCTGGGAGCTTTCCTGTGGGCGCAATCGCTGGACGTTTGAATTTGGCAGCCGGACTCTGCGAGAGAGAAATACACAGTGTTGCCCCTTTACGAACGAAAGCTGTTGCAGAACGCGAATGTCTGTCTACCAGCGAATGCAGTTCCAAGGGACAGTGAAAACCAGCTACAGCTTTCCGTGCTGGCAGCTTTCCTGTGGGCGCAATCGCTGGACGTTTCGAATTTGGCAGCCGGGCTCTCCGAGAGAGAAATACACAGTGTTGCCCCTTTACGTACGAAAGCTTTTGCAGAACGCGAATGTCTGTGTAGCAGCGAATGCAGTTCCAAGGGACAGTGAAAACCAGCTACAGCTTTCCGTGCTGGCAGCTTTCCTGTGGGCGCAATCGCTGGACGTTTCGAATTTGGCAGCCGGGCTCTCCGAGAGAGAAATACACAGTGTTGCCCCTTTACGAACGAAAGCTGTTGCAGAACGCGAATGTCTGTCTACCAGCGAATGCAGTTCCAAGGGACAGTGAAAACCAGCTACAGCTTTCCGTGCTGGGAGCTTTCCTGTGGGCGCAATCGCTGGACGTTTCGAATTTGGCAGCCGGGCTCTCCGAGAGAGAAATACACAGTGTTGCCCCATTACGAAACAAAGCTTTTGCAGAACGCGAATGTCTGTCTACCAGCGAATGCAGTTCCAAGGGACAGTGAAAACCAGCTACAGCTTTCCGTGCTGGGAGCTTTCCTGTGGGCGCAATCGCTGGACGTTTCGAATTTGGCAGCCGGGCTCTCCGAGAGAGAAATACACAGTGTTGCCCCTTTACGAACGAAAGCTGTTGCAGAACGCGAATGTCTGTCTACCAGCGAATGCAGTTCCAAGGGACAGTGAAAACCAGCTACAGATTTCCGTGCTGGCAGCTTTCCTGTGGGCGCAATCGCTGGACGTTTCGAATTTGGCAGCCGGGCTCTCCCAGAGAGAAATACACAGTGTTGCCTCATTACGAACGAAAACTTTTGCAGAACACGAATGTCCGTCTACCAGCGAATGCAGTTCCAAGGGACAGTGAAAACCAGCTACAGCTTTCCGTGCTGGGAGCTTTCCTGTGGGCGCAATCGCTGGACGTTTCGAATTTGGCAGCCGGGCTCTCCGAGAGAGAAATACACAGTATTGCCCCTTTACGAACGAAAGCTTTTGCAGAACGCGAATGTCTGTGTAGCAGCGAATGCAGTTCCAAGGGACAGTGAAAACCAGATACAGCTTTCCGTGCTGGCAGCTTTCCTGTGGGCGCAATCGCTGGACGTTTCAAATTTGGCAGCCGGGATGTCCGAGAGAGAAATACACAGTGTTGCCCCATTACCAACCAAAGCTTTTGCAGAACGCGAATGTCTGTCTACCAGCGAATGCAGTTCCAAGGGACAGTGAAAACCAGCTACAGCTTTCCGTGCTGGCAGCTTTCCTGTGGGCGCAATCGCTGGACGTTTCGAATTTGGCAGCCGGGCTCTCCGAGAGAGAAATACACAGTGTTGCCTCATTACGAACGAAAGCTTTTGCAGAACACGAATGTCCGTCTACCAGCGAATGCAGTTCCAAGGGACAGTGAAAACCAGCTACAGCTTTCCGTGCTGGGAGCTTTCCTGTGGGCGCAATCGCTGGACGTTTCGAATTTGGCAGCCGGGCTCTGCGAGAGAGAAATACACAGTGTTGCCCCTTTACGAACGAAAGCTGTTGCAGAACGCGAATGTCTGTGTAGCAGCGAATGCAGTTCCAAGGGACAGTGAAAACCAGATACAGCTTTCCGTGCTGGCTGCTTTCCTGTGGGCACAATCGCTGGACGTTTCGAATTTGGCAGCCGGGCTCTCCGAGAGAGAAATACACAGTGTTGCCCCTTTACGAAACAAAGCTTTTGCAGAACGCGAATGTCTGTCTACCAGCGAATGCAGTTCCAAGGGACAGTGAAAACCAACTACAGCTTTCCGTGCTGGCAGCTTTCCTGTGGGCGCAATCGCTGGACGTTTCGAATTTGGCAGCCGGGCTCTCCGAGAGAGAAATACACAGTGTTGCCTCATAACGAACGAAAACTTTTGCAGAACACGAATGTCTGTGTAGCAGGGAATGCAGTTCCAAGGGACAGTGAAAACCAGCTACAGCTTTCCGTGCTGGGAGCTTTCCTGTGGGCGCAATCGCTGGACGTTTCGAATTTGGCAGCCGGGCTCTCTGAGAGAGAAATACACAGTGTTGCCCCATTACGAACCAAAGCTTTTGCAGAACGCGAATGTCTGTCTACCAGCGAATGCAGTTCCAAGGGACAGTGAAAACCAGCTACAGCTTTCCGTGCTGGGAGCTTTCCTGTGGGCGCAATCGCTGGACGTTTGAATTTGGCAGCCGGACTCTGCGAGAGAGAAATACACAGTGTTGCCCCTTTACGAACGAAAGCTGTTGCAGAACGCGAATGTCTGTCTACCAGCGAATGCAGTTCCAAGGGACAGTGAAAACCAGCTACAGCTTTCCGTGCTGGCAGCTTTCCTGTGGGCGCAATCGCTGGACGTTTCGAATTTGGCAGCCGGGCTCTCCGAGAGAGAAATACACAGTGTTGCCCCTTTACGTACGAAAGCTTTTGCAGAACGCGAATGTCTGTCTACCAGCGAATGCAGTTCCAAGGGACAGTGAAAACCAGCTACAGCTTTCCGTGCTGGCAGCTTTCCTGTGGGCGCAATCGCTGGACGTTTCGAATTTGGCAGCCGGGCTCTCCGAGAGAGAAATACACAGTGTTGCCCCTTTACGAACGAAAGCTGTTGCAGAACGCGAATGTCTGTCTACCAGCGAATGCAGTTCCAAGGGACAGTGAAAACCAGCTACAGCTTTCCGTGCTGGGAGCTTTCCTGTGGGCGCAATCGCTGGACGTTTCGAATTTGGCAGCCGGGCTCTCCGAGAGAGAAATACACAGTGTTGCCCCATTACGAAACAAAGCTTTTGCAGAACGCGAATGTCTGTCTACCAGCGAATGCAGTTCCAAGGGACAGTGAAAACCAGCTACAGCTTTCCGTGCTGGGAGCTTTCCTGTGGGCGCAATCGCTGGACGTTTCGAATTTGGCAGCCGGGCTCTCCGAGAGAGAAATACACAGTGTTGCCCCTTTACGAACGAAAGCTGTTGCAGAACGCGAATGTCTGTCTACCAGCGAATGCAGTTCCAAGGGACAGTGAAAACCAGCTACAGATTTCCGTGCTGGCAGCTTTCCTGTGGGCGCAATCGCTGGACGTTTCGAATTTGGCAGCCGGGCTCTCCCAGAGAGAAATACACAGTGTTGCCTCATTAGGAACGAAAACTTTTGCATAACACGAATGTCCGTCTACCAGCGAATGCAGTTCCAAGGGACAGTGAAAACCAGCTACAGCTTTCCGTGCTGGGAGCTTTCCTGTGGGCGCAATCGCTGGACGTTTCGAATTTGGCAGCCGGGCTCTCCGAGAGAGAAATACACAGTGTTGCCCCTTTACGAACGAAAGCTTTTGCAGAACGCGAATGTCTGTGTAGCAGCGAATGCAGTTCCAAGGGACAGTGAAAACCAGATACAGCTTTCCGTGCTGGCAGCTTTCCTGTGGGCGCAATCGCTGGACGTTTCAAATTTGGCAGCCGGGATGTCCGAGAGAGAAATACACAGTGTTGCCCCATTACCAACCAAAGCTTTTGCAGAACGCGAATGTCTGTGTAGCAGCGAATGCAGTTCCAAGGGACAGTGAAAACCAGCTACAGCTTTCCGTGCTGGCAGCTTTCCTGTGGGCGCAATCGCTGGACGTTTCGAATTTGGCAGCCGGGCTCTCCGAGAGAGAAATACACAGTGTTGCCCCTTTACGAACGAAAGCTGTTGCAGAACGCGAATGTCTGTCTACCAGCGAATGCAGTTCCAAGGGACAGTGAAAACCAGCTACAGCTTTCCGTGCTGGCAGCTTTCCTGTGGGCGCAATCGCTGGACGTTTGAATTTGGCAGCCGGGCTCTCCGAGAGAGAAATACACAGTGTTGCCCCATTACGAACCAAAGCTTTTGCAGAACGCGAATGTCTGTCTACCAGCGAATGCAGTTCCAAGGGACAGTGAAAACCAGCTACAGCTTTCCGTGCTGGGAGCTTTCCTGTGGGCGCAATCGCTGGACGTTTCGAATTTGGCAGCCGGGCTCTCCGAGAGAGAAATACACAGTGTTGCCCCTTTACGAACGAAAGCTGTTGCAGAACGCGGATGTCTGTGTAGCAGCGAATGCAGTTCCAAGGGACAGTGAAAACCAGCTACAGCTTTCCGTGCTGGTAGCTTTCCTGTGGGCGCAATCGCTGGACTTTTCGAATTTGGCAGCCGGTCTGCACGAGAGAGAAATACACAGTGTTGCCCCTTTACGAACGAAAGCTGTTGCAGAACGCGAATGTCTGTGTAGCAGCGAATGCAGTTCCAAGGGACAGTGAAAACCAGCTACAGCTTTCCGTGCTGGCAGCTTTCCTGTGGGCGCAATCGCTGGACGTTTCGAATTTGGCAGCCGGGATCTCCGAGAGAGAAATACACAGTGTTGCCCCATTACCAACCAAAGCTTTTGCAGAACGCGAATGTCTGTCTACCAGCGAATGCAGTTCCAAGGGACAGTGAAAACCAGCTACAGCTTTCCGTGCTGGCAGCTTTCCTGTGGGCGCAATCGCTGGACGTTTCGAATTTGGCAGCCGGGCTCTCCGAGAGAGAAATACACAGTGTTGCCTCATTACGAACGAAAGCTTTTGCAGAACACGAATGTCCGTCTACCAGCGAATGCAGTTCCAAGGGACAGTGAAAACCAGCTACAGCTTTCCGTGCTGGCAGCTTTCCTGGGGGCGCAATCGCTGGACGTTTCGAATTTGGCAGCCGGGCTCTCCGAGAGAGAAATACACAGTGTTGCCCCTTTACGAACGAAAGCTGTTGCAGAACGCGAATGTCTGTGTAGCAGCGAATGCAGTTCCAAGGGACAGTGAAAACCAGATACAGCTTTCCGTGCTGGCTGCTTTCCTGTGGGCATAATCGCTGGACGTTTCGAATTTGGCAGCCGGGCTCTCCGAGAGAGAAATACACAGTGTTGCCCCTTTACGAAACAAAGCTTTTGCAGAACGCGAATGTCTGTCTACCAGCGAATGCAGTTCCAAGGGACAGTGAAAACCAGCTACAGCTTTCCGTGCTGGCAGCTTTCCTGTGGGCGCAATCGCTGGACGTTTCGAATTTGGCAGCCGGGCTCTCCCAGAGAGAAATACACAGTGTTGCCTCATTACGAACGAAAGCTTTTGCAGAACACGAATGTCTGTGTAGCAGGGAATGCAGTTCCAAGGGACAGTGAAAACCAGCTACAGCTTTCCGTGCTGGGAGATTTCCTGTGGGCGCAATCGCTGGACGTTTCGAATTTGGCAGCCGGGCTCTCTGAGAGAGAAATACACAGTGTTGCCCCATTACGAACCAAAGCTGTTGCAGAACGCGAATGTCTGTCTACCAGCGAATGCAGTTCCAAGGGACAGTGAAAACCAGCTACAGCTTTCCGTGCTGGGAGCTTTCCTGTGGGCGCAATCGCTGGACGTTTGAATTTGGCAGCCGGACTCTGCGAGAGAGAAATACACAGTGTTGCCCCTTTATGAACGAAAGCTGTTGCAGAACGCGAATGTCTGTCTACCAGCGAATGCAGTTCCAAGGGACAGTGAAAACCAGCTACAGCTTTCCGTGCTGGCAGCTTTCCTGTGGGCGCAATCGCTGGACGTTTCGAATTTGGCAGCCGGGCTCTGCGAGAGAGAAATACACAGTGTTGCCCCTTTACGAACGAAAGCTGTTGCAGAACGCGAATGTCTGTCTACCAGCGAATGCAGTTCCAAGGGACAGTGAAAACCAGCTACAGCTTTCCGTGCTGGCAGCTTTCCTGTGGGCGCAATCGCTGGACGTTTCGAATTTGGCAGCCGGGCTCTCCGAGAGAGAAATACACAGTGTTGCCCCTTTACGAACGAAAGCTGTTGCAGAACGCGAATGTCTGTCTACCAGCGAATGCAGTTCCAAGGGACAGTGAAAACCAGCTACAGCTTTCCGTGCTGGCAGCTTTCCTGTGGGCGCAATCGCTGGACGTTTGAATTTGGCAGCCGGACTCCACGAGAGAGAAATACACAGTGTTGCCCCATTACGAACCAAAGCTTTTGCAGAACGCGAATGTCTGTGTAGCAGCGAATGCAGTTCCAAGGGACAGTGAAAACCAGCTACAGCTTTCCGTGCTGGCAGCTTTCCTGTGGGCGCAATCGCTGGACGTTTCGAATTTGGCAGCCGGGCTCTGCGAGAGAGAAATACACAGTGTTGCCCCATTACGAAACAAAGCTTTTGCAGAACGCGAATGTCTGTCTACCAGCGAATGCAGTTCCAAGGGACAGTGAAAACCAGCTACAGCTTTCCGGGCTGGCAGCTTTCCTGTGGGCGCAATCGCTGGACGTTTCGAATTTGGAAGCCGGGCTCTGCGAGAGAGAAATACACAGTGTTGCCTCATTACGAACGAAAGCTTTTGCAGAACACGAATGTCCGTCTACCAGCGAATGCAGTTCCAAGGGACAGTGAAAACCAGCTACAGCTTTCCGTGCTGGCAGCTTTCCTGTGGGCGCAATCGCTGGACGTTTCGAATTTGGAAGCCGCGCTCTCCGAGAGAGAAATACACAGTGTTGCCTCATTACGAACGAAAGCTTTTGCACAACACGAATGTCCGTCTACCAGCGAATGCAGTTCCAAGGGACAGTGAAAACCAGCTACAGCTTTCCGTGCTGGCAGCTTTCCTGTGGGCGCAATCGCTGGACGTTTCGAATTTGGCAGCCGGGCTCTCCGAGAGAGAAATACACAGTGTTGCCCCTTTACGAACGAAAGCTGTTGCAGAACGCGAATGTCTGTGTAGCAGCGAATGCAGTTCCAAGGGACAGTGAAAGCCAGCTACAGCTTTCCGTGCTGGCAGCTTTCCTGTGGGCGCAATCGCTGGACGTTTTGAATTTGGCAGCCGGGCTCTCCGAGAGAGAAATACACAGTGTTGCCCCATTACGAACCAAAGCTTTTGCAGAACGCGAATGTCTGTCTACCAGCGAATGCAGTTCCAAGGGACAGTGAAAGCCAGCTACAGCTTTCCGTGCTGGCAGCTTTCCTGCGGGCGCAATCGCTGGACGTTTGAATTTGGCAGCCGGACTCCACGAGAGAGAAATACACAGTGTTGCCCCATTACGAACCAAAGCTTTTGCAGAACGCGAATGTCTGTCTACCAGCGAATGCAGTTCCAAGGGACAGTGAAAACCAGCTACAGCTTTCCGTGCTGGCAGCTTTCCTGTGGGCGCAATCGCTGGACGTTTCGAATTTGGCAGCCGGGCTCTCCCAGAGAGAAATACACAGTGTTGCCCCTTTACGAACGAAAGCTGTTGCAGAACGCGAATGTCTGTGTAGCAGCGAATGCAGTTCCAAGGGACAGTGAAAACCAGCTACAGCTTTCCGTGCTGGCAGCTTTCCTGTGGGCGCAATCGCTGGATGTTTCGAATTTGGCAGCCGGGCTCTCCGAGAGAGAAATACACAGTGTTGCCTCATTACGAACGAAAACTTTTGCAGAACACGAATGTCCGTCTACCAGCGAATGCAGTTCCAAGGGACAGTGAAAACCAGCTACAGCTTTCCGTGCTGGGAGCTTTCCTGTGGGCGCAATCGCTGGACGTTTCGAATTTGGCAGCCGGGCTCTCCGAGAGAGAAATACACAGTGTTGCCCCTTTACGAACGAAAGCTTTTGCAGAACGCGAATGTCTGTGTAGCAGCGAATGCAGTTCCAAGGGACAGTGAAAACCAGATACAGCTTTCCGTGCTGGCAGCTTTCCTGTGGGCGCAATCGCTGGACGTTTCAAATTTGGCAGCCGGGCTCCACGAGAGAGAAATACACAGTGTTGCCCCATTACCAACCAAAGCTTTTGCAGAACGCGAATGTCTGTGTAGCAGCGAATGCAGTTCCAAGGGACAGTGAAAACCAGCTACAGCTTTCCATGCTGGCAGCTTTCCTGTGGGCGCAATCGCTGGACGTTTCGAATTTGGCAGCCGGGCTCTCCGAGAGAGAAATACACAGTGTTGCCCCTTTACGAACGAAAGCTGTTGCAGAACGCGAATGTCTGTCTACCAGCGAATGCAGTTCCAAGGGACAGTGAAAACCAGCTACAGCTTTCCGTGCTGGCAGCTTTCCTGTGGGCGCAATCGCTGGACGTTTGAATTTGGCAGCCGGACTCTCCGAGAGAGAAATACACAGTGTTGCCCCATTACGAACCAAAGCTTTTGCAGAACGCGAATGTCTGTCTACCAGCGAATGCAGTTCCAAGGGACAGTGAAAACCAGCTACAGCTTTCCGTGCTGGCAGCTTTCCTGTGGGCGCAATCGCTGGACGTTTCGAATTTGGCAGCCGGGCTCTCCGAGAGAGAAATACACAGTGTTGCCCCTTTACGAACGAAAGCTGTTGCAGAACGCGGATGTCTGTGTAGCAGCGAATGCAGTTCCAAGGGACAGTGAAAACCAGCTACAGCTTTCCGTGCTGGTAGCTTTCCTGTGGGCGCAATCGCTGGACTTTTCGAATTTGGCAGCCGGGCTGCACGAGAGAGAAATACACAGTGTTGCCCCTTTACGAACGAAAGCTGTTGCAGAACGCGAATGTCTGTGTAGCAGCGAATGCAGTTCCAAGGGACAGTGAAAACCAGCTACAGCTTTCCGTGCTGGCAGCTTTCCTGTGGGCGCAATCGCTGGACGTTTCGAATTTGGCAGCCGGGATCTCCGAGAGAGAAATACACAGTGTTGCCCCATTACCAACCAAAGCTTTTGCAGAACGCGAATGTCTGTCTACCAGCGAATGCAGTTCCAAGGGACAGTGAAAACCAGCTACAGCTTTCCGTGCTGGCAGCTTTCCTGTGGGCGCAATCGCTGGACGTTTCGAATTTGGCAGCCGGGCTCTCCGAGAGAGAAATACACAGTGTTGCCTCATTACGAACGAAAGCTTTTGCAGAACACGAATGTCCGTCTACCAGCGAATGCAGTTCCAAGGGACAGTGAAAACCAGCTACAGCTTTCCGTGCTGGCAGCTTTCCTGGGGGCGCAATCGCTGGACGTTTCGAATTTGGCAGCCGGGCTCTCCGAGAGAGAAATACACAGTGTTGCCCCTTTACGAACGAAAGCTGTTGCAGAACGCGAATGTCTGTGTAGCAGCGAATGCAGTTCCAAGGGACAGTGAAAACCAGATACAGCTTTCCGTGCTGGCTGCTTTCCTGTGGGCACAATCGCTGGACGTTTCGAATTTGGCAGCCGGGCTCTCCGAGAGAGAAATACACAGTGTTGCCCCTTTACGAAACAAAGCTTTTGCAGAACGCGAATGTCTGTCTACCAGCGAATGCAGTTCCAAGGGACAGTGAAAACCAGCTACAGCTTTCCGTGCTGGCAGCTTTCCTGTGGGCGCAATCGCTGGACGTTTCGAATTTGGCAGCCGGGCTCTCCCAGAGAGAAATACACAGTGTTGCCTCATTACGAACGAAAGCTTTTGCAGAACACGAATGTCTGTGTAGCAGGGAATGCAGTTCCAAGGGACAGTGAAAACCAGCTACAGCTTTCCGTGCTGGGAGATTTCCTGTGGGCGCAATCGCTGGACGTTTCGAATTTGGCAGCCGGGCTCTCTGAGAGAGAAATACACAGTGTTGCCCCATTACGAACCAAAGCTGTTGCAGAACGCGAATGTCTGTCTACCAGCGAATGCAGTTCCAAGGGACAGTGAAAACCAGCTACAGCTTTCCGTGCTGGGAGCTTTCCTGTGGGCGCAATCGCTGGACGTTTGAATTTGGCAGCCGGACTCTGCGAGAGAGAAATACACAGTGTTGCCCCTTTACGAACGAAAGCTGTTGCAGAACGCGAATGTCTGTCTACCAGCGAATGCAGTTCCAAGGGACAGTGAAAACCAGCTAGAGCTTTCCGTGCTGGGAGCTTTCCTGTGGGCGCAATCGCTGGACGTTTCGAATTTGGCAGCCGGGCTCTGCGAGAGAGAAATACACAGTGTTGCCCCTTTACGAACGAAAGCTGTTGCAGAACGCGAATGTCTGTCTACCAGCGAATGCAGTTCCAAGGGACAGTGAAAACCAGCTACAGCTTTCCGTGCTGGCAGCTTTCCTGTGGGCGCAATCGCTGGACGTTTCGAATTTGGCAGCCGGGCTCTGCGAGAGAGAAATACACAGTGTTGCCCCTTTACGAACGAAAGCTGTTGCAGAACGCGAATGTCTGTCTACCAGCGAATGCAGTTCCAAGGGACAGTGAAAACCAGCTACAGCTTTCCGTGCTGGCAGCTTTCCTGTGGGCGCAATCGCTGGACGTTTCGAATTTGGCAGCCGGGCTCTCCGAGAGAGAAATACACAGTGTTGCCCCTTTACGAACGAAAGCTGTTGCAGAACGCGAATGTCTGTCTACCAGCGAATGCAGTTCCAAGGGACAGTGAAAACCAGCTACAGCTTTCCGTGCTGGCAGCTTTCCTGTGGGCGCAATCGCTGGACGTTTGAATTTGGCAGCCGGACTCCACGAGAGAGAAATACACAGTGTTGCCCCATTACGAACCAAAGCTTTTGCAGAACGCGAATGTCTGTGTAGCAGCGAATGCAGTTCCAAGGGACAGTGAAAACCAGCTACAGCTTTCCGTGCTGGCAGCTTTCCTGTGGGCGCAATCGCTGGACGTTTCGAATTTGGCAGCCGGGCTCTGCGAGAGAGAAATACACAGTGTTGCCCCATTACGAAACAAAGCTTTTGCAGAACGCGAATGTCTGTCTACCAGCGAATGCAGTTCCAAGGGACAGTGAAAACCAGCTACAGCTTTCCGGGCTGGCAGCTTTCCTGTGGGCGCAATCGCTGGACGTTTCGAATTTGGAAGCCGGGCTCTGCGAGAGAGAAATACACAGTGTTGCCTCATTACGAACGAAAGCTTTTGCAGAACACGAATGTCCGTCTACCAGCGAATGCAGTTCCAAGGGACAGTGAAAACCAGCTACAGCTTTCCGTGCTGGCAGCTTTCCTGTGGGCGCAATCGCTGGACGTTTCGAATTTGGAAGCCGCGCTCTCCGAGAGAGAAATACACAGTGTTGCCTCATTACGAACGAAAGCTTTTGCACAACACGAATGTCCGTCTACCAGCGAATGCAGTTCCAAGGGACAGTGAAAACCAGCTACAGCTTTCCGTGCTGGCAGCTTTCCTGTGGGCGCAATCGCTGGACGTTTCGAATTTGGCAGCCGGGCTCTCCGAGAGAGAAATACACAGTGTTGCCCCTTTACGAACGAAAGCTGTTGCAGAACGCGAATGTCTGTGTAGCAGCGAATGCAGTTCCAAGGGACAGTGAAAGCCAGCTACAGCTTTCCGTGCTGGCAGCTTTCCTGTGGGCGCAATCGCTGGACGTTTTGAATTTGGCAGCCGGGCTCTGCGAGAGAGAAATACACAGTGTTGCCCCATTACCAACCAAAGCTTTTGCAGAACGCGAATGTCTGTCTACCAGCGAATGCAGTTCCAAGGGACAGTGAAAGCCAGCTACAGCTTTCCGTGCTGGCAGCTTTCCTGTGGGCGCAATCGCTGGACGTTTGAATTTGGCAGCCGGACTCCACGAGAGAGAAATACACAGTGTTGCCCCATTACGAACCAAAGCTTTTGCAGAACGCGAATGTCTGTCTACCAGCGAATGCAGTTCCAAGGGACAGTGAAAACCAGCTACAGCTTTCCGTGCTGGCAGCTTTCCTGTGGGCGCAATCGCTGGACGTTTCGAATTTGGCAGCCGGGCTCTCCCAGAGAGAAATACACAGTGTTGCCTCTTTACGAACGAAAGCTGTTGCAGAACGCGAATGTCTGTCTACCAGCGAATGCAGTTCCAAGGGACAGTGAAAACCAGCTACAGCTTTCCGTGCTGGCAGCTTTCCTGTGGGCGCAATCGCTGGACGTTTCGAATTTGGCAGCCGGGCTCTCCGAGAGAAAAATACACAGTGTTGCCCCTTTACGAACGAAAGCTGTTGCAGAAAGCGAATGTCTGTCTACCAGCGAATGCAGTTCCAAGGGACAGTGAAAACCAGCTACAGCTTTCCGTGCTGGCAGCTTTCCTGTGGGCGCAATCGCTGGACGTTTGAATTTGGCAGCCGGAATCTGCGAGAGAGAAATACACAGTGTTGCCCCTTTACGAACGAAAGCTGTTGCAGAACGCGAATGTCTGTCTACCAGCGAATGCAGTTCCAAGGGACAGTGAAAACCAGCTACAGCTTTCCGTGCTGGCAGCTTTCCTGTGGGCGCAATCGCTGGACGTTTCGAATTTGGCAGCCGGGCTCTCCGAGAGAGAAATACACAGTGTTGCCCCTATACGAACGAAAGCTGTTGCAGAACGCGAATGTCTGTGTAGCAGCGAATGCAGTTCCAAGGGACAGTGAAAACCAGATACAGCTTTCCGTGCTGGCAGCTTTCCTGTGGGCGCAATCGCTGGACGTTTCGAATTTGGCAGCCGGGCTCTCCGAGAGAGAAATACACAGTGTTGCCCCTTTACGAACGAAAGCTGTTGCAGAACGCGAATGTCTGTCTACCAGCGAATGCAGTTCCAAGGGACAGTGAAAACCAGCTACAGCTTTCCGTGCTGGCAGCTTTCCTGTGGGCGCAATCGCTGGACGTTTCGAATTTGGCAGCCGGGCTCTCCGAGAGAAAAATACACAGTGTTGCCCCTTTACGAACGAAAGCTGTTGCAGAAAGCGAATGTCTGTCTACCAGCGAATGCAGTTCCAAGGGACAGTGAAAACCAGCTACAGCTTTCCGTGCTGGCAGCTTTCCTGTGGGCGCAATCGCTGGACGTTTGAATTTGGCAGCCGGACTCCACGAGAGAGAAATACACAGTGTTGCCCCATTACGAACCAAAGCTTTTGCAGAACGCGAATGTCTGTGTAGCAGCGAATGCAGTTCCAAGGGACAGTGAAAACCAGCTACAGCTTTCCGTGCTGGCAGCTTTCCTGTGGGCGCAATCGCTGGACGTTTCGAATTTGGCAGCCGGGCTCTGCGAGAGAGAAATACACAGTTTTGCCCCATTACGAAACAAAGCTTTTGCAGAACGCGAATGTCTGTCTACCAGCGAATGCAGTTCCAAGGGACAGTGAAAACCAGCTACAGCTTTCCGGGCTGGCAGCTTTCCTGTGGGCGCAATCGCTGGACGTTTCGAGTTTGGAAGCTGGGCTCTCCGAGAGAGAAATACACAGTGTTGCCTCATAACGAACGAAAGCTTTTGCAGAACACGAATGTCCGTCTACCAGCGAATGCAGTTCCAAGGGACAGTGAAAACCAGCTACAGCTTTCCGTGCTGGCAGCTTTCCTGTGGGCGCAATCGCTGGACGTTTCGAATTTGGCAGCCGGGCTCTCCGAGAGAGAAATACACAGTGTTGCCCCTTTACGAACGAAAGCTGTTGCAGAACGCGAATGTCTGTGTAGCAGCGAATGCAGTTCCAAGGGACAGTGAAAGCCAGCTACAGCTTTCCGTGCTGGCAGCTTTCCTGTGGGCGCAATCGCTGGACGTTTCGAATTTGGCAGCCGGGCTCTCCGAGAGAGAAATACACAGTGTTGCCCCATTACGAACCAAAGCTTTTGCAGAACGCGAATGTCTGTCTACCAGCGAATGCATTTCCAAGGGACAGTGAAAGCCAGCTACAGCTTTCCGTGCTGGCAGCTTTCCTGTGGGCGCAATCGCTGGACGTTTGAATTTGGCAGCCGGACTCCACGAGAGAGAAATACACAGTGTTGCCCCATTACGAACCAAAGCTTTTGCAGAACGCGAATGTCTGTCTACCAGCGAATGCAGTTCCAAGGGACAGTGAAAACCAGCTACAGCTTTCCGTGCTGGCAGCTTTCCTGTGGGCGCAATCGCTGGACGTTTCGAATTTGGCAGCCGGGCTCTGCGAGAGAGAAATACACAGTGTTGCCCCTTTACGAACGAAAGCTGTTGCAGAACGCGAATGTCTGTCTACCAGCGAATGCAGTTCCAAGGGACAGTGAAAACCAGCTACAGCTTTCCGTGCTGGCAGCTTTCCTGTGGGCGCAATCGCTGGACGTTTCGAATTTGGCAGCCGGGCTCTCCGAGAGAGAAATACACAGTGTTGCCTCTTTACGAACGAAAGCTGTTGCAGAACGCGAATGTCTGTGTAGCAGCGAATGCAGTTCCAAGGGACAGTGAAAACCAGCTACAGCTTTCCGTGCTGGCAGCTTTCCTGTGGGCGCAATCGCTGGACGTTTCGAATTTGGCAGCCGGGCTCTCCGAGAGAGAAATACACAGTGTTGCCCCTTTACGAACGAAAGCTGTTGCAGAACGCGAATGTCTGTGTAGCAGCGAATGCAGTTCCAAGGGACAGTGAAAACCAGATACAGCTTTCCGTGCTGGCAGCTTTCCTGTGGGCGCAATCGCTGGACGTTTCAAATTTGGCAGCCGGGATGTCCGAGAGAGAAATACACAGTTTTGCCCCATTACCAACCAAAGCTTTTGCAGAACGCGAATGTCTGTGTAGCAGCGAATGCAGTTCCAAGGGACAGTGAAAACCAGCTACAGCTTTCCGTGCTGGGAGCTTTCCTGTGGGCGCAATCGCTGGACGTTTCGAATTTGGCAGCCGGGCTCCACGAGAGAGAAATACACAGTGTTGCCCCTTTACGAACGAAAGCTGTTGCAGAACGCGAATGTCTGTGTAGCAGCGAATGCAGTTCCAAGGGACAGTGAAAACCAGCTACAGCTTTCCGTGCTGGCAGCTTTCCTGTGGGCGCAATCGCTGGACGTTTGAATTTGGCAGCCGGAATCTGCGAGAGAGAAATACACAGTGTTGCCCCTTTACGAACGAAAGCTGTTGCAGAACGCGAATGTCTGTCTACCAGCGAATGCAGTTCCAAGGTACAGTGAAAACCAGCTACAGCTTTCCGTGCTGGCAGCTTTCCTGTGGGCGCAATCGCTGGACGTTTCGAATTTGGCAGCCGGGCTCTCCGAGAGAGAAATACACAGTGTTGCCCCTATACGAACGAAAGCTGTTGCAGAACGCGAATGTCTGTGTAGCAGCGAATGCAGTTCCAAGGGACAGTGAAAACCAGATACAGCTTTCCGTGCTGGCAGCTTTCCTGTGGGCGCAATCGCTGGACGTTTCGAATTTGGCAGCCGGGATCTCCGAGAGAGAAATACACAGTGTTGCCCCATTACGAACGAAAGCTTTTGCAGAACGCGAAGGTCTGTGTAGCAGCGAATGCAGTTCCAAGGGACAGTGAAAACCAGCTACAGCTTTCCGTGCTGGCAGCTTTCCTGTGGGCGCAATCGCTGGACGTTTCGAATTTGGCAGCCGGGCTCTCCGAGAGAGAAATACACAGTGTTGCCCCTTTACGAACGAAAGCTGTTGCAGAACGCGAATGTCTGTCTACCAGCGAATGCAGTTCCAAGGGACAGTGAAAACCAGCTACAGCTTTCCGTGCTGGCAGCTTTCCTGTGGGCGCAATCGCTGGACGTTTCGAATTTGGCAGCCGGGCTCTCCGAGAGAGAAATACACAGTGTTGCCCCTTTACGAACGAAAGCTGTTGCAGAACGCGAATGTCTGTCTACCAGCGAATGCAGTTCCAAGGGACAGTGAAAACCAGCTACAGCTTTCCGTGCTGGCAGCTTTCCTGTGGGCGCAATCGCTGGACGTTTGAATTTGGCAGCCGGGCTCTGCGAGAGAGAAATACACAGTGTTGCCCCATTACGAAACAAAGCTTTTGCAGAACGCGAATGTCTGTCTACCAGCGAATGCAGTTCCAAGGGACAGTGAAAACCAGCTACAGCTTTCCGGGCTGGCAGCTTTCCTGTGGGCGCAATCGCTGGACGTTTCGAATTTGGAAGCCGGGCTCTGCGAGAGAGAAATACACAGTGTTGCCTCATTACGAACGAAAGCTTTTGCAGAACACGAATGTCCGTCTACCAGCGAATGCAGTTCCAAGGGACAGTGAAAACCAGCTACAGCTTTCCGTGCTGGCAGCTTTCCTGTGGGCGCAATCGCTGGACGTTTCGAATTTGGCAGCCGGGCTCTCCCAGAGAGAAATACACAGTGTTGCCTCATTACGAACGAAAGCTTTTGCAGAACACGAATGTCCGTCTACCAGCGAATGCAGTTCCAAGGGACAGTGAAAGCCAGCTACAGCTTTCCGTGCTGGCAGCTTTCCTGTGGGCGCAATTGCTGGACGTTTGAATTTGGCAGCCGGACTCCACGAGAGAGAAATACACAGTGTTGCCCCATTACGAACCAAAGCTTTTGCAGAACGCGAATGTCTGTCTACCAGCGAATGCAGTTCCAAGGGACAGTGAAAACCAGCTACAGCTTTCCGTGCTGGCAGCTTTCCTGTGGGCGCAATCGCTGGACGTTTCGAATTTGGCAGCCGGGCTCTCCGAGAGAGAAATACACAGTGTTGCCTCTTTACGAACGAAAGCTGTTGCAGAACGCGAATGTCTGTGTAGCAGCGAATGCAGTTCCAAGGGACAGTGAAAACCAGCTACAGCTTTCCGTGCTGGCAGCTTTCCTGTGGGCGCAATCGCTGGACGTTTCGAATTTGGCAGCCGGGCTCTCCGAGAGAGAAATACACAGTGTTGCCCCTTTACGAACGAAAGCTGTTGCAGAACGCGAATGTCTGTGTAGCAGCGAATGCAGTTCCAAGGGACAGTGAAAACCAGATACAGCTTTCCGTGCTGGCAGCTTTCCTGTGGGCGCAATCGCTGGACGTTTCAAATTTGGCAGCCGGGATGTCCGAGAGAGAAATACACAGTGTTGCCCCATTACCAACCAAAGCTTTTGCAGAACGCGAATGTCTGTGTAGCAGCGAATGCAGTTCCAAGGGACAGTGAAAACCAGCTACAGCTTTCCGTGCTGGGAGCTTTCCTGTGGGCGCAATCGCTGGACGTTTCGAATTTGGCAGCCGGGCTCCACGAGAGAGAAATACACAGTGTTGCCCCTTTACGAACGAAAGCTGTTGCAGAACGCGAATGTCTGTGTAGCAGCGAATGCAGTTCCAAGGGACAGTGAAAACCAGCTACAGCTTTCCGTGCTGGCAGCTTTCCTGTGGGCGCAATCGCTGGACGTTTGAATTTGGCAGCCGGAATCTGCGAGAGAGAAATACACAGTGTTGCCCCTTTACGAACGAAAGCTGTTGCAGAACGCGAATGTCTGTCTACCAGCGAATGCAGTTCCAAGGTACAGTGAAAACCAGCTACAGCTTTCCGTGCTGGCAGCTTTCCTGTGGGCGCAATCGCTGGACGTTTCGAATTTGGCAGCCGGGCTCTCCGAGAGAGAAATACACAGTGTTGCCCCTTTACGAACGAAAGCTGTTGCAGAACGCGAATGTCTGTGTAGCAGCGAATGCAGTTCCAAGGGACAGTGAAAACCAGATACAGCTTTCCGTGCTGGCAGCTTTCCTGTGGGCGCAATCGCTGGACGTTTCGAATTTGGCAGCCGGGATCTCCGAGAGAGAAATACACAGTGTTGCCCCATTACCAAACAAAGCTTTTGCAGAACGCGAAGGTCTGTCTACCAGCGAATGCAGTTCCAAGGGACAGTGAAAACCAGCTACAGCTTTCCGTGCTGGCAGCTTTCCTGTGGGCGCAATCGCTGGACGTTTCGAATTTGGCAGCCGGGCTCTCCGAGAGAGAAATACACAGTGTTGCCCCTTTACGAACGAAAGCTGTTGCAGAACGCGAATGTCTGTGTAGCAGCGAATGCAGTTCCAAGGGACAGTGAAAACCAGGTACAGCTTTCCGGGCTGGCAGCTTTCCTGTGGGCGCAATCGCTGGACGTTTCGAATTTGGCAGCCGGGCTCTCCGAGAGATAAATACACAGTGTTGCCCCATTACGAAACAAAGCTTTTGCAGAACGCGAATGTCTGTCTACCAGCGAATGCAGTTCCAAGGGACAGTGAAAACCAGCTACAGCTTTCCGTGCTGGCAGCTTTCCTGTGGGCGCAATCGCTGGACGTTTCGAATTTGGAAGCCGCGCTCTCCGAGAGAGAAATACACAGTGTTGCCTCATTACGAACGAAAGCTTTTGCAGAACACGAATGTCCGTCTACCAGCGAATGCAGTTCCAAGGGACAGTGAAAACCAGCTACAGCTTTCCGTGCTGGCAGCTTTCCTGTGGGCGCAATCGCTGGACGTTTCGAATTTGGCAGCCGGGCTCTCCGAGAGAGAAATACACAGTGTTGCCCCTTTACGAACGAAAGCTGTTGCAGAACGCGAATGTCTGTGTAGCAGCGAATGCAGTTCCAAGGGACAGTGAAAGCCAGCTACAGCTTTCCGTGCTGGGAGCTTTCCTGTGGGCGCAATCGCTGGACGTTTCGCATTTGGCAGCCGGGCTCTCCGAGAGAGAAATACACAGTGTTGCCCCATTACGAACCAAAGCTTTTGCAGAACGCGAATGTCTGTCTACCAGCGAATGCAGTTCCAAGGGACAGTGAAAACCAGCTACAGCTTTCCGGGCTGGCAGCTTTCCTGTGGGCGCAATCGCTGGACGTTTCGAATTTGGCAGCCGGGCTCTCCGAGAGAGAAATACACAGTGTTGCCCCTTTACGAACGAAAGCTGTTGCAGAACGCGAATGTCTGTCTACCAGCGAATGCAGTTCCAAGGGACAGTGAAAACCAGCTACAGATTTCCGTGCTGGCAGCTTTCCTGTGGGCGCAATCGCTGGACGTTTGAATTTGGCAGCCGGACTCCACGAGAGAGAAATACACAGTGTTGTCCCATTACGAACCAAAGCTTTTGCAGAACGCGAATGTCTGTCTACCAGCGAATGCAGTTCCAAGGGACAGTGAAAACCAGCTACAGCTTTCCGTGCTGGCAGCTTTCCTGTGGGCGCAATCGCTGGACGTTTCGAATTTGGCAGCCGGGCTCTCCGAGAGAGAAATACACAGTGTTGCCCCTTTACGAACGAAAGCTGTTGCAGAACGCGAATGTCTGTCTACCAGCGAATGCAGTTCCAAGGGACAGTGAAAACCAGCTACAGCTTTCCGTGCTGGCAGCTTTCCTGTGGGCGCAATCGCTGGACGTTTCGAATTTGGCAGCCGGGCTCTCCGAGAGAGAAATACACAGTGTTGTCTCATTACGAACGAAAACTTTTGCAGAACACGAATGTCCGTCTACCAGCGAATGCAGTTCCAAGGGACAGTGAAAACCAGCTACAGCTTTCCGTGCTGGCAGCTTTCCTGTGGGCGCAATCGCTGGACGTTTCGAATTTGGCAGCCGGGCTCTCCGAGAGAAAAATACACAGTGTTGCCCCTTTACGAACGAAAGCTGTTGCAGAACGCGAATGTCTGTGTAGCAGCGAATGCAGTTCCAAGGGACAGTGAAAACCAGATACAGCTTTCCGTGCTGGCAGCTTTCCTGTGGGCGCAATCGCTGGACGTTTCAAATTTGGCAGCCGGGATGTCCGAGAGAGAAATACACAGTGTTGCCCCATTACCAACCAAAGCTTTTGCAGAACGCGAATGTCTGTGTAGCAGCGAATGCAGTTCCAAGGGACAGTGAAAACCAGCTACAGCTTTCCGTGCTGGCAGCTTTCCTGTGGGCGCAATCGCTGGACGTTTCGAATTTGGCAGCCGGGCTCTGCGAGAGAGAAATACACAGTGTTGCCCCTTTACGAACGAAAGCTGTTGCAGAACGCGAATGTCTGTCTACCAGCGAATGCAGTTCCAAGGGACAGTGAAAACCAGCTACAGCTTTCCGTGCTGGCAGCTTTCCTGTGGGCGCAATCGCTGGACGTTTGAATTTGGCAGCCGGACTCCACGAGAGAGAAATACACAGTGTTGCCCCATTACGAACCAAAGCTTTTGCAGAACGCGAATGTCTGTCTACCAGCGAATGCAGTTCCAAGGGACAGTGAAAACCAGCTACAGCTTTCCGTGCTGGCAGCTTTCCTGTGGGCGCAATCGCTGGACGTTTCGAATTTGGCAGCCGGGCTCTCCGAGAGAGAAATACACAGTGTTGTCTCATTACGAACGAAAACTTTTGCAGAACACGAATGTCCGTCTACCAGCGAATGCAGTTCCAAGGGACAGTGAAAACCAGCTACAGCTTTCCGTGCTGGGAGCTTTCCTGTGGGCGCAATCGCTGGACGTTTCGAATTTGGCAGCCGGGCTCTCCGAGAGAAAAATACACAGTGTTGCCCCTTTACGAACGAAAGCTGTTGCAGAACGCGAATGTCTGTGTAGCAGCGAATGCAGTTCCAAGGGACAGTGAAAACCAGATACAGCTTTCCGTGCTGGCAGCTTTCCTGTGGGCGCAATCGCTGGACGTTTCGAATTTGGCAGCCGGGCTCTCCGAGAGAGAAATACACAGTGTTGCCCCTTTACGAACGAAAGCTGTTGCAGAACGCGAATGTCTGTGTAGCAGCGAATGCAGTTCCAAGGGACAGTGAAAACCAGCTACAGCTTTCTGTGCTGGCAGCTTTCCTGTGGGCGCAATCGCTGGACGTTTGAATTTGGCAGCCGGACTCCACGAGAGAGAAATACACAGTGTTGTCCCATTACGAACCAAAGCTTTTGCAGAACGCGAATGTCTGTCTACCAGCGAATGCAGTTCCAAGGGACAGTGAAAACCAGCTACAGCTTTCCGTGCTGGCAGCTTTCCTGTGGGCGCAATCGCTGGACGTTTCGAATTTGGCAGCCGGGCTCTCCGAGAGAGAAATACACAGTGTTGCCCCTTTACGAACGAAAGCTGTTGCAGAACGCGAATGTCTGTCTACCAGCGAATGCAGTTCCAAGGGACAGTGAAAACCAGCTACAGCTTTCCGTGCTGGCAGCTTTCCT
Organism: Mycteria americana; assembly: GCF_035582795.1. NCBI lineage: Eukaryota > Metazoa > Chordata > Aves > Ciconiiformes > Ciconiidae > Mycteria > Mycteria americana. Next base: position 749,053 of record NW_027445637.1, read on the forward strand.
GTGGGCGCAATCGCTGGACGTTTCGAATTTGGCAGCCGGGCTCTCCGAGAGAGAAATACACAGTGTTGTCTCATTACGAACGAAAACTTTTGCAGAACACGAATGTCTGTCTACCAGCGAATGCAGTTCCAAGGGACAGTGAAAACCAGCTACAGCTTTCCGTGCTGGCAGCTTTCCTGGGGGCGCAATCGCTGGACGTTTCGAATTTGGCAGCCGGGCTCTCCGAGAGAAAAATACACAGTGTTGCCCCTTTACGAACGAAAGCTGTTGCAGAACGCGAATGTCTGTGTAGCAGCGAATGCAGTTCCAAGGGACAGTGAAAACCAGATACAGCTTTCCGTGCTGGCAGCTTTCCTGTGGGCGCAATCGCTGGACGTTTCAAATTTGGCAGCCGGGATGTCCGAGAGAGAAATACACAGTGTTGCCCCATTACCAACCAAAGCTTTTGCAGAACGCGAATGTCTGTGTAGCAGCGAATGCAGTTCCAAGGGACAGTGAAAACCAGCTACAGCTTTCCGTGCTGGCAGCTTTCCTGTGGGCGCAATCGCTGGACGTTTCGAATTTGGCAGCCGGGCTCTGCGAGAGAGAAATACACAGTGTTGCCCCTTTACGAACGAAAGCTGTTGCAGAACGCGAATGTCTGTCTACCAGCGAATGCAGTTCCAAGGGACAGTGAAAACCAGCTACAGCTTTCCGTGCTGGCAGCTTTCCTGTGGGCGCAATCGCTGGACGTTTGAATTTGGCAGCCGGACTCCACGAGAGAGAAATACACAGTGTTGCCCCATTACGAACCAAAGCTTTTGCAGAACGCGAATGTCTGTCTACCAGCGAATGCAGTTCCAAGGGACAGTGAAAACCAGCTACAGCTTTCCGTGCTGGCAGCTTTCCTGTGGGCGCAATCGCTGGACGTTTCGAATTTGGCAGCCGGGCTCTCCGAGAGAGAAATACACAGTGTTGTCTCATTACGAACGAAAACTTTTGCAGAACACGAATGTCCGTCTACCAGCGAATGCAGTTCCAAGGGACAGTGAAAACCAGCTACAGCTTTCCGTGCTGGGAGCTTTCCTGTGGGCGCAATCGCTGGACGTTTCGAATTTGGCAGCCGGGCTCTCCGAGAGAAAAATACACAGTGTTGCCCCTTTACGAACGAAAGCTGTTGCAGAACGCGAATGTCTGTGTAGCAGCGAATGCAGTTCCAAGGGACAGTGAAAACCAGATACAGCTTTCCGTGCTGGCAGCTTTCCTGTGGGCGCAATCGCTGGACGTTTCGAATTTGGCAGCCGGGCTCTCCGAGAGAGAAATACACAGTGTTGCCCCTTTACGAACGAAAGCTGTTGCAGAACGCGAATGTCTGTGTAGCAGCGAATGCAGTTCCAAGGGACAGTGAAAACCAGCTACAGCTTTCCGTGCTGGCAGCTTTCCTGTGGGCGCAATCGCTGGACGTTTGAATTTGGCAGCCGGACTCCACGAGAGAGAAATACACAGTGTTGCCCCATTACGAACCAAAGCTTTTGCAGAAAGCGAATGTCTGTGTAGCAGCGAATGCAGTTCCAAGGGACAGTGAAAACCAGCTACAGCTTTCCGTGCTGGCAGCTTTCCTGTGGGCGCAATCGCTGGACGTTTCGAATTTGGCAGCCGGGCTCTGCGAGAGAGAAATACACAGTGTTGCCTCATTACGAACGAAAGCTTTTGCAGAACACGAATGTCCGTCTACCAGCGAATGCAGTTCCAAGGGACAGTGAAAACCAGGTACAGCTTTCCGGGCTGGCAGCTTTCCTGTGGGCGCAATCGCTGGACGTTTCGAATTTGGCAGCCGGGCTCTCCGAGAGAGAAATACACAGTGTTGCCTCATTACGAACGAAAGCTTTTACAGAACACGAATGTCCGTCTACCAGCGAATGCAGTTCCAAGGGACAGTGAAAACCAGCTACAGCTTTCCGTGCTGGGAGCTTTCCTGTGGGCGCAATCGCTGGACGTTTCGAATTTGGCAGCCGGGCTCTCCGAGAGAGAAATACACAGTGTTGCCCCTTTACGAACGAAAGCTGTTGCAGAACGCGAATGTCTGTGTAGCAGCGAATGCAGTTCCAAGGGACAGTGAAAGCCAGCTACAGCTTTCCGTGCTGGCAGCTTTCCTGTGGGCGCAATCGCTGGACGTTTGAATTTGGCAGCCGGACTCCACGAGAGAGAAATACACAGTGTTGCCCCATTACGAACCAAAGCTTTTGCAGAACGCGAATGTCTGTCTACCAGCGAATGCAGTTCCAAGGGACAGTGAAAACCAGCTACAGCTTTCCGTGCTGGCAGCTTTCCTGTGGGCGCAATCGCTGGACGTTTCGAATTTGGCAGCCGGGCTCTGCCAGAGAGAAATACACAGTGTTGCCCCTTTACGAACGAAAGCTGTTGCAGAACGCGAATGTCTGTCTACCAGCGAATGCAGTTCCAAGGGACAGTGAAAACCAGCTACAGCTTTCCGTGCTGGCAGCTTTCCTGTGGGCGCAATCGCTGGACGTTTCGAATTTGGCAGCCGGGCTCTCCGACAGAGAAATACACAGTGTTGCCTCTTTACGAACGAAAGCTGTTGCAGAACGCGAATGTCTGTGTAGCAGCGAATGCAGTTCCAAGGGACAGTGAAAACCAGCTACAGCTTTCCGTGCTGGCAGCTTTCCTGTGGGCGCAATCGCTGGACGTTTCGAATTTGGCAGCCGGGCTCTCCGAGAGAGAAATACACAGTGTTGCCCCTTTACGAACGAAAGCTGTTGCAGAACGCGAATGTCTGTGTAGCAGCGAATGCAGTTCCAAGGGACAGTGAAAACCAGATACAGCTTTCCGTGCTGGCAGCTTTCCTGTGGGCGCAATCGCTGGACGTTTCAAATTTGGCAGCCGGGATGTCCGAGAGAGAAATACACAGTTTTGCCCCATTACCAACCAAAGCTTTTGCAGAACGCGAATGTCTGTGTAGCAGCGAATGCAGTTCCAAGGGACAGTGAAAACCAGCTACAGCTTTCCGTGCTGGGAGCTTTCCTGTGGGCGCAATCGCTGGACGTTTCGAATTTGGCAGCCGGGCTCCACGAGAGAGAAATACACAGTGTTGCCCCTTTACGAACGAAAGCTGTTGCAGAACGCGAATGTCTGTGTAGCAGCGAATGCAGTTCCAAGGGACAGTGAAAACCAGCTACAGCTTTCCGTGCTGGCAGCTTTCCTGTGGGCGCAATCGCTGGACGTTTGAATTTGGCAGCCGGACTCTGCGAGAGAGAAATACACAGTGTTGCCCCTTTACGTACGAAAGCTGTTGCAGAACGCGAATGTCTGTCTACCAGCGAATGCAGTTCCAAGGGACAGTGAAAACCAGCTACAGCTTTCCGTGCTGGCAGCTTTCCTGTGGGCGCAATCGCTGGACGTTTCGAATTTGGCAGCCGGGCTCTCCGAGAGAGAAATACACAGTGTTGCCCCTATACGAACGAAAGCTGTTGCAGAACGCGAATGTCTGTGTAGCAGCGAATGCAGTTCCAAGGGACAGTGAAAACCAGATACAGCTTTCCGTGCTGGCAGCTTTCCTGTGGGCGCAATCGCTGGACATTTCGAATTTGGCAGCCGGGATCTCCGAGAGAGAAATACACAGTGTTGCCCCATTACGAACGAAAGCTTTTGCAGAACGCGAAGGTCTGTGTAGCAGCGAATGCAGTTCCAAGGGACAGTGAAAACCAGCTACAGCTTTCCGTGCTGGCAGCTTTCCTGTGGGCGCAATCGCTGGACGTTTCGAATTTGGCAGCCGGGCTCTCCGAGAGAGAAATACACAGTGTTGCCCCTTTACGAACGAAAGCTGTTGCAGAACGCGAATGTCTGTCTACCAGCGAATGCAGTTCCAAGGGACAGTGAAAACCAGCTACAGCTTTCCGTGCTGGGAGCTTTCCTGTGGGCGCAATCGCTGGACGTTTCGAATTTGGCAGCCGGGCTCTCCGAGAGAGAAATACACAGTGTTGCCCCTTTACGAACGAAAGCTGTTGCAGAACGCGAATGTCTGTGTAGCAGCGAATGCAGTTCCAAGGGACAGTGAAAACCAGATACAGCTTTCCGTGCTGGCAGCTTTCCTGTGGGCGCAATCGCTGGACGTTTCAAATTTGGCAGCCGGGATGTCCGAGAGAGAAATACACAGTGTTGCCCCATTACCAACCAAAGCTTTTGCAGAACGCGAATGTCTGTGTAGCAGCGAATGCAGTTCCAAGGGACAGTGAAAACCAGCTACAGCTTTCCGTGCTGGCAGCTTTCCTGTGGGCGCAATCGCTGGACGTTTCGAATTTGGCAGCCGGGCTCTGCGAGAGAGAAATACACAGTGTTGCCCCTTTACGAACGAAAGCTGTTGCAGAACGCGAATGTCTGTCTACCAGCGAATGCAGTTCCAAGGGACAGTGAAAACCAGCTACAGCTTTCCGTGCTGGCAGCTTTCCTGTGGGCGCAATCGCTGGACGTTTGAATTTGGCAGCCGGACTCCACGAGAGAGAAATACACAGTGTTGCCCCATTACGAACCAAAGCTTTTGCAGAACGCGAATGTCTGTCTACCAGCGAATGCAGTTCCAAGGGACAGTGAAAACCAGCTACAGCTTTCCGTGCTGGCAGCTTTCCTGTGGGCGCAATCGCTGGACGTTTCGAATTTGGCAGCCGGGCTCTCCGAGAGAAAAATACACAGTGTTGCCCCTTTACGAACGAAAGCTGTTGCAGAACGCGAATGTCTGTGTAGCAGCGAATGCAGTTCCAAGGGACAGTGAAAACCAGATACAGCTTTCCGTGCTGGCAGCTTTCCTGTGGGCGCAATCGCTGGACGTTTCGAATTTGGCAGCCGGGCTCTCCGAGAGAGAAATACACAGTGTTGCCCCTTTACGAACGAAAGCTGTTGCAGAACGCGAATGTCTGTGTAGCAGCGAATGCAGTTCCAAGGGACAGTGAAAACCAGCTACAGCTTTCCGTGCTGGCAGCTTTCCTGTGGGCGCAATCGCTGGACGTTTGAATTTGGCAGCCGGACTCCACGAGAGAGAAATACACAGTGTTGCCCCATTACGAACCAAAGCTTTTGCAGAAAGCGAATGTCTGTGTAGCAGCGAATGCAGTTCCAAGGGACAGTGAAAACCAGCTACAGCTTTCCGTGCTGGCAGCTTTCCTGTGGGCGCAATCGCTGGACGTTTCGAATTTGGCAGCCGGGCTCTGCGAGAGAGAAATACACAGTGTTGCCTCATTACGAACGAAAGCTTTTGCAGAACACGAATGTCCGTCTACCAGCGAATGCAGTTCCAAGGGACAGTGAAAACCAGGTACAGCTTTCCGGGCTGGCAGCTTTCCTGTGGGCGCAATCGCTGGACGTTTCGAATTTGGCAGCCGGGCTCTCCGAGAGAGAAATACACAGTGTTGCCTCATTACGAACGAAAGCTTTTGCAGAACACGAATGTCCGTCTACCAGCGAATGCAGTTCCAAGGGACAGTGAAAACCAGCTACAGCTTTCCGTGCTGGGAGCTTTCCTGTGGGCGCAATCGCTGGACGTTTCGAATTTGGCAGCCGGGCTCTCCGAGAGAGAAATACACAGTGTTGCCCCTTTACGAACGAAAGCTGTTGCAGAACGCGAATGTCTGTGTAGCAGCGAATGCAGTTCCAAGGGACAGTGAAAGCCAGCTACAGCTTTCCGTGCTGGCAGCTTTCCTGTGGGCGCAATCGCTGGACGTTTGAATTTGGCAGCCGGACTCCACGAGAGAGAAATACACAGTGTTGCCCCATTACGAACCAAAGCTTTTGCAGAACGCGAATGTCTGTCTACCAGCGAATGCAGTTCCAAGGGACAGTGAAAACCAGCTACAGCTTTCCGTGCTGGCAGCTTTCCTGTGGGCGCAATCGCTGGACGTTTCGAATTTGGCAGCCGGGCTCTGCGAGAGAGAAATACACAGTGTTGCCTCTTTACGAACGAAAGCTGTTGCAGAACGCGAATGTCTGTGTAGCAGCGAATGCAGTTCCAAGGGACAGTGAAAACCAGCTACAGCTTTCCGTGCTGGCAGCTTTCCTGTGGGCGCAATCGCTGGACGTTTCGAATTTGGCAGCCGGGCTCTCCGAGAGAGAAATACACAGTGTTGCCCCTTTACGAACGAAAGCTGTTGCAGAACGCGAATGTCTGTGTAGCAGCGAATGCAGTTCCAAGGGACAGTGAAAACCAGATACAGCTTTCCGTGCTGGCAGCTTTCCTGTGGGCGCAATCGCTGGACGTTTCAAATTTGGCAGCCGGGATGTCCGAGAGAGAAATACACAGTTTTGCCCCATTACCAACCAAAGCTTTTGCAGAACGCGAATGTCTGTGTAGCAGCGAATGCAGTTCCAAGGGACAGTGAAAACCAGCTACAGCTTTCCGTGCTGGGAGCTTTCCTGTGGGCGCAATCGCTGGACGTTTCGAATTTGGCAGCCGGGCTCCACGAGAGAGAAATACACAGTGTTGCCCCTTTACGAACGAAAGCTGTTGCAGAACGCGAATGTCTGTGTAGCAGCGAATGCAGTTCCAAGGGACAGTGAAAACCAGCTACAGCTTTCCGTGCTGGCAGCTTTCCTGTGGGCGCAATCGCTGGACGTTTGAATTTGGCAGCCGGACTCTGCGAGAGAGAAATACACAGTGTTGCCCCTTTACGTACGAAAGCTGTTGCAGAACGCGAATGTCTGTCTACCAGCGAATGCAGTTCCAAGGGACAGTGAAAACCAGCTACAGCTTTCCGTGCTGGCAGCTTTCCTGTGGGCGCAATCGCTGGACGTTTCGAATTTGGCAGCCGGGCTCTCCGAGAGAGAAATACACAGTGTTGCCCCTATACGAACGAAAGCTGTTGCAGAACGCGAATGTCTGTGTAGCAGCGAATGCAGTTCCAAGGGACAGTGAAAACCAGATACAGCTTTCCGTGCTGGCAGCTTTCCTGTGGGCGCAATCGCTGGACATTTCGAATTTGGCAGCCGGGATCTCCGAGAGAGAAATACACAGTGTTGCCCCATTACGAACGAAAGCTTTTGCAGAACGCGAAGGTCTGTGTAGCAGCGAATGCAGTTCCAAGGGACAGTGAAAACCAGCTACAGCTTTCCGTGCTGGCAGCTTTCCTGTGGGCGCAATCGCTGGACGTTTCGAATTTGGCAGCCGGGCTCTCCGAGAGAGAAATACACAGTGTTGCCCCTTTACGAACGAAAGCTGTTGCAGAACGCGAATGTCTGTCTACCAGCGAATGCAGTTCCAAGGGACAGTGAAAACCAGCTACAGCTTTCCGTGCTGGGAGCTTTCCTGTGGGCGCAATCGCTGGACGTTTCGAATTTGGCAGCCGGGCTCTCCGAGAGAGAAATACACAGTGTTGCCCCTTTACGAACGAAAGCTGTTGCAGAACGCGAATGTCTGTCTACCAGCGAATGCAGTTCCAAGGGACAGTGAAAACCAGCTACAGCTTTCCGTGCTGGCAGCTTTCCTGTGGGCGCAATCGCTGGACGTTTGAATTTGGCAGCTGGACTCCACGAGAGAGAAATACACACTGTTGCCCCATTACGAACCAAAGCTTTTGCAGAACGCGAATGTCTGTGTAGCAGCGAATGCAGTTCCAAGGGACAGTGAAAACCAGCTACAGCTTTCCGTGCTGGCAGCTTTCCTGTGGGCGCAATCGCTGGACGTTTCGAATTTGGCAGCCGGGCTCTGCGAGAGAGAAATACACAGTGTTGCCCCATTACGAAACAAAGCTTTTGCAGAACGCGAAGGTCTGTCTACCAGCGAATGCAGTTCCAAGGGACAGTGAAAACCAGCTACAGCTTTCCGGGCTGGCAGCTTTCCTGTGGGCGCAATCGCTGGACGTTTCGAATTTGGAAGCCGGGCTCTGCGAGAGAGAAATACACAGTGTTGCCTCATTACGAACGAAAGCTTTTGCAGAACACGAATGTCCGTCTACCAGCGAATGCAGTTCCAAGGGACAGTGAAAACCAGCTACAGCTTTCCGTGCTGGCAGCTTTCCTGTGGGCGCAATCGCTGGACGTTTCGAATTTGGCAGCCGGGCTCTCCGAGAGAGAAATACACAGTGTTGCCTCATTACGAACGAAAGCTTTTGCAGAACACGAATGTCCGTCTACCAGCGAATGCAGTTCCAAGGGACAGTGAAAACCAGCTACAGCTTTCCGTGCTGGCAGCTTTCCTGTGGGCGCAATCGCTGGACGTTTCGAATTTGGCAGCCGGGCTCTCCGAGAGAGAAATACACAGTGTTGCCCCATTACGAACCAAAGCTTTTGCAGAACGCGAATGTCTGTCTACCAGCGAATGCAGTTCCAAGGGACAGTGAAAGCCAGCTACAGCTTTCCGTGCTGGCAGCTTTCCTGTGGGCGCAATCGCTGGACGTTTGAATTTGGCAGCCGGACTCCACGAGAGAGAAATACACAGTGTTGCCCCATTACGAACCAAAGCTTTTGCAGAACGCGAATGTCTGTCTACCAGCGAATGCAGTTCCAAGGGACAGTGAAAGCCAGCTACAGCTTTCCGTGCTGGCAGCTTTCCTGTGGGCGCAATCGCTGGACGTTTCGAATTTGGCAGCCGGACTCCACGAGAGAGAAATACACAGTGTTGCCCCATTACGAACCAAAGCTTTTGCAGAACGCGAATGTCTGTCTACCAGCGAATGCAGTTCCAAGGGACAGTGAAAACCAGCTACAGCTTTCCGTGCTGGCAGCTTTCCTGTGGGCGCAATCGCTGGACGTTTCGAATTTGGCAGCCGGGCTCTCCGAGAGAGAAATACACAGTGTTGCCCCTTTACGAACGAAAGCTGTTGCAGAACGCGAATGTCTGTCTACCAGCGAATGCAGTTCCAAGGGACAGTGAAAACCAGCTACAGCTTTCCGTGCTGGCAGCTTTCCTGTGGGCGCAATCGCTGGACGTTTCGAATTTGGCAGCCGGGCTCTCCGAGAGAGAAATACACAGTGTTGCCCCTTTACGAACGAAAGCTGTTGCAGAACGCGAATGTCTGTGTAGCAGCGAATGCAGTTCCAAGGGACAGTGAAAACCAGCTACAGCTTTCCGTGCTGGCAGCTTTCCTGTGGGCGCAATCGCTGGACGTTTCAAATTTGGCAGCCGGGATGTCCGAGAGAGAAATACACAGTGTTGCCCCATTACCAACCAAAGCTTTTGCAGAACGCGAATGTCTGTGTAGCAGCGAATGCAGTTCCAAGGGACAGTGAAAACCAGCTACAGCTTTCCGTGCTGGCAGCTTTCCTGTGGGCGCAATCGCTGGACGTTTCGAATTTGGCAGCCGGGCTCTCCGAGAGAGAAATACACAGTGTTGCCCCTTTACGAACGAAAGCTGTTGCAGAACGCGAATGTCTGTCTACCAGCGAATGCAGTTCCAAGGGACAGTGAAAACCAGCTACAGCTTTCCGTGCTGGCAGCTTTCCTGTGGGCGCAATCGCTGGACGTTTCGAATTTGGCAGCCGGGCTCTCCGAGAGAGAAATACACAGTGTTGCCCCTTTACGAACGAAAGCTGTTGCAGAACGCGAATGTCTGTGTAGCAGCGAATGCAGTTCCAAGGGACAGTGAAAACCAGCTACAGCTTTCCGTGCTGGCAGCTTTCCTGTGGGCGCAATCGCTGGACGTTTCAAATTTGGCAGCCGGGATGTCCGAGAGAGAAATACACAGTGTTGCCCCATTACCAACCAAAGCTTTTGCAGAACGCGAATGTCTGTGTAGCAGCGAATGCAGTTCCAAGGGACAGTGAAAACCAGCTACAGCTTTCCGTGCTGGCAGCTTTCCTGTGGGCGCAATCGCTGGACGTTTCGAATTTGGCAGCCGGGCTCCACGAGAGAGAAATACACAGTGTTGCCCCTTTACGAACGAAAGCTGTTGCAGAACGCGAATGTCTGTGTAGCAGCGAATGCAGTTCCAAGGGACAGTGAAAACCAGCTACAGCTTTCCGTGCTGGCAGCTTTCCTGTGGGCGCAATCGCTGGACGTTTGAATTTGGCAGCCGGACTCCACGAGAGAGAAATACACAGTGTTGCCCCATTACGAACCAAAGCTTTTGCAGAACGCGAATGTCTGTCTACCAGCGAATGCAGTTCCAAGGGACAGTGAAAACCAGCTACAGCTTTCCGTGCTGGCAGCTTTCCTGTGGGCGCAATCGCTGGACGTTTCGAATTTGGCAGCCGGGATCTCCGAGAGAGAAATACACAGTGTTGCCCCTTTACGAACGAAAGCTGTTGCAGAACGCGAATGTCTGTCTACCAGCGAATGCAGTTCCAAGGTACAGTGAAAACCAGCTACAGCTTTCCGTGCTGGCAGCTTTCCTGTGGGCGCAATCGCTGGACGTTTCGAATTTGGCAGCCGGGCTCTCCGAGAGAGAAATACACAGTGTTGCCCCTTTACGAACGAAAGCTGTTGCAGAACGCGAATGTCTGTGTAGCAGCGAATGCAGTTCCAAGGGACAGTGAAAACCAGATACAGCTTTCCGTGCTGGCAGCTTTCCTGTGGGCGCAATCGCTGGACGTTTCGAATTTGGCAGCCGGACTCCACGAGAGAGAAATACACAGTGTTGCCCCATTACCAAACAAAGCTTTTGCAGAACGCGAAGGTCTGTCTACCAGCGAATGCAGTTCCAAGGGACAGTGAAAACCAGCTACAGCTTTCCGTGCTGGCAGCTTTCCTGTGGGCGCAATCGCTGGACGTTTCGAATTTGGCAGCCGGGCTCTCCGAGAGAGAAATACACAGTGTTGCCCCTTTACGAACGAAAGCTGTTGCAGAACGCGAATGTCTGTCTACCAGCGAATGCAGTTCCAAGGGACAGTGAAAACCAGCTACAGATTTCCGTGCTGGCAGCTTTCCTGTGGGCGCAATCGCTGGACGTTTGAATTTGGCAGCCGGACTCCACGAGAGAGAAATACAAAGTGTTGCCCCATTACGAAACAAAGCTTTTGCAGAACGCGAATGTCTGTCTACCAGCGAATGCAGTTCCAAGGGACAGTGAAAACCAGCTACAGCTTTCCGTGCTGGCAGCTTTCCTGTGGGCGCAATCGCTGGACGTTTCGAATTTGGCAGCCGGGCTCTCCGAGAGAGAAATACACAGTGTTGCCCCTTTACGAACGAAAGCTGTTGCAGAACGCGAATGTCTGTCTACCAGCGAATGCAGTTCCAAGGGACAGTGAAAACCAGCTACAGCTTTCCGTGCTGGCAGCTTTCCTGTGGGCGCAATCGCTGGACGTTTCGAATTTGGCAGCCGGGCTCTCCGAGAGAGAAATACACAGTGTTGCCTCATTACGAACGAAAACTTTTGCAGAACACGAATGTCCGTCTACCAGCGAATGCAGTTCCAAGGGACAGTGAAAACCAGATACAGCTTTCCGTGCTGGGAGCTTTCCTGTGGGCGCAATCGCTGGACGTTTCGAATTTGGCAGCCGGGCTCTCCGAGAGAGAAATACACAGTGTTGCCCCTATACGAACGAAAGCTGTTGCAGAACGCGAATGTCTGTGTAGCAGCGAATGCAGTTCCAAGGGACAGTGAAAACCAGATACAGCTTTCCGTGCTGGCAGCTTTCCTGGGGGCGCAATCGCTGGACGTTTCGAATTTGGCAGCCGGGATCTCCGAGAGAGAAATACACAGTGTTGCCCCATTACCAACCACAGCTTTTGCAGAACGCGAATGTCTGTGTAGCAGCGAATGCAGTTCCAAGGGACAGTGAAAACCAGCTACAGCTTTCCGTGCTGGGAGCTTTCCTGTGGGCGCAATCGCTGGACGTTTCGAATTTGGCAGCCGGGCTCTGCGAGAGAGAAATACACAGTGTTGCCTCATTACGAACGAAAGCTTTTGCAGAACGCGAATGTCTGTGTAGCAGCGAATGCAGTTCCAAGGGACAGTGAAAACCAGCTACAGCTTTCCGTGCTGGGAGCTTTCCTGTGGGCGCAATCGCTGGACGTTTCGAATTTGGCAGCCGGGCTCCACGAGAGAGAAATACACAGTGTTGCCCCTTTACGAACGAAAGCTGTTGCAGAACGCGAATGTCTGTCTACCAGCGAATGCAGTTCCAAGGGACAGTGAAAACCAGCTACAGATTTCCGTGCTGGCAGCTTTCCTGTGGGCGCAATCGCTGGACGTTTGAATTTGGCAGCCGGACTCCACGAGAGAGAAATACACAGTGTTGCCCCATTACGAACCAAAGCTTTTGCAGAACGCGAATGTCTGTCTACCAGCGAATGCAGTTCCAAGGGACAGTGAAAACCAGCTACAGCTTTCCGTGCTGGCAGCTTTCCTGTGGGCGCAATCGCTGGACGTTTGAATTTGGCAGCCGGGATCTCCGAGAGAGAAATACACAGTGTTGCCCCTTTACGAACGAAAGCTGTTGCAGAACGCGAATGTCTGTCTACCAGCGAATGCAGTTCCAAGGGACAGTGAAAACCAGCTACAGCTTTCCGTGCTGGCAGCTTTCCTGTGGGCGCAATCGCTGGACGTTTCGAATTTGGCAGCCGGGCTCTCCGAGAGAGAAATACACAGTGTTGTCTCATTACGAACGAAAACTTTTGCAGAACACGAATGTCCGTCTTCCAGCGAATGCAGTTCCAAGGGACAGTGAAAACCAGCTACAGCTTTCCGTGCTGGGAGCTTTCCTGTGGGCGCAATCGCTGGACGTTTCGAATTTGGCAGCCGGGCTCTCCGAGAGAAAAATACACAGTGTTGCCCCTTTACGAACGAAAGCTGTTGCAGAACGCGAATGTCTGTGTAGCAGCGAATGCAGTTCCAAGGGACAGTGAAAACCAGATACAGCTTTCCGTGCTGGCAGCTTTCCTGTGGGCGCAATCGCTGGACGTTTCAAATTTGGCAGCCGGGATGTCCGAGAGAGAAATACAGAGTGTTGCCCCATTACCAACCAAAGCTTTTGCAGAACGCGAATGTCTGTCTACCAGCGAATGCAGTTCCAAGGGACAGTGAAAACCAGCTACAGCTTTCCGTGCTGGCAGCTTTCCTGTGGGCGCAATCGCTGGACGTTTCGAATTTGGCAGCCGGGCTCTGCGAGAGAGAAATACACAGTGTTGCCTCATTACGAACGAAAGCTTTTGCAGAACGCGAATGTCTGTGTAGCAGCGAATGCAGTTCCAAGGGACAGTGAAAACCAGCTACAGCTTTCCGTGCTGGGAGCTTTCCTGTGGGCGCAATCGCTGGACGTTTCGAATTTGGCAGCCGGGCTCCACGAGAGAGAAATACACAGTGTTGCCCCTTTACGAACGAAAGCTGTTGCAGAACGCGAATGTCTGTCTACCAGCGAATGCAGTTCCAAGGGACAGTGAAAACCAGCTACAGATTTCCGTGCTGGCAGCTTTCCTGTGGGCGCAATCGCTGGACGTTTGAATTTGGCAGCCGGACTCCACGAGAGAGAAATACACAGTGTTGCCCCATTACGAACCAAAGCTTTTGCAGAACGCGAATGTCTGTCTACCAGCGAATGCAGTTCCAAGGGACAGTGAAAACCAGCTACAGCTTTCCGTGCTGGCAGCTTTCCTGTGGGCGCAATCGCTGGACGTTTCGAATTTGGCAGCCGGGATCTCCGAGAGAGAAATACACAGTGTTGCCCCTTTACGAACGAAAGCTGTTGCAGAACGCGAATGTCTGTCTACCAGCGAATGCAGTTCCAAGGGACAGTGAAAACCAGCTACAGCTTTCCGTGCTGGCAGCTTTCCTGTGGGCGCAATCGCTGGACGTTTCGAATTTGGCAGCCGGGCTCTCCGAGAGAGAAATACACAGTGTTGTCTCATTACGAACGAAAACTTTTGCAGAACACGAATGTCCGTCTTCCAGCGAATGCAGTTCCAAGGGACAGTGAAAACCAGCTACAGCTTTCCGTGCTGGGAGCTTTCCTGTGGGCGCAATCGCTGGACGTTTCGAATTTGGCAGCCGGGCTCTCCGAGAGAAAAATACACAGTGTTGCCCCTTTACGAACGAAAGCTGTTGCAGAACGCGAATGTCTGTGTAGCAGCGAATGCAGTTCCAAGGGACAGTGAAAACCAGCTACAGCTTTCCGTGCTGGGAGCTTTCCTGTGGGCGCAATCGCTGGACGTTTCAAATTTGGCAGCCGGGATGTCCGAGAGAGAAATACAGAGTGTTGCCCCATTACCAACCAAAGCTTTTGCAGAACGCGAATGTCTGTGTAGCAGCGAATGCAGTTCCAAGGGACAGTGAAAACCAGCTACAGCTTTCCGTGCTGGCAGCTTTCCTGTGGGCGCAATCGCTGGACGTTTCGAATTTGGCAGCCGGGCTCTGCGAGAGAGAAATACACAGTGTTGCCCCTTTACGAACGAAAGCTGTTGCAGAACGCGAATGTCTGTCTACCAGCGAATGCAGTTCCAAGGGACAGTGAAAACCAGCTACAGATTTCCGTGCTGGCAGCTTTCCTGTGGGCGCAATCGCTGGACGTTTGAATTTGGCAGCCGGACTCCACGAGAGAGAAATACACAGTGTTGCCCCATTACGAACCAAAGCTTTTGCAGAACGCGAATGTCTGTCTACCAGCGAATGCAGTTCCAAGGGACAGTGAAAACCAGCTACAGCTTTCCGTGCTGGCAGCTTTCCTGTGGGCGCAATCGCTGGACGTTTCGAATTTGGCAGCCGGGCTCTCCGAGAGAGAAATACACAGTGTTGCCCCTTTACGAACGAAAGCTGTTGCAGAACGCGAATGTCTGTCTACCAGCGAATGCAGTTCCAAGGGACAGTGAAAACCAGCTACAGCTTTCCGTGCTGGCAGCTTTCCTGTGGGCGCAATCGCTGGACGTTTCGAATTTGGCAGCCGGGCTCTCCGAGAGAGAAATACACAGTGTTGCCTCATTACGAACGAAAACTTTTGCAGAACACGAATGTCCGTCTACCAGCGAATGCAGTTCCAAGGGACAGTGAAAACCAGCTACAGCTTTCCGTGCTGGGAGCTTTCCTGTGGGCGCAATCGCTGGACGTTTCGAATTTGGCAGCCGGGCTCTCCGAGAGAGAAATACACAGTGTTGCCTCATTACGAACGAAAGCTGTTGCAGAACGCGAATGTCTGTGTAGCAGCGAATGCAGTTCCAAGGGACAGTGAAAACCAGATACAGCTTTCCGTGCTGGCAGCTTTCCTGTGGGCGCAATCGCTGGACGTTTCGAATTTGGCAGCCGGGATCTCCGAGAGAGAAATACACAGTGTTGCCCCATTACCAACCAAAGCTTTTGCAGAACGCGAATGTCTGTGTACCAGCGAATGCAGTTCCAAGGGACAGTGAAAACCAGCTACAGCTTTCCGTGCTGGGAGCTTTCCTGTGGGCGCAATCGCTGGACGTTTCGAATTTGGCAGCCGGGCTCTGCGAGAGAGAAATACACAGTGTTGCCTCATTACGAACGAAAGCTTTTGCAGAACGCGAATGTCTGTGTAGCAGCGAATGCAGTTCCAAGGGACAGTGAAAACCAGCTACAGCTTTCCGTGCTGGGAGCTTTCCTGTGGGCGCAATCGCTGGACGTTTCGAATTTGGCAGCCGGGCTCCACGAGAGAGAAATACACAGTGTTGCCCCTTTACGAACGAAAGCTGTTGCAGAACGCGAATGTCTGTGTAGCAGCGAATGCAGTTCCAAGGGACAGTGAAAACCAGCTACAGCTTTCCGTGCTGGCAGCTTTCCTGTGGGCGCAATCGCTGGACGTTTCGAATTTGGCAGCCGGGCTCTCCGAGAGAGAAATACACAGTGTTGCCCCTTTACGAACGAAAGCTGTTGCAGAACGCGAATGTCTGTCTACCAGCGAATGCAGTTCCAAGGGACAGTGAAAACCAGCTACAGCTTTCCGTGCTGGCAGCTTTCCTGTGGGCGCAATCGCTGGACGTTTCGAATTTGGCAGCCGGGCTCTCCGAGAGAGAAATACACAGTGTTGCCTCATTACGAACGAAAACTTTTGCAGAACACGAATGTCCGTCTACCAGCGAATGCAGTGCCAAGGGACAGTGAAAACCAGCTACAGCTTTCCGTGCTGGGAGCTTTCCTGTGGGCGCAATCGCTGGACGTTTCGAATTTGGCAGCCGGGCTCTCCGAGAGAGAAATACACAGTGTTGCCCCTATACGAACGAAAGCTGTTGCAGAACGCGAATGTCTGTGTAGCAGCGAATGCAGTTCCAAGGGACAGTGAAAACCAGCTACAGATTTCCGTGCTGGCTGCTTTCCTGTGGGCACAATCGCTGGACGTTTCGAATTTGGCAGCCGGGCTCCACGAGAGAGAAATACACAGTGTTGCCCCTTTACGAACGAAAGCTGTTGCAGAACGCGAATGTCTGTCTACCAGCGAATGCAGTTCCAAGGGACAGTGAAAACCAGCTACAGATTTCCGTGCTGGCAGCTTTCCTGTGGGCGCAATCGCTGGACGTTTGAATTTGGCAGCCGGACTCCACGAGAGAGAAATACACAGTGTTGCCCCATTACGAACCAAAGCTTTTGCAGAACGCGAATGTCTGTCTACCAGCGAATGCAGTTCCAAGGGACAGTGAAAACCAGCTACAGCTTTCCGTGCTGGCAGCTTTCCTGTGGGCGCAATCGCTGGACGTTTCGAATTTGGCAGCTGGGCTCTCCGAGAGAGAAATACACAGTGTTGCCCCTTTACGAACGAAAGCTGTTGCAGAACGCGAATGTCTGTCTACCAGCGAATGCAGTTCCAAGGGACAGTGAAAACCAGCTACAGCTTTCCGTGCTGGCAGCTTTCCTGTGGGCGCAATCGCTGGACGTTTCGAATTTGGCAGCCGGGCTCTCCGAGAGTGAAATACACAGTGTTGTCTCATTACGAACGAAAACTTTTGCAGAACACGAATGTCCGTCTACCAGCGAATGCAGTTCCAAGGGACAGTGAAAACCAGCTACAGCTTTCCGTGCTGGGAGCTTTCCTGTGGGCGCAATCGCTGGACGTTTCGAATTTGGCAGCCGGGCTCTCCGAGAGAGAAATACACAGTGTTGCCCCTTTACGAACGAAAGCTGTTGCAGAACGCGAATGTCTGTGTAGCAGCGAATGCAGTTCCAAGGGACAGTGAAAACCAGCTACAGCTTTCCGTGCTGGCAGCTTTCCTGTGGGCGCAATCGCTGGACGTTTCAAATTTGGCAGCCGGGATGTCCGAGAGAGAAATACACAGTGTTGCCCCATTACCAACCAAAGCTTTTGCAGAACGCGAATGTCTGTGTAGCAGCGAATGCAGTTCCAAGGGACAGTGAAAACCAGCTACAGCTTTCCGTGCTGGCAGCTTTCCTGTGGGCGCAATCGCTGGACGTTTCGAATTTGGCAGCCGGGCTCTGCGAGAGAGAAATACACAGTGTTGCCCCTTTACAAACGAAAGCTGTTGCAGAACGCGAATGTCTGTCTACCAGCGAATGCAGTTCCAAGGGACAGTGAAAACCAGCTACAGCTTTCCGTGCTGGCAGCTTTCCTGTGGGCGCAATCGCTGGACGTTTGAATTTGGCAGCCGGACTCCACGAGAGAGAAATACACAGTGTTGCCCCATTACGAACCAAAGCTGTTGCAGAACGCGAATGTCTGTGTAGCAGCGAATGCAGTTCCAAGGGACAGTGAAAACCAGCTACAGCTTTCCGTGCTGGCAGCTTTCCTGTGGGCGCAATCGCTGGACGTTTCGAATTTGGCAGCCGGGCTCTCCGAGAGAGAAATACACAGTGTTGCCCCTTTACGAACGAAAGCTGTTGCAGAACGCGAATGTCTGTCTACCAGCGAATGCAGTTCCAAGGGACAGTGAAAACCAGCTACAGCTTTCCGTGCTGGCAGCTTTCCTGTGGGCGCAATCGCTGGACGTTTCGAATTTGGCAGCCGGGCTCTCCGAGAGAGAAATACACAGTGTTGCCTCATTACGAACGAAAACTTTTGCAGAACACGAATGTCTGTCTACCAGCGAATGCAGTTCCAAGGGACAGTGAAAACCAGCTACAGCTTTCCGTGCTGGGAGCTTTCCTGTGGGCGCAATCGCTGGACGTTTCGAATTTGGCAGCCGGGCTCTCCGAGAGAGAAATACACAGTGTTGCCCCTATACGAACGAAAGCTGTTGCAGAACGCGAATGTCTGTGTAGCAGCGAATGCAGTTCCAAGGGACAGTGAAAACCAGCTACAGATTTCCGTGCTGGCTGCTTTCCTGTGGGCACAATCGCTGGACGTTTCGAATTTGGCAGCCGGGCTCCACGAGAGAGAAATACACAGTGTTGCCCCTTTACGAACGAAAGCTGTTGCAGAACGCGAATGTCTGTCTACCAGCGAATGCAGTTCCAAGGGACAGTGAAAACCAGCTACAGATTTCCGTGCTGGCAGCTTTCCTGTGGGCGCAATCGCTGGACGTTTGAATTTGGCAGCCGGACTCCACGAGAGAGAAATACACAGTGTTGCCCCATTACGAACCAAAGCTTTTGCAGAACGCGAATGTCTGTCTACCAGCGAATGCAGTTCCAAGGGACAGTGAAAACCAGCTACAGCTTTCCGTGCTGGCAGCTTTCCTGTGGGCGCAATCGCTGGACGTTTCGAATTTGGCAGCTGGGCTCTCCGAGAGAGAAATACACAGTGTTGCCCCTTTACGAACGAAAGCTGTTGCAGAACGCGAATGTCTGTCTACCAGCGAATGCAGTTCCAAGGGACAGTGAAAACCAGCTACAGCTTTCCGTGCTGGCAGCTTTCCTGTGGGCGCAATCGCTGGACGTTTCGAATTTGGCAGCCGGGCTCTCCGAGAGTGAAATACACAGTGTTGTCTCATTACGAACGAAAACTTTTGCAGAACACGAATGTCCGTCTACCAGCGAATGCAGTTCCAAGGGACAGTGAAAACCAGCTACAGCTTTCCGTGCTGGGAGCTTTCCTGTGGGCGCAATCGCTGGACGTTTCGAATTTGGCAGCCGGGCTCTCCGAGAGAAAAATACACAGTGTTGCCCCTTTACGAACGAAAGCTGTTGCAGAACGCGAATGTCTGTGTACCAGCGAATGCAGTTCCAAGGGACAGTGAAAACCAGCTACAGCTTTCCGTGCTGGCAGCTTTCCTGTGGGCGCAATCGCTGGACGTTTCAAATTTGGCAGCCGGGATGTCCGAGAGAGAAATACACAGTGTTGCCCCATTACCAACCAAAGCTTTTGCAGAACGCGAATGTCTGTGTAGCAGCGAATGCAGTTCCAAGGGACAGTGAAAACCAGCTACAGCTTTCCGTGCTGGCAGCTTTCCTGTGGGCGCAATCGCTGGACGTTTCGAATTTGGCAGCCGGGCTCTGCGAGAGAGAAATACACAGTGTTGCCCCTTTACAAACGAAAGCTGTTGCAGAACGCGAATGTCTGTCTACCAGCGAATGCAGTTCCAAGGGACAGTGAAAACCAGCTACAGCTTTCCGTGCTGGCAGCTTTCCTGTGGGCGCAATCGCTGGACGTTTGAATTTGGCAGCCGGACTCCACGAGAGAGAAATACACAGTGTTGCCCCATTACGAACCAAAGCTTTTGCAGAACGCGAATGTCTGTCTACCAGCGAATGCAGTTCCAAGGGACAGTGAAAACCAGCTACAGCTTTCCGTGCTGGCAGCTTTCCTGTGGGCGCAATCGCTGGACGTTTCGAATTTGGCAGCCGGGCTCTCCGAGAGAGAAATACACAGTGTTGCCTCATTACGAACGAAAGCTGTTGCAGAACGCGAATGTCTGTCTACCAGCGAATGCAGTTCCAAGGGACAGTGAAAACCAGCTACAGCTTTCCGTGCTGGGAGCTTTCCTGTGGGCGCAATCGCTGGACGTTTCGAATTTGGCAGCCGGGCTCTGCGAGAGAGAAATACACAGTGTTGCCTCATTACGAACGAAAGCTTTTGCAGAACACGAATGTCCGTCTACCAGCGAATGCAGTTCCAAGGGACAGTGAAAACCAGCTACAGCTTTCCGTGCTGGGAGCTTTCCTGTGGGCGCAATCGCTGGACGTTTCGAATTTGGCAGCCGGGCTCTCCGAGAGAGAAATACACAGTGTTGCCCCTTTACGAACGAAAGCTGTTGCAGAACGCGAATGTCTGTGTAGCAGCGAATGCAGTTCCAAGGGACAGTGAAAACCAGATACAGCTTTCCGTGCTGGCAGCTTTCCTGTGGGCGCAATCGCTGGACGTTTCGAATTTGGCAGCCGGGATCTCCGAGAGAGAAATACACAGTGTTGCCCCATTACCAACCAAAGCTTTTGCAGAACGCGAATATCTGTCTACCAGCGAATGCAGTTCCAAGGGACAGTGAAAACCAGCTACAGCTTTCCGTGCTGGGAGCTTTCCTGTGGGCGCAATCGCTGGACGTTTCGAATTTGGCAGCCGGGCTCTGCGAGAGAGAAATACACAGTGTTGCCTCATTACGAACGAAAGCTTTTGCAGAACGCGAATGTCTGTGTAGCAGCGAATGCAGTTCCAAGGGACAGTGAAAACCAGCTACAGCTTTCCGTGCTGGCAGCTTTCCTGTGGGCGCAATCGCTGGACGTTTCTAATTTGGCAGCCGGGCTCCACGAGAGAGAAATACACAGTGTTGCCCCTTTACGAACGAAAGCTGTTGCAGAACGCGAATGTCTGTGTAGCAGCGAATGCAGTTCCAAGGGACAGTGAAAACCAGCTACAGCTTTCCGTGCTGGCAGCTTTCCTGTGGGCGCAATCGCTGGACGTTTCGAATTTGGCAGCCGGAATCTGCGAGAGAGAAATACACAGTGTTGCCCCTTTACGAACGAAAGCTGTTGCAGAACGCGAATGTCTGTCTACCAGCGAATGCAGTTCCAAGGGACAGTGAAAACCAGCTACAGCTTTCCGTGCTGGCAGCTTTCCTGTGGGCGCAATCGCTGGACGTTTGAATTTGGCAGCCGGACTCTGCGAGAGAGAAATACACAGTGTTGCCCCTTTACGAACGAAAGCTGTTGCAGAACGCGAATGTCTGTCTACCAGCGAATGCAGTTCCAAGGGACAGTGAAAACCAGCTACAGCTTTCCGTGCTGGCAGCTTTCCTGTGGGCGCAATCGCTGGATGTTTCGAATTTGGCAGCCGGGCTCTCCCAGAGAGAAATACACAGTGTTGCCCCTTTACGAACGAAAGCTGTTGCAGAACGCGAATATCTGTCTACCAGCGAATGCAGTTCCAAGGGACAGTGAAAACCAGCTATAGCTTTCCGTGCTGGCAGCTTTCCTGTGGGCGCAATCGCTGGACGTTTCGAATTTGGCAGCCGGGCTCTCCGAGAGAGAAATACACAGTGTTGCCCCTTTACGAACGAAAGCTGTTGCAGAACGCGAATGTCTGTGTAGCAGCGAATGCAGTTCCAAGGGACAGTGAAAGCCAGCTACAGCTTTCCGTGCTGGGAGCTTTCCTGTGGGCGCAATCGCTGGACGTTTCGAATTTGGCAGCTGGGCTCTGCGAGAGAGAAATACACAGTGTTGCCCCATTACGAACCAAAGCTTTTGCAGAACGCGAATGTCTGTCTACCAGCGAATGCAGTTCCAAGGGACAGTGAAAACCAGCTACAGCTTTCCGTGCTGGCAGCTTTCCTGTGGGCGCAATCGCTGGACGTTTCGAATTTGGCAGCCGGGCTCTCCGAGAGAGAAATACACAGTGTTGCCCCTTTACGAACGAAAGCTGTTGCAGAACGCGAATGTCTGTCTACCAGCGAATGCAGTTCCAAGGGACAGTGAAAACCAGCTACAGCTTTCCGTGCTGGCAGCTTTCCTGTGGGCGCAATCGCTGGACGTTTCGAATTTGGCAGCCGGGCTCCACGAGAGAGAAATACACAGTGTTGCCCCTTTACGAACGAAAGCTGTTGCAGAACGCGAATGTCTGTCTACCAGCGAATGTTCCAAGGGACAGTGAAAACCAGCTACAGATTTCCGTGCTGGCAGCTTTCCTGTGGGCGCAATCGCTGGACGTTTGAATTTGGCAGCCGGACTCCACGAGAGAGAAATACACAGTGTTGCCCCATTACGAACCAAAGCTTTTGCAGAACGCGAATGTCTGTCTACCAGCGAATGCAGTTCCAAGGGACAGTGAAAACCAGCTACAGCTTTCCGTGCTGGCAGCTTTCCTGTGGGCGCAATCGCTGGACGTTTCGAATTTGGCAGCCGGGCTCTCCGAGAGAAAAATACACAGTGTTGCCCCTTTACGAACGAAAGCTGTTGCAGAACGCGAATGTCTGTGTAGCAGCGAATGCAGTTCCAAGGGACAGTGAAAACCAGATACAGCTTTCCGTGCTGGCAGCTTTCCTGTGGGCGCAATCGCTGGACGTTTCAAATTTGGCAGCCGGGATGTCCGAGAGAGAAATACACAGTGTTGCCCCATTACCAAACAAAGCTTTTGCAGAACGCGAAGGTCTGTCTACCAGCGAATGCAGTTCCAAGGGACAGTGAAAACCAGCTACAGCTTTCCGTGCTGGCAGCTTTCCTGTGGGCGCAATCGCTGGACGTTTCGAATTTGGCAGCCGGGCTCCACGAGAGAGAAATACACAGTGTTGCCCCTTTACGAACGAAAGCTGTTGCAGAACGCGAATGTCTGTCTACCAGCGAATGCAGTTCCAAGGGACAGTGAAAACCAGCTACAGATTTCAGTGCTGGCAGCTTTCCTGTGGGCGCAATCGCTGGACGTTTGAATTTGGCAGCCGGATTCCACGAGAGAGAAATACACAGTGTTGCCCCATTACGAACCAAAGCTTTTGCAGAACGCGAATGTCTGTCTACCAGCGAATGCAGTTCCAAGGGACAGTGAAAACCAGCTACAGCTTTCCGTGCTGGCAGCTTTCCTGTGGGCGCAATCGCTGGACGTTTCGAATTTGGCAGCCGGGATCTCCGAGAGAGAAATACACAGTGTTGCCCCTTTACGAACGAAAGCTGTTGCAGAACGCGAATGTCTGTCTACCAGCGAATGCAGTTCCAAGGGACAGTGAAAACCAGCTACAGCTTTCCGTGCTGGCAGCTTTCCTGTGGGCGCAATCGCTGGACGTTTCGAATTTGGCAGCCGGGCTCTCCGAGAGAGAAATACACAGTGTTGTCTCATTACGAACGAAAACTTTTGCAGAACACGAATGTCCGTCTTCCAGCGAATGCAGTTCCAAGGGACAGTGAAAACCAGCTACAGCTTTCCGTGCTGGGAGCTTTCCTGTGGGCGCAATCGCTGGACGTTTCGAATTTGGCAGCCGGGCTCTCCGAGAGAAAAATACACAGTGTTGCCCCTTTACGAACGAAAGCTGTTGCAGAACGCGAATGTCTGTGTAGCAGCGAATGCAGTTCCAAGGGACAGTGAAAACCAGATACAGCTTTCCGTGCTGGCAGCTTTCCTGTGGGCGCAATCGCTGGACGTTTCAAATTTGGCAGCCGGGATGTCCGAGAGAGAAATACAGAGTGTTGCCCCATTACCAACCAAAGCTTTTGCAGAACGCGAATGTCTGTGTAGCAGCGAATGCAGTTCCAAGGGACAGTGAAAACCAGCTACAGCTTTCCGTGCTGGCAGCTTTCCTGTGGGCGCAATCGCTGGACGTTTCGAATTTGGCAGCCGGGCTCTCCCAGAGAGAAATACACAGTGTTGCCCCATTACGAACCAAAGCTTTTGCAGAACGCGAATGTCTGTCTACCAGCGAATGCAGTTCCAAGGGACAGTGAAAACCAGCTACAGATTTCCGTGCTGGCAGCTTTCCTGTGGGCGCAATCGCTGGACGTTTCGAATTTGGCAGCCGGGCTCTCCGAGAGAGAAATACACAGTGTTGCCCCTTTACGAACGAAAGCTGTTGCAGAACGCGAATGTCTGTCTACCAGCGAATGCAGTTCCAAGGGACAGTGAAAACCAGCTACAGCTTTCCGTGCTGGCAGCTTTCCTGTGGGCGCAATCGCTGGACGTTTCGAATTTGGCAGCCGGGCTCTCCGAGAGAGAAATACACAGTGTTGCCCCTTTACGAACGAAAGCTGTTGCAGAACGCGAATGTCTGTCTACCAGCGAATGCAGTTCCAAGGGACAGTGAAAACCAGCTACAGATTTCCGTGCTGGCAGCTTTCCTGTGGGCGCAATCGCTGGACGTTTCGAATTTGGCAGCCGGGCTCTCCGAGAGAGAAATACACAGTGTTGCCTCATTACGAACGAAAACTTTTGCAGAACACGAATGTCCGTCTACCAGCGAATGCAGTTCCAAGGGACAGTGAAAACCAGCTACAGCTTTCCGTGCTGGCAGCTTTCCTGTGGGCGCAATCGCTGGACGTTTCGAATTTGGCAGCCGGGCTCTCCGAGAGAGAAATACACAGTGTTGCCTCATTACGAACGAAAGCTGTTGCAGAACGCGAATGTCTGTCTACCAGCGAATGCAGTTCCAAGGGACAGTGAAAACCAGCTACAGCTTTCCGTGCTGGGAGCTTTCCTGTGGGCGCAATCGCTGGACGTTTCGAATTTGGCAGCCGGGCTCTGCGAGAGAGAAATACACAGTGTTGCCTCATTACGAACGAAAGCTTTTGCAGAACACGAATGTCCGTCTACCAGCGAATGCAGTTCCAAGGGACAGTGAAAACCAGCTACAGCTTTCCGTGCTGGGAGCTTTCCTGTGGGCGCAATCGCTGGACGTTTCGAATTTGGCAGCCGGGCTCTCCGAGAGAGAAATACACAGTGTTGCCCCTTTACGAACGAAAGCTGTTGCAGAACGCGAATGTCTGTGTAGCAGCGAATGCAGTTCCAAGGGACAGTGAAAACCAGATACAGCTTTCCGTGCTGGCAGCTTTCCTGTGGGCGCAATCGCTGGACGTTTCGAATTTGGCAGCCGGGATCTCCGAGAGAGAAATACACAGTGTTGCCCCATTACCAACCAAAGCTTTTGCAGAACGCGAATGTCTGTCTACCAGCGAATGCAGTTCCAAGGGACAGTGAAAACCAGCTACAGCTTTCCGTGCTGGGAGCTTTCCTGTGGGCGCAATCGCTGGACGTTTCGAATTTGGCAGCCGGGCTCTGCGAGAGAGAAATACACAGTGTTGCCTCATTACGAACGAAAGCTTTTGCAGAACGCGAATGTCTGTGTAGCAGCGAATGCAGTTCCAAGGGACAGTGAAAACCAGCTACAGCTTTCCGTGCTGGCAGCTTTCCTGTGGGCGCAATCGCTGGACGTTTCTAATTTGGCAGCCGGGCTCCACGAGAGAGAAATACACAGTGTTGCCCCTTTACGAACGAAAGCTGTTGCAGAACGCGAATGTCTGTGTAGCAGCGAATGCAGTTCCAAGGGACAGTGAAAACCAGCTACAGCTTTCCGTGCTGGCAGCTTTCCTGTGGGCGCAATCGCTGGACGTTTCGAATTTGGCAGCCGGAATCTGCGAGAGAGAAATACACAGTGTTGCCCCTTTACGAACGAAAGCTGTTGCAGAACGCGAATGTCTGTCTACCAGCGAATGCAGTTCCAAGGGACAGTGAAAACCAGCTACAGCTTTCCGTGCTGGCAGCTTTCCTGTGGGCGCAATCGCTGGACGTTTGAATTTGGCAGCCGTACTCTGCGAGAGAGAAATACACAGTGTTGCCCCTTTACGAACGAAAGCTGTTGCAGAACGCGAATGTCTGTCTACCAGCGAATGCAGTTCCAAGGGACAGTGAAAACCAGCTACAGATTTCCGTGCTGGCAGCTTTCCTGTGGGCGCAATCGCTGGACGTTTGAATTTGGCAGCCGGACTCCACGAGAGAGAAATACACAGTGTTGCCCCATTACGAACCAAAGCTTTTGCAGAACGCGAATGTCTGTCTACCAGCGAATGCAGTTCCAAGGGACAGTGAAAACCAGCTACAGCTTTCCGTGCTGGCAGCTTTCCTGTGGGCGCAATCGCTGGACGTTTCGAATTTGGCAGCTGGGCTCTCCGAGAGAGAAATACACAGTGTTGCCCCTTTACGAACGAAAGCTGTTGCAGAACGCGAATGTCTGTCTACCAGCGAATGCAGTTCCAAGGGACAGT
Organism: Mycteria americana; assembly: GCF_035582795.1. Classification (NCBI taxonomy): domain Eukaryota; kingdom Metazoa; phylum Chordata; class Aves; order Ciconiiformes; family Ciconiidae; genus Mycteria; species Mycteria americana. The sequence continues at coordinate 774,975 of NW_027445637.1, forward strand.
GAAAACCAGCTACAGCTTTCCGTGCTGGCAGCTTTCCTGTGGGCGCAATCGCTGGACGTTTCGAATTTGGCAGCCGGGCTCTCCGAGAGTGAAATACACAGTGTTGTCTCATTACGAACGAAAACTTTTGCAGAACACGAATGTCCGTCTACCAGCGAATGCAGTTCCAAGGGACAGTGAAAACCAGCTACAGCTTTCCGTGCTGGGAGCTTTCCTGTGGGCGCAATCGCTGGACGTTTCGAATTTGGCAGCCGGGCTCTCCGAGAGAGAAATACACAGTGTTGCCCCTTTACGAACGAAAGCTGTTGCAGAACGCGAATGTCTGTGTAGCAGCGAATGCAGTTCCAAGGGACAGTGAAAACCAGCTACAGCTTTCCGTGCTGGCAGCTTTCCTGTGGGCGCAATCGCTGGACGTTTCAAATTTGGCAGCCGGGATGTCCGAGAGAGAAATACACAGTGTTGCCCCATTACCAACCAAAGCTTTTGCAGAACGCGAATGTCTGTGTAGCAGCGAATGCAGTTCCAAGGGACAGTGAAAACCAGCTACAGCTTTCCGTGCTGGCAGCTTTCCTGTGGGCGCAATCGCTGGACGTTTCGAATTTGGCAGCCGGGCTCTGCGAGAGAGAAATACACAGTGTTGCCCCTTTACAAACGAAAGCTGTTGCAGAACGCGAATGTCTGTCTACCAGCGAATGCAGTTCCAAGGGACAGTGAAAACCAGCTACAGCTTTCCGTGCTGGCAGCTTTCCTGTGGGCGCAATCGCTGGACGTTTGAATTTGGCAGCCGGACTCCACGAGAGAGAAATACACAGTGTTGCCCCATTACGAACCAAAGCTGTTGCAGAACGCGAATGTCTGTGTAGCAGCGAATGCAGTTCCAAGGGACAGTGAAAACCAGCTACAGCTTTCCGTGCTGGCAGCTTTCCTGTGGGCGCAATCGCTGGACGTTTCGAATTTGGCAGCCGGGCTCTCCGAGAGAGAAATACACAGTGTTGCCCCTTTACGAACGAAAGCTGTTGCAGAACGCGAATGTCTGTCTACCAGCGAATGCAGTTCCAAGGGACAGTGAAAACCAGCTACAGCTTTCCGTGCTGGCAGCTTTCCTGTGGGCGCAATCGCTGGACGTTTCGAATTTGGCAGCCGGGCTCTCCGAGAGAGAAATACACAGTGTTGCCTCATTACGAACGAAAACTTTTGCAGAACACGAATGTCTGTCTACCAGCGAATGCAGTTCCAAGGGACAGTGAAAACCAGCTACAGCTTTCCGTGCTGGGAGCTTTCCTGTGGGCGCAATCGCTGGACGTTTCGAATTTGGCAGCCGGGCTCTCCGAGAGAGAAATACACAGTGTTGCCCCTATACGAACGAAAGCTGTTGCAGAACGCGAATGTCTGTGTAGCAGCGAATGCAGTTCCAAGGGACAGTGAAAACCAGCTACAGATTTCCGTGCTGGCTGCTTTCCTGTGGGCACAATCGCTGGACGTTTCGAATTTGGCAGCCGGGCTCCACGAGAGAGAAATACACAGTGTTGCCCCTTTACGAACGAAAGCTGTTGCAGAACGCGAATGTCTGTCTACCAGCGAATGCAGTTCCAAGGGACAGTGAAAACCAGCTACAGATTTCCGTGCTGGCAGCTTTCCTGTGGGCGCAATCGCTGGACGTTTGAATTTGGCAGCCGGACTCCACGAGAGAGAAATACACAGTGTTGCCCCATTACGAACCAAAGCTTTTGCAGAACGCGAATGTCTGTCTACCAGCGAATGCAGTTCCAAGGGACAGTGAAAACCAGCTACAGCTTTCCGTGCTGGCAGCTTTCCTGTGGGCGCAATCGCTGGACGTTTCGAATTTGGCAGCTGGGCTCTCCGAGAGAGAAATACACAGTGTTGCCCCTTTACGAACGAAAGCTGTTGCAGAACGCGAATGTCTGTCTACCAGCGAATGCAGTTCCAAGGGACAGTGAAAACCAGCTACAGCTTTCCGTGCTGGCAGCTTTCCTGTGGGCGCAATCGCTGGACGTTTCGAATTTGGCAGCCGGGCTCTCCGAGAGTGAAATACACAGTGTTGTCTCATTACGAACGAAAACTTTTGCAGAACACGAATGTCCGTCTACCAGCGAATGCAGTTCCAAGGGACAGTGAAAACCAGCTACAGCTTTCCGTGCTGGGAGCTTTCCTGTGGGCGCAATCGCTGGACGTTTCGAATTTGGCAGCCGGGCTCTCCGAGAGAAAAATACACAGTGTTGCCCCTTTACGAACGAAAGCTGTTGCAGAACGCGAATGTCTGTGTACCAGCGAATGCAGTTCCAAGGGACAGTGAAAACCAGCTACAGCTTTCCGTGCTGGCAGCTTTCCTGTGGGCGCAATCGCTGGACGTTTCAAATTTGGCAGCCGGGATGTCCGAGAGAGAAATACACAGTGTTGCCCCATTACCAACCAAAGCTTTTGCAGAACGCGAATGTCTGTGTAGCAGCGAATGCAGTTCCAAGGGACAGTGAAAACCAGCTACAGCTTTCCGTGCTGGCAGCTTTCCTGTGGGCGCAATCGCTGGACGTTTCGAATTTGGCAGCCGGGCTCTGCGAGAGAGAAATACACAGTGTTGCCCCTTTACAAACGAAAGCTGTTGCAGAACGCGAATGTCTGTCTACCAGCGAATGCAGTTCCAAGGGACAGTGAAAACCAGCTACAGCTTTCCGTGCTGGCAGCTTTCCTGTGGGCGCAATCGCTGGACGTTTGAATTTGGCAGCCGGACTCCACGAGAGAGAAATACACAGTGTTGCCCCATTACGAACCAAAGCTTTTGCAGAACGCGAATGTCTGTCTACCAGCGAATGCAGTTCCAAGGGACAGTGAAAACCAGCTACAGCTTTCCGTGCTGGCAGCTTTCCTGTGGGCGCAATCGCTGGACGTTTCGAATTTGGCAGCCGGGCTCTCCGAGAGAGAAATACACAGTGTTGCCTCATTACGAACGAAAGCTGTTGCAGAACGCGAATGTCTGTCTACCAGCGAATGCAGTTCCAAGGGACAGTGAAAACCAGCTACAGCTTTCCGTGCTGGGAGCTTTCCTGTGGGCGCAATCGCTGGACGTTTCGAATTTGGCAGCCGGGCTCTGCGAGAGAGAAATACACAGTGTTGCCTCATTACGAACGAAAGCTTTTGCAGAACACGAATGTCCGTCTACCAGCGAATGCAGTTCCAAGGGACAGTGAAAACCAGCTACAGCTTTCCGTGCTGGGAGCTTTCCTGTGGGCGCAATCGCTGGACGTTTCGAATTTGGCAGCCGGGCTCTCCGAGAGAGAAATACACAGTGTTGCCCCTTTACGAACGAAAGCTGTTGCAGAACGCGAATGTCTGTGTAGCAGCGAATGCAGTTCCAAGGGACAGTGAAAACCAGATACAGCTTTCCGTGCTGGCAGCTTTCCTGTGGGCGCAATCGCTGGACGTTTCGAATTTGGCAGCCGGGATCTCCGAGAGAGAAATACACAGTGTTGCCCCATTACCAACCAAAGCTTTTGCAGAACGCGAATGTCTGTCTACCAGCGAATGCAGTTCCAAGGGACAGTGAAAACCAGCTACAGCTTTCCGTGCTGGGAGCTTTCCTGTGGGCGCAATCGCTGGACGTTTCGAATTTGGCAGCCGGGCTCTGCGAGAGAGAAATACACAGTGTTGCCTCATTACGAACGAAAGCTTTTGCAGAACGCGAATGTCTGTGTAGCAGCGAATGCAGTTCCAAGGGACAGTGAAAACCAGCTACAGCTTTCCGTGCTGGCAGCTTTCCTGTGGGCGCAATCGCTGGACGTTTCTAATTTGGCAGCCGGGCTCCACGAGAGAGAAATACACAGTGTTGCCCCTTTACGAACGAAAGCTGTTGCAGAACGCGAATGTCTGTGTAGCAGCGAATGCAGTTCCAAGGGACAGTGAAAACCAGCTACAGCTTTCCGTGCTGGCAGCTTTCCTGTGGGCGCAATCGCTGGACGTTTCGAATTTGGCAGCCGGAATCTGCGAGAGAGAAATACACAGTGTTGCCCCTTTACGAACGAAAGCTGTTGCAGAACGCGAATGTCTGTCTACCAGCGAATGCAGTTCCAAGGGACAGTGAAAACCAGCTACAGCTTTCCGTGCTGGCAGCTTTCCTGTGGGCGCAATCGCTGGACGTTTGAATTTGGCAGCCGGACTCTGCGAGAGAGAAATACACAGTGTTGCCCCTTTACGAACGAAAGCTGTTGCAGAACGCGAATGTCTGTCTACCAGCGAATGCAGTTCCAAGGGACAGTGAAAACCAGCTACAGCTTTCCGTGCTGGCAGCTTTCCTGTGGGCGCAATCGCTGGATGTTTCGAATTTGGCAGCCGGGCTCTCCCAGAGAGAAATACACAGTGTTGCCCCTTTACGAACGAAAGCTGTTGCAGAACGCGAATATCTGTCTACCAGCGAATGCAGTTCCAAGGGACAGTGAAAACCAGCTACAGCTTTCCGTGCTGGCAGCTTTCCTGTGGGCGCAATCGCTGGACGTTTCGAATTTGGCAGCCGGGCTCTCCGAGAGAGAAATACACAGTGTTGCCCCTTTACGAACGAAAGCTGTTGCAGAACGCGAATGTCTGTGTAGCAGCGAATGCAGTTCCAAGGGACAGTGAAAGCCAGCTACAGCTTTCCGTGCTGGGAGCTTTCCTGTGGGCGCAATCGCTGGACGTTTCGAATTTGGCAGCTGGGCTCTGCGAGAGAGAAATACACAGTGTTGCCCCATTACGAACCAAAGCTTTTGCAGAACGCGAATGTCTGTCTACCAGCGAATGCAGTTCCAAGGGACAGTGAAAACCAGCTACAGCTTTCCGTGCTGGCAGCTTTCCTGTGGGCGCAATCGCTGGACGTTTCGAATTTGGCAGCCGGGCTCTCCGAGAGAGAAATACACAGTGTTGCCCCTTTACGAACGAAAGCTGTTGCAGAACGCGAATGTCTGTCTACCAGCGAATGCAGTTCCAAGGGACAGTGAAAACCAGCTACAGCTTTCCGTGCTGGCAGCTTTCCTGTGGGCGCAATCGCTGGACGTTTCGAATTTGGCAGCCGGGCTCCACGAGAGAGAAATACACAGTGTTGCCCCTTTACGAACGAAAGCTGTTGCAGAACGCGAATGTCTGTCTACCAGCGAATGTTCCAAGGGACAGTGAAAACCAGCTACAGATTTCCGTGCTGGCAGCTTTCCTGTGGGCGCAATCGCTGGACGTTTGAATTTGGCAGCCGGACTCCACGAGAGAGAAATACACAGTGTTGCCCCATTACGAACCAAAGCTTTTGCAGAACGCGAATGTCTGTCTACCAGCGAATGCAGTTCCAAGGGACAGTGAAAACCAGCTACAGCTTTCCGTGCTGGCAGCTTTCCTGTGGGCGCAATCGCTGGACGTTTCGAATTTGGCAGCCGGGCTCTCCGAGAGAAAAATACACAGTGTTGCCCCTTTACGAACGAAAGCTGTTGCAGAACGCGAATGTCTGTGTAGCAGCGAATGCAGTTCCAAGGGACAGTGAAAACCAGATACAGCTTTCCGTGCTGGCAGCTTTCCTGTGGGCGCAATCGCTGGACGTTTCAAATTTGGCAGCCGGGATGTCCGAGAGAGAAATACACAGTGTTGCCCCATTACCAAACAAAGCTTTTGCAGAACGCGAAGGTCTGTCTACCAGCGAATGCAGTTCCAAGGGACAGTGAAAACCAGCTACAGCTTTCCGTGCTGGCAGCTTTCCTGTGGGCGCAATCGCTGGACGTTTCGAATTTGGCAGCCGGGCTCCACGAGAGAGAAATACACAGTGTTGCCCCTTTACGAACGAAAGCTGTTGCAGAACGCGAATGTCTGTCTACCAGCGAATGCAGTTCCAAGGGACAGTGAAAACCAGCTACAGATTTCAGTGCTGGCAGCTTTCCTGTGGGCGCAATCGCTGGACGTTTGAATTTGGCAGCCGGATTCCACGAGAGAGAAATACACAGTGTTGCCCCATTACGAACCAAAGCTTTTGCAGAACGCGAATGTCTGTCTACCAGCGAATGCAGTTCCAAGGGACAGTGAAAACCAGCTACAGCTTTCCGTGCTGGCAGCTTTCCTGTGGGCGCAATCGCTGGACGTTTCGAATTTGGCAGCCGGGATCTCCGAGAGAGAAATACACAGTGTTGCCCCTTTACGAACGAAAGCTGTTGCAGAACGCGAATGTCTGTCTACCAGCGAATGCAATTCCAAGGGACAGTGAAAACCAGCTACAGCTTTCCGTGCTGGCAGCTTTCCTGTGGGCGCAATCGCTGGACGTTTCGAATTTGGCAGCCGGGCTCTCCGAGAGAGAAATACACAGTGTTGTCTCATTACGAACGAAAACTTTTGCAGAACACGAATGTCCGTCTTCCAGCGAATGCAGTTCCAAGGGACAGTGAAAACCAGCTACAGCTTTCCGTGCTGGGAGCTTTCCTGTGGGCGCAATCGCTGGACGTTTCGAATTTGGCAGCCGGGCTCTCCGAGAGAAAAATACACAGTGTTGCCCCTTTACGAACGAAAGCTGTTGCAGAACGCGAATGTCTGTGTAGCAGCGAATGCAGTTCCAAGGGACAGTGAAAACCAGATACAGCTTTCCGTGCTGGCAGCTTTCCTGTGGGCGCAATCGCTGGACGTTTCAAATTTGGCAGCCGGGATGTCCGAGAGAGAAATACAGAGTGTTGCCCCATTACCAACCAAAGCTTTTGCAGAACGCGAATGTCTGTGTAGCAGCGAATGCAGTTCCAAGGGACAGTGAAAACCAGCTACAGCTTTCCGTGCTGGCAGCTTTCCTGTGGGCGCAATCGCTGGACGTTTCGAATTTGGCAGCCGGGCTCTCCCAGAGAGAAATACACAGTGTTGCCCCATTACGAACCAAAGCTTTTGCAGAACGCGAATGTCTGTCTACCAGCGAATGCAGTTCCAAGGGACAGTGAAAACCAGCTACAGATTTCCGTGCTGGCAGCTTTCCTGTGGGCGCAATCGCTGGACGTTTCGAATTTGGCAGCCGGGCTCTCCGAGAGAGAAATACACAGTGTTGCCCCTTTACGAACGAAAGCTGTTGCAGAACGCGAATGTCTGTCTACCAGCGAATGCAGTTCCAAGGGACAGTGAAAACCAGCTACAGCTTTCCGTGCTGGCAGCTTTCCTGTGGGCGCAATCGCTGGACGTTTCGAATTTGGCAGCCGGGCTCTCCGAGAGAGAAATACACAGTGTTGCCTCATTACGAACGAAAACTTTTGCAGAACACGAATGTCCGTCTACCAGCGAATGCAGTTCCAAGGGACAGTGAAAACCAGCTACAGCTTTCCGTGCTGGCAGCTTTCCTGTGGGCGCAATCGCTGGACGTTTCGAATTTGGCAGCCGGGCTCTCCGAGAGAGAAATACACAGTGTTGCCTCATTACGAACGAAAGCTGTTGCAGAACGCGAATGTCTGTCTACCAGCGAATGCAGTTCCAAGGGACAGTGAAAACCAGCTACAGCTTTCCGTGCTGGGAGCTTTCCTGTGGGCGCAATCGCTGGACGTTTCGAATTTGGCAGCCGGGCTCTGCGAGAGAGAAATACACAGTGTTGCCTCATTACGAACGAAAGCTTTTGCAGAACACGAATGTCCGTCTACCAGCGAATGCAGTTCCAAGGGACAGTGAAAACCAGCTACAGCTTTCCGTGCTGGGAGCTTTCCTGTGGGCGCAATCGCTGGACGTTTCGAATTTGGCAGCCGGGCTCTCCGAGAGAGAAATACACAGTGTTGCCCCTTTACGAACGAAAGCTGTTGCAGAACGCGAATGTCTGTGTAGCAGCGAATGCAGTTCCAAGGGACAGTGAAAACCAGATACAGCTTTCCGTGCTGGCAGCTTTCCTGTGGGCGCAATCGCTGGACGTTTCGAATTTGGCAGCCGGGATCTCCGAGAGAGAAATACACAGTGTTGCCCCATTACCAACCAAAGCTTTTGCAGAACGCGAATGTCTGTCTACCAGCGAATGCAGTTCCAAGGGACAGTGAAAACCAGCTACAGCTTTCCGTGCTGGGAGCTTTCCTGTGGGCGCAATCGCTGGACGTTTCGAATTTGGCAGCCGGGCTCTGCGAGAGAGAAATACACAGTGTTGCCTCATTACGAACGAAAGCTTTTGCAGAACGCGAATGTCTGTGTAGCAGCGAATGCAGTTCCAAGGGACAGTGAAAACCAGCTACAGCTTTCCGTGCTGGCAGCTTTCCTGTGGGCGCAATCGCTGGACGTTTCTAATTTGGCAGCCGGGCTCCACGAGAGAGAAATACACAGTGTTGCCCCTTTACGAACGAAAGCTGTTGCAGAACGCGAATGTCTGTGTAGCAGCGAATGCAGTTCCAAGGGACAGTGAAAACCAGCTACAGCTTTCCGTGCTGGCAGCTTTCCTGTGGGCGCAATCGCTGGACGTTTCGAATTTGGCAGCCGGAATCTGCGAGAGAGAAATACACAGTGTTGCCCCTTTACGAACGAAAGCTGTTGCAGAACGCGAATGTCTGTCTACCAGCGAATGCAGTTCCAAGGGACAGTGAAAACCAGCTACAGCTTTCCGTGCTGGCAGCTTTCCTGTGGGCGCAATCGCTGGACGTTTGAATTTGGCAGCCGTACTCTGCGAGAGAGAAATACACAGTGTTGCCCCTTTACGAACGAAAGCTGTTGCAGAACGCGAATGTCTGTCTACCAGCGAATGCAGTTCCAAGGGACAGTGAAAACCAGCTACAGCTTTCCGTGCTGGCAGCTTTCCTGTGGGCGCAATCGCTGGACGTTTCGAATTTGGCAGCCGGGCTCTGCGAGAGAGAAATACACAGTGTTGCCCCTTTACGAACGAAAGCTGTTGCAGAACGCGAATATCTGTCTACCAGCGAATGCAGTTCCAAGGGACAGTGAAAACCAGCTACAGCTTTCCGTGCTGGCAGCTTTCCTGTGGGCGCAATCGCTGGACGTTTCGAATTTGGCAGCCGGGCTCTCCCAGAGAGAAATACACAGTGTTGTCTCATTACGAACGAAAACTTTTGCAGAACACGAATGTCCGTCTACCAGCGAATGCAGTTCCAAGGGACAGTGAAAACCAGCTACAGCTTTCCGTGCTGGGAGCTTTCCTGTGGGCGCAATCGCTGGACGTTTCGAATTTGGCAGCCGGGCTCTCCGAGAGAAAAATACACAGTGTTGCCCCTTTACGAACGAAAGCTGTTGCAGAACGCGAATGTCTGTGTACCAGCGAATGCAGTTCCAAGGGACAGTGAAAACCAGCTACAGCTTTCCGTGCTGGCAGCTTTCCTGTGGGCGCAATCGCTGGACGTTTCAAATTTGGCAGCCGGGATGTCCGAGAGAGAAATACACAGTGTTGCCCCATTACCAACCAAAGCTTTTGCAGAACGCGAATGTCTGTGTAGCAGCGAATGCAGTTCCAAGGGACAGTGAAAACCAGCTACAGCTTTCCGTGCTGGCAGCTTTCCTGTGGGCGCAATCGCTGGACGTTTCGAATTTGGCAGCCGGGCTCTGCGAGAGAGAAATACACAGTGTTGCCCCTTTACAAACGAAAGCTGTTGCAGAACGCGAATGTCTGTCTACCAGCGAATGCAGTTCCAAGGGACAGTGAAAACCAGCTACAGCTTTCCGTGCTGGCAGCTTTCCTGTGGGCGCAATCGCTGGACGTTTGAATTTGGCAGCCGGACTCCACGAGAGAGAAATACACAGTGTTGCCCCATTACGAACCAAAGCTTTTGCAGAACGCGAATGTCTGTCTACCAGCGAATGCAGTTCCAAGGGACAGTGAAAACCAGCTACAGCTTTCCGTGCTGGCAGCTTTCCTGTGGGCGCAATCGCTGGACGTTTCGAATTTGGCAGCCGGGCTCTCCGAGAGAGAAATACACAGTGTTGCCTCATTACGAACGAAAGCTGTTGCAGAACGCGAATGTCTGTCTACCAGCGAATGCAGTTCCAAGGGACAGTGAAAACCAGCTACAGCTTTCCGTGCTGGGAGCTTTCCTGTGGGCGCAATCGCTGGACGTTTCGAATTTGGCAGCCGGGCTCTGCGAGAGAGAAATACACAGTGTTGCCTCATTACGAACGAAAGCTTTTGCAGAACACGAATGTCCGTCTACCAGCGAATGCAGTTCCAAGGGACAGTGAAAACCAGCTACAGCTTTCCGTGCTGGGAGCTTTCCTGTGGGCGCAATCGCTGGACGTTTCGAATTTGGCAGCCGGGCTCTCCGAGAGAGAAATACACAGTGTTGCCCCTTTACGAACGAAAGCTGTTGCAGAACGCGAATGTCTGTGTAGCAGCGAATGCAGTTCCAAGGGACAGTGAAAACCAGATACAGCTTTCCGTGCTGGCAGCTTTCCTGTGGGCGCAATCGCTGGACGTTTCGAATTTGGCAGCCGGGATCTCCGAGAGAGAAATACACAGTGTTGCCCCATTACCAACCAAAGCTTTTGCAGAACGCGAATGTCTGTCTACCAGCGAATGCAGTTCCAAGGGACAGTGAAAACCAGCTACAGCTTTCCGTGCTGGGAGCTTTCCTGTGGGCGCAATCGCTGGACGTTTCGAATTTGGCAGCCGGGCTCTGCGAGAGAGAAATACACAGTGTTGCCTCATTACGAACGAAAGCTTTTGCAGAACGCGAATGTCTGTGTAGCAGCGAATGCAGTTCCAAGGGACAGTGAAAACCAGCTACAGCTTTCCGTGCTGGCAGCTTTCCTGTGGGCGCAATCGCTGGACGTTTCTAATTTGGCAGCCGGGCTCCACGAGAGAGAAATACACAGTGTTGCCCCTTTACGAACGAAAGCTGTTGCAGAACGCGAATGTCTGTGTAGCAGCGAATGCAGTTCCAAGGGACAGTGAAAACCAGCTACAGCTTTCCGTGCTGGCAGCTTTCCTGTGGGCGCAATCGCTGGACGTTTCGAATTTGGCAGCCGGAATCTGCGAGAGAGAAATACACAGTGTTGCCCCTTTACGAACGAAAGCTGTTGCAGAACGCGAATGTCTGTCTACCAGCGAATGCAGTTCCAAGGGACAGTGAAAACCAGCTACAGCTTTCCGTGCTGGCAGCTTTCCTGTGGGCGCAATCGCTGGACGTTTGAATTTGGCAGCCGGACTCTGCGAGAGAGAAATACACAGTGTTGCCCCTTTACGAACGAAAGCTGTTGCAGAACGCGAATGTCTGTCTACCAGCGAATGCAGTTCCAAGGGACAGTGAAAACCAGCTACAGCTTTCCGTGCTGGCAGCTTTCCTGTGGGCGCAATCGCTGGATGTTTCGAATTTGGCAGCCGGGCTCTCCCAGAGAGAAATACACAGTGTTGCCCCTTTACGAACGAAAGCTGTTGCAGAACGCGAATATCTGTCTACCAGCGAATGCAGTTCCAAGGGACAGTGAAAACCAGCTACAGCTTTCCGTGCTGGCAGCTTTCCTGTGGGCGCAATCGCTGGACGTTTCGAATTTGGCAGCCGGGCTCTCCGAGAGAGAAATACACAGTGTTGCCCCTTTACGAACGAAAGCTGTTGCAGAACGCGAATGTCTGTGTAGCAGCGAATGCAGTTCCAAGGGACAGTGAAAGCCAGCTACAGCTTTCCGTGCTGGGAGCTTTCCTGTGGGCGCAATCGCTGGACGTTTCGAATTTGGCAGCTGGGCTCTGCGAGAGAGAAATACACAGTGTTGCCCCATTACGAACCAAAGCTTTTGCAGAACGCGAATGTCTGTCTACCAGCGAATGCAGTTCCAAGGGACAGTGAAAACCAGCTACAGCTTTCCGTGCTGGCAGCTTTCCTGTGGGCGCAATCGCTGGACGTTTCGAATTTGGCAGCCGGGCTCTCCGAGAGAGAAATACACAGTGTTGCCCCTTTACGAACGAAAGCTGTTGCAGAACGCGAATGTCTGTCTACCAGCGAATGCAGTTCCAAGGGACAGTGAAAACCAGCTACAGCTTTCCGTGCTGGCAGCTTTCCTGTGGGCGCAATCGCTGGACGTTTCGAATTTGGCAGCCGGGCTCCACGAGAGAGAAATACACAGTGTTGCCCCTTTACGAACGAAAGCTGTTGCAGAACGCGAATGTCTGTCTACCAGCGAATGTTCCAAGGGACAGTGAAAACCAGCTACAGATTTCCGTGCTGGCAGCTTTCCTGTGGGCGCAATCGCTGGACGTTTGAATTTGGCAGCCGGACTCCACGAGAGAGAAATACACAGTGTTGCCCCATTACGAACCAAAGCTTTTGCAGAACGCGAATGTCTGTCTACCAGCGAATGCAGTTCCAAGGGACAGTGAAAACCAGCTACAGCTTTCCGTGCTGGCAGCTTTCCTGTGGGCGCAATCGCTGGACGTTTCGAATTTGGCAGCCGGGCTCTCCGAGAGAGAAATACACAGTGTTGCCCCTTTACGAACGAAAGCTGTTGCAGAACGCGAATGTCTGTGTAGCAGCGAATGCAGTTCCAAGGGACAGTGAAAACCAGATACAGCTTTCCGTGCTGGCAGCTTTCCTGTGGGCGCAATCGCTGGACGTTTCAAATTTGGCAGCCGGGATGTCCGAGAGAGAAATACACAGTGTTGCCCCATTACCAAACAAAGCTTTTGCAGAACGCGAAGGTCTGTCTACCAGCGAATGCAGTTCCAAGGGACAGTGAAAACCAGCTACAGCTTTCCGTGCTGGCAGCTTTCCTGTGGGCGCAATCGCTGGACGTTTCGAATTTGGCAGCCGGGCTCTGCGAGAGAGAAATACACAGTGTTGCCCCTTTACGAACGAAAGCTGTTGCAGAACGCGAATGTCTGTCTACCAGCGAATGCAGTTCCAAGGGACAGTGAAAACCAGCTACAGCTTTCCGTGCTGGCAGCTTTCCTGTGGGCGCAATCGCTGGACGTTTGAATTTGGCAGCCGGACTCCACGAGAGAGAAATACACAGTGTTGCCCCATTACGAACCAAAGCTTTTGCAGAACGCGAATGTCTGTCTACCAGCGAATGCAGTTCCAAGGGACAGTGAAAACCAGCTACAGCTTTCCGTGCTGGCAGCTTTCCTGTGGGCGCAATCGCTGGACGTTTCGAATTTGGCAGCCGCGCTCTCCGAGAGAGAAATACACAGTGTTGCCCCTTTACGAACGAAAGCTGTTGCAGAACGCGAATGTCTGTCTACCAGCGAATGCAGTTCCAAGGGACAGTGAAAACCAGCTACAGCTTTCCGTGCTGGCAGCTTTCCTGTGGGCACAATCGCTGGACGTTTCGAATTTGGCAGCCGGGCTCCACGAGAGAGAAATACACAGTGTTGCCTCATTACGAACGAAAACTTTTGCAGAACACGAATGTCCGTCTACCAGCGAATGCAGTTCCAAGGGACAGTGAAAACCAGCTACAGCTTTCCGTGCTGGGAGCTTTCCTGTGGGCGCAATCGCTGGACGTTTCGAATTTGGCAGCCGGGCTCTCCGAGAGAGAAATACACAGTGTTGCCCCTTTACGAACGAAAGCTGTTGCAGAACGCGAATGTCTGTGTAGCAGCGAATGCAGTTCCAAGGGACAGTGAAAACCAGCTACAGCTTTCCGTGCTGGCAGCTTTCCTGTGGGCGCAATCGCTGGACGTTTCGAATTTGGCATCCGGGATCTCCGAGAGAGAAATACACAGTGTTGCCCCATTACCAACCAAAGCTTTTGCAGAACGCGAATGTCTGTCTACCAGCGAATGCAGTTCCAAGGGACAGTGAAAACCAGCTACAGCTTTCCGTGCTGGCAGCTTTCCTGTGGGCGCAATCGCTGGACGTTTCGAATTTGGCAGCCGGGCTCTGCGAGAGAGAAATACACAGTGTTGCCTCATTACGAACGAAAGCTTTTGCAGAACGCGAATGTCTGTGTAGCAGCGAATGCAGTTCCAAGGGACAGTGAAAACCAGCTACAGCTTTCCGTGCTGGGAGCTTTCCTGTGGGCGCAATCGCTGGACGTTTCGAATTTGGCAGCCGGGCTCCACGAGAGAGAAATACACAGTGTTGCCCCTTTACGAACGAAAGCTGTTGCAGAACGCGAATGTCTGTCTACCAGCGAATGCAGTTCCAAGGGACAGTGAAAACCAGCTACAGATTTCAGTGCTGGCAGCTTTCCTGTGGGCGCAATCGCTGGACGTTTGAATTTGGCAGCCGGATTCCACGAGAGAGAAATACACAGTGTTGCCCCATTACGAACCAAAGCTTTTGCAGAACGCGAATGTCTGTCTACCAGCGAATGCAGTTCCAAGGGACAGTGAAAACCAGCTACAGCTTTCCGTGCTGGCAGCTTTCCTGTGGGCGCAATCGCTGGACGTTTCGAATTTGGCAGCCGGGATCTCCGAGAGAGAAATACACAGTGTTGCCCCTTTACGAACGAAAGCTGTTGCAGAACGCGAATGTCTGTCTACCAGCGAATGCAGTTCCAAGGGACAGTGAAAACCAGCTACAGCTTTCCGTGCTGGCAGCTTTCCTGTGGGCGCAATCGCTGGACGTTTCGAATTTGGCAGCCGGGCTCTCCGAGAGAGAAATACACAGTGTTGTCTCATTACGAACGAAAACTTTTGCAGAACACGAATGTCCGTCTTCCAGCGAATGCAGTTCCAAGGGACAGTGAAAACCAGCTACAGCTTTCCGTGCTGGGAGCTTTCCTGTGGGCGCAATCGCTGGACGTTTCGAATTTGGCAGCCGGGCTCTCCGAGAGAAAAATACACAGTGTTGCCCCTTTACGAACGAAAGCTGTTGCAGAACGCGAATGTCTGTGTAGCAGCGAATGCAGTTCCAAGGGACAGTGAAAACCAGATACAGCTTTCCGTGCTGGCAGCTTTCCTGTGGGCGCAATCGCTGGACGTTTCAAATTTGGCAGCCGGGATGTCCGAGAGAGAAATACAGAGTGTTGCCCCATTACCAACCAAAGCTTTTGCAGAACGCGAATGTCTGTGTAGCAGCGAATGCAGTTCCAAGGGACAGTGAAAACCAGCTACAGCTTTCCGTGCTGGCAGCTTTCCTGTGGGCGCAATCGCTGGACGTTTCGAATTTGGCAGCCGGGCTCTCCCAGAGAGAAATACACAGTGTTGCCCCATTACGAACCAAAGCTTTTGCAGAACGCGAATGTCTGTCTACCAGCGAATGCAGTTCCAAGGGACAGTGAAAACCAGCTACAGATTTCCGTGCTGGCAGCTTTCCTGTGGGCGCAATCGCTGGACGTTTCGAATTTGGCAGCCGGGCTCTCCGAGAGAGAAATACACAGTGTTGCCCCTTTACGAACGAAAGCTGTTGCAGAACGCGAATGTCTGTCTACCAGCGAATGCAGTTCCAAGGGACAGTGAAAACCAGCTACAGCTTTCCGTGCTGGCAGCTTTCCTGTGGGCGCAATCGCTGGACGTTTCGAATTTGGCAGCCGGGCTCTCCGAGAGAGAAATACACAGTGTTGCCTCATTACGAACGAAAACTTTTGCAGAACACGAATGTCCGTCTACCAGCGAATGCAGTTCCAAGGGACAGTGAAAACCAGCTACAGCTTTCCGTGCTGGCAGCTTTCCTGTGGGCGCAATCGCTGGACGTTTCGAATTTGGCAGCCGGGCTCTCCGAGAGAGAAATACACAGTGTTGCCTCATTACGAACGAAAGCTGTTGCAGAACGCGAATGTCTGTCTACCAGCGAATGCAGTTCCAAGGGACAGTGAAAACCAGCTACAGCTTTCCGTGCTGGGAGCTTTCCTGTGGGCGCAATCGCTGGACGTTTCGAATTTGGCAGCCGGGCTCTGCGAGAGAGAAATACACAGTGTTGCCTCATTACGAACGAAAGCTTTTGCAGAACACGAATGTCCGTCTACCAGCGAATGCAGTTCCAAGGGACAGTGAAAACCAGCTACAGCTTTCCGTGCTGGGAGCTTTCCTGTGGGCGCAATCGCTGGACGTTTCGAATTTGGCAGCCGGGCTCTCCGAGAGAGAAATACACAGTGTTGCCCCTTTACGAACGAAAGCTGTTGCAGAACGCGAATGTCTGTGTAGCAGCGAATGCAGTTCCAAGGGACAGTGAAAACCAGATACAGCTTTCCGTGCTGGCAGCTTTCCTGTGGGCGCAATCGCTGGACGTTTCGAATTTGGCAGCCGGGATCTCCGAGAGAGAAATACACAGTGTTGCCCCATTACCAACCAAAGCTTTTGCAGAACGCGAATGTCTGTCTACCAGCGAATGCAGTTCCAAGGGACAGTGAAAACCAGCTACAGCTTTCCGTGCTGGGAGCTTTCCTGTGGGCGCAATCGCTGGACGTTTCGAATTTGGCAGCCGGGCTCTGCGAGAGAGAAATACACAGTGTTGCCTCATTACGAACGAAAGCTTTTGCAGAACGCGAATGTCTGTGTAGCAGCGAATGCAGTTCCAAGGGACAGTGAAAACCAGCTACAGCTTTCCGTGCTGGCAGCTTTCCTGTGGGCGCAATCGCTGGACGTTTCTAATTTGGCAGCCGGGCTCCACGAGAGAGAAATACACAGTGTTGCCCCTTTACGAACGAAAGCTGTTGCAGAACGCGAATGTCTGTGTAGCAGCGAATGCAGTTCCAAGGGACAGTGAAAACCAGCTACAGCTTTCCGTGCTGGCAGCTTTCCTGTGGGCGCAATCGCTGGACGTTTCGAATTTGGCAGCCGGAATCTGCGAGAGAGAAATACACAGTGTTGCCCCTTTACGAACGAAAGCTGTTGCAGAACGCGAATGTCTGTCTACCAGCGAATGCAGTTCCAAGGGACAGTGAAAACCAGCTACAGCTTTCCGTGCTGGCAGCTTTCCTGTGGGCGCAATCGCTGGACGTTTGAATTTGGCAGCCGTACTCTGCGAGAGAGAAATACACAGTGTTGCCCCTTTACGAACGAAAGCTGTTGCAGAACGCGAATGTCTGTCTACCAGCGAATGCAGTTCCAAGGGACAGTGAAAACCAGCTACAGCTTTCCGTGCTGGCAGCTTTCCTGTGGGCGCAATCGCTGGACGTTTCGAATTTGGCAGCCGGGCTCTGCGAGAGAGAAATACACAGTGTTGCCCCTTTACGAACGAAAGCTGTTGCAGAACGCGAATATCTGTCTACCAGCGAATGCAGTTCCAAGGGACAGTGAAAACCAGCTACAGCTTTCCGTGCTGGCAGCTTTCCTGTGGGCGCAATCGCTGGACGTTTCGAATTTGGCAGCCGGGCTCTCCGAGAGAGAAATACACAGTGTTGCCCCTTTACGAACGAAAGCTGTTGCAGAACGCGAATGTCTGTGTAGCAGCGAATGCAGTTCCAAGGGACAGTGAAAGCCAGCTACAGCTTTCCGTGCTGGGAGCTTTCCTGTGGGCGCAATCGCTGGACGTTTCGAATTTGGCAGCTGGGCTCTGCGAGAGAGAAATACACAGTGTTGCCCCATTACGAACCAAAGCTTTTGCAGAACGCGAATGTCTGTCTACCAGCGAATGCAGTTCCAAGGGACAGTGAAAACCAGCTACAGCTTTCCGTGCTGGCAGCTTTCCTGTGGGCGCAATCGCTGGACGTTTCGAATTTGGCAGCCGGGCTCTCCGAGAGAGAAATACACAGTGTTGCCCCATTACCAAACAAAGCTTTTGCAGAACGCGAAGGTCTGTCTACCAGCGAATGCAGTTCCAAGGGACAGTGAAAACCAGCTACAGCTTTCCGTGCTGGCAGCTTTCCTGTGGGCGCAATCGCTGGACGTTTCGAATTTGGCAGCCGGGCTCTGCGAGAGAGAAATACACAGTGTTGCCCCTTTACGAACGAAAGCTGTTGCAGAACGCGAATGTCTGTCTACCAGCGAATGCAGTTCCAAGGGACAGTGAAAACCAGCTACAGCTTTCCGTGCTGGCAGCTTTCCTGTGGGCGCAATCGCTGGACGTTTGAATTTGGCAGCCGGACTCCACGAGAGAGAAATACACAGTGTTGCCCCATTACGAACCAAAGCTTTTGCAGAACGCGAATGTCTGTCTACCAGCGAATGCAGTTCCAAGGGACAGTGAAAACCAGCTACAGCTTTCCGTGCTGGCAGCTTTCCTGTGGGCGCAATCGCTGGACGTTTCGAATTTGGCAGCCGCGCTCTCCGAGAGAGAAATACACAGTGTTGCCCCTTTACGAACGAAAGCTGTTGCAGAACGCGAATGTCTGTCTACCAGCGAATGCAGTTCCAAGGGACAGTGAAAACCAGCTACAGCTTTCCGTGCTGGCAGCTTTCCTGTGGGCGCAATCGCTGGACGTTTCGAATTTGGCAGCCGGGCTCTCCGAGAGAGAAATACACAGTGTTGCCTCATTACGAACGAAAACTTTTGCAGAACACGAATGTCCGTCTACCAGCGAATGCAGTTCCAAGGGACAGTGAAAACCAGCTACAGCTTTCCGTGCTGGGAGCTTTCCTGTGGGCGCAATCGCTGGACGTTTCGAATTTGGCAGCCGGGCTCTCCGAGAGAGAAATACACAGTGTTGCCCCTTTACGAACGAAAGCTGTTGCAGAACGCGAATGTCTGTGTAGCAGCGAATGCAGTTCCAAGGGACAGTGAAAACCAGCTACAGCTTTCCGTGCTGGCAGCTTTCCTGTGGGCGCAATCGCTGGACGTTTCGAATTTGGCAGCCGGGATCTCCGAGAGAGAAATACACAGTGTTGCCCCATTACCAACCAAAGCTTTTGCAGAACGCGAATGTCTGTCTACCAGCGAATGCAGTTCCAAGGGACAGTGAAAACCAGCTACAGCTTTCCGTGCTGGCAGCTTTCCTGTGGGCGCAATCGCTGGACGTTTCGAATTTGGCAGCCGGGCTCTGCGAGAGAGAAATACACAGTGTTGCCTCATTACGAACGAAAGCTTTTGCAGAACGCGAATGTCTGTGTAGCAGCGAATGCAGTTCCAAGGGACAGTGAAAACCAGCTACAGCTTTCCGTGCTGGGAGCTTTCCTGTGGGCGCAATCGCTGGACGTTTCGAATTTGGCAGCCGGGCTCCACGAGAGAGAAATACACAGTGTTGCCCCTTTACGAACGAAAGCTGTTGCAGAACGCGAATGTCTGTCTACCAGCGAATGCAGTTCCAAGGGACAGTGAAAACCAGCTACAGATTTCCGTGCTGGCAGCTTTCCTGTGGGCGCAATCGCTGGACGTTTGAATTTGGCAGCCGGACTCCACGAGAGAGAAATACACAGTGTTGCCCCATTACGAACCAAAGCTTTTGCAGAACGCGAATGTCTGTCTACCAGCGAATGCAGTTCCAAGGGACAGTGAAAACCAGCTACAGCTTTCCGTGCTGGCAGCTTTCCTGTGGGCGCAATCGCTGGACGTTTCGAATTTGGCAGCCGGGATCTCCGAGAGAGAAATACACAGTGTTGCCCCTTTACGAACGAAAGCTGTTGCAGAACGCGAATGTCTGTCTACCAGCGAATGCAGTTCCAAGGGACAGTGAAAACCAGCTACAGCTTTCCGTGCTGGGAGCTTTCCTGTGGGCGCAATCGCTGGACGTTTCGAATTTGGCAGCCGGGCTCTCCGAGAGAGAAATACACAGTGTTGTCTCATTACGAACGAAAACTTTTGCAGAACACGAATGTCCGTCTTCCAGCGAATGCAGTTCCAAGGGACAGTGAAAACCAGCTACAGCTTTCCGTGCTGGGAGCTTTCCTGTGGGCGCAATCGCTGGACGTTTCGAATTTGGCAGCCGGGCTCTCCGAGAGAAAAATACACAGTGTTGCCCCTTTACGAACGAAAGCTGTTGCAGAACGCGAATGTCTGTGTAGCAGCGAATGCAGTTCCAAGGGACAGTGAAAACCAGATACAGCTTTCCGTGCTGGCAGCTTTCCTGTGGGCGCAATCGCTGGACGTTTCAAATTTGGCAGCCGGGATGTCCGAGAGAGAAATACAGAGTGTTGCCCCATTACCAACCAAAGCTTTTGCAGAACGCGAATGTCTGTGTAGCAGCGAATGCAGTTCCAAGGGACAGTGAAAACCAGCTACAGCTTTCCGTGCTGGCAGCTTTCCTGTGGGCGCAATCGCTGGACGTTTCGAATTTGGCAGCCGGGCTCTGCGAGAGAGAAATACACAGTGTTGCCCCTTTACGAACGAAAGCTGTTGCAGAACGCGAATGTCTGTCTACCAGCGAATGCAGTTCCAAGGGACAGTGAAAACCAGCTACAGCTTTCCGTGCTGGCAGCTTTCCTGTGGGCGCAATCGCTGGACGTTTGAATTTGGCAGCCGGACTCCACGAGAGAGAAATACACAGTGTTGCCCCATTACGAACCAAAGCTTTTGCAGAACGCGAATGTCTGTCTACCAGCGAATGCAGTTCCAAGGGACAGTGAAAACCAGCTACAGCTTTCCGTGCTGGCAGCTTTCCTGTGGGCGCAATCGCTGGACGTTTCGAATTTGGCAGCCGGGCTCTCCGAGAGAGAAATACACAGTGTTGCCCCTTTACGAACGAAAGCTGTTGCAGAACGCGAATGTCTGTCTACCAGCGAATGCAGTTCCAAGGGACAGTGAAAACCAGCTACAGCTTTCCGTGCTGGCAGCTTTCCTGTGGGCGCAATCGCTGGACGTTTCGAATTTGGCAGCCGGGCTCTCCGAGAGAGAAATACACAGTGTTGCCTCATTACGAACGAAAACTTTTGCAGAACACGAATGTCCGTCTACCAGCGAATGCAGTTCCAAGGGACAGTGAAAACCAGCTACAGCTTTCCGTGCTGGGAGCTTTCCTGTGGGCGCAATCGCTGGACGTTTCGAATTTGGCAGCCGGGCTCTCCGAGAGAGAAATACACAGTGTTGCCCCTTTACGAACGAAAGCTGTTGCAGAACGCGAATGTCTGTGTAGCAGCGAATGCAGTTCCAAGGGACAGTGAAAACCAGATACAGCTTTCCGTGCTGGCAGCTTTCCTGTGGGCGCAATCGCTGGACGTTTCGAATTTGGCAGCCGGGATCTCCGAGAGAGAAATACACAGTGTTGCCCCATTACCAACCAAAGCTTTTGCAGAACGCGAATGTCTGTCTACCAGCGAATGCAGTTCCAAGGGACAGTGAAAACCAGCTACAGCTTTCCGTGCTGGGAGCTTTCCTGTGGGCGCAATCGCTGGACGTTTCGAATTTGGCAGCCGGGCTCTGCGAGAGAGAAATACACAGTGTTGCCTCATTACGAACGAAAGCTTTTGCAGAACGCGAATGTCTGTGTAGCAGCGAATGCAGTTCCAAGGGACAGTGAAAACCAGCTACAGCTTTCCGTGCTGGGAGCTTTCCTGTGGGCGCAATCGCTGGACGTTTCGAATTTGGCAGCCGGGCTCCACGAGAGAGAAATACACAGTGTTGCCCCTTTACGAACGAAAGCTGTTGCAGAACGCGAATGTCTGTGTAGCAGCGAATGCAGTTCCAAGGGACAGTGAAAACCAGCTACAGCTTTCCGTGCTGGCAGCTTTCCTGTGGGCGCAATCGCTGGACGTTTCGAATTTGGCAGCCGGGCTCTCCGAGAGAGAAATACACAGTGTTGCCCCTTTACGAACGAAAGCTGTTGCAGAACGCGAATGTCTGTCTACCAGCGAATGCAGTTCCAAGGGACAGTGAAAACCAGCTACAGCTTTCCGTGCTGGCAGCTTTCCTGTGGGCGCAATCGCTGGACGTTTCGAATTTGGCAGCCGGGCTCTCCGAGAGAGAAATACACAGTGTTGCCTCATTACGAACGAAAACTTTTGCAGAACACGAATGTCCGTCTACCAGCGAATGCAGTTCCAAGGGACAGTGAAAACCAGCTACAGCTTTCCGTGCTGGCAGCTTTCCTGTGGGCGCAATCGCTGGACGTTTCGAATTTGGCAGCCGGGCTCTCCGAGAGAGAAATACACAGTGTTGCCCCTATACGAACGAAAGCTGTTGCAGAACGCGAATGTCTGTGTAGCAGCGAATGCAGTTCCAAGGGACAGTGAAAACCAGCTACAGATTTCCGTGCTGGCTGCTTTCCTGTGGGCACAATCGCTGGACGTTTCGAATTTGGCAGCCGGGCTCCACGAGAGAGAAATACACAGTGTTGCCCCTTTACGAACGAAAGCTGTTGCAGAACGCGAATGTCTGTCTACCAGCGAATGCAGTTCCAAGGGACAGTGAAAACCAGCTACAGATTTCCGTGCTGGCAGCTTTCCTGTGGGCGCAATCGCTGGACGTTTGAATTTGGCAGCCGGACTCCACGAGAGAGAAATACACAGTGTTGCCCCATTACGAACCAAAGCTTTTGCAGAACGCGAATGTCTGTCTACCAGCGAATGCAGTTCCAAGGGACAGTGAAAACCAGCTACAGCTTTCCGTGCTGGCAGCTTTCCTGTGGGCGCAATCGCTGGACGTTTCGAATTTGGCAGCTGGGCTCTCCGAGAGAGAAATACACAGTGTTGCCCCTTTACGAACGAAAGCTGTTGCAGAACGCGAATGTCTGTCTACCAGCGAATGCAGTTCCAAGGGACAGTGAAAACCAGCTACAGCTTTCCGTGCTGGCAGCTTTCCTGTGGGCGCAATCGCTGGACGTTTCGAATTTGGCAGCCGGGCTCTCCGAGAGTGAAATACACAGTGTTGTCTCATTACGAACGAAAACTTTTGCAGAACACGAATGTCCGTCTACCAGCGAATGCAGTTCCAAGGGACAGTGAAAACCAGCTACAGCTTTCCGTGCTGGGAGCTTTCCTGTGGGCGCAATCGCTGGACGTTTCGAATTTGGCAGCCGGGCTCTCCGAGAGAAAAATACACAGTGTTGCCCCTTTACGAACGAAAGCTGTTGCAGAACGCGAATGTCTGTGTACCAGCGAATGCAGTTCCAAGGGACAGTGAAAACCAGCTACAGCTTTCCGTGCTGGCAGCTTTCCTGTGGGCGCAATCGCTGGACGTTTCAAATTTGGCAGCCGGGATGTCCGAGAGAGAAATACACAGTGTTGCCCCATTACCAACCAAAGCTTTTGCAGAACGCGAATGTCTGTGTAGCAGCGAATGCAGTTCCAAGGGACAGTGAAAACCAGCTACAGCTTTCCGTGCTGGCAGCTTTCCTGTGGGCGCAATCGCTGGACGTTTCGAATTTGGCAGCCGGGCTCTGCGAGAGAGAAATACACAGTGTTGCCCCTTTACAAACGAAAGCTGTTGCAGAACGCGAATGTCTGTCTACCAGCGAATGCAGTTCCAAGGGACAGTGAAAACCAGCTACAGCTTTCCGTGCTGGCAGCTTTCCTGTGGGCGCAATCGCTGGACGTTTGAATTTGGCAGCCGGACTCCACGAGAGAGAAATACACAGTGTTGCCCCATTACGAACCAAAGCTTTTGCAGAACGCGAATGTCTGTCTACCAGCGAATGCAGTTCCAAGGGACAGTGAAAACCAGCTACAGCTTTCCGTGCTGGCAGCTTTCCTGTGGGCGCAATCGCTGGACGTTTCGAATTTGGCAGCCGGGCTCTCCGAGAGAGAAATACACAGTGTTGCCCCTTTACGAACGAAAGCTGTTGCAGAACGCGAATGTCTGTCTACCAGCGAATGCAGTTCCAAGGGACAGTGAAAACCAGCTACAGCTTTCCGTGCTGGGAGCTTTCCTGTGGGCGCAATCGCTGGACGTTTCGAATTTGGCAGCCGGGCTCTGCGAGAGAGAAATACACAGTGTTGCCTCATTACGAACGAAAGCTTTTGCAGAACACGAATGTCCGTCTACCAGCGAATGCAGTTCCAAGGGACAGTGAAAACCAGCTACAGCTTTCCGTGCTGGGAGCTTTCCTGTGGGCGCAATCGCTGGACGTTTCGAATTTGGCAGCCGGGCTCTCCGAGAGAGAAATACACAGTGTTGCCCCTTTACGAACGAAAGCTGTTGCAGAACGCGAATGTCTGTGTAGCAGCGAATGCAGTTCCAAGGGACAGTGAAAACCAGATACAGCTTTCCGTGCTGGCAGCTTTCCTGTGGGCGCAATCGCTGGACGTTTCGAATTTGGCAGCCGGGATCTCCGAGAGAGAAATACACAGTGTTGCCCCATTACCAACCAAAGCTTTTGCAGAACGCGAATGTCTGTCTACCAGCGAATGCAGTTCCAAGGGACAGTGAAAACCAGCTACAGCTTTCCGTGCTGGGAGCTTTCCTGTGGGCGCAATCGCTGGACGTTTCTAATTTGGCAGCCGGGCTCCACGAGAGAGAAATACACAGTGTTGCCCCTTTACGAACGAAAGCTGTTGCAGAACGCGAATGTCTGTGTAGCAGCGAATGCAGTTCCAAGGGACAGTGAAAACCAGCTACAGCTTTCCGTGCTGGCAGCTTTCCTGTGGGCGCAATCGCTGGACGTTTCGAATTTGGCAGCCGGAATCTGCGAGAGAGAAATACACAGTGTTGCCCCTTTACGAACGAAAGCTGTTGCAGAACGCGAATGTCTGTCTACCAGCGAATGCAGTTCCAAGGGACAGTGAAAACCAGCTACAGCTTTCCGTGCTGGCAGCTTTCCTGTGGGCGCAATCGCTGGACGTTTGAATTTGGCAGCCGGACTCTGCGAGAGAGAAATACACAGTGTTGCCCCTTTACGAACGAAAGCTGTTGCAGAACGCGAATGTCTGTCTACCAGCGAATGCAGTTCCAAGGGACAGTGAAAACCAGCTACAGCTTTCCGTGCTGGCAGCTTTCCTGTGGGCGCAATCGCTGGACGTTTCGAATTTGGCAGCCGGGCTCTGCGAGAGAGAAATACACAGTGTTGCCCCTTTACGAACGAAAGCTGTTGCAGAACGCGAATATCTGTCTACCAGCGAATGCAGTTCCAAGGGACAGTGAAAACCAGCTACAGCTTTCCGTGCTGGCAGCTTTCCTGTGGGCGCAATCGCTGGACGTTTCGAATTTGGCAGCCGGGCTCTCCGAGAGAGAAATACACAGTGTTGCCCCTTTACGAACGAAAGCTGTTGCAGAACGCGAATGTCTGTGTAGCAGCGAATGCAGTTCCAAGGGACAGTGAAAGCCAGCTACAGCTTTCCGTGCTGGGAGCTTTCCTGTGGGCGCAATCGCTGGACGTTTCGAATTTGGCAGCTGGGCTCTGCGAGAGAGAAATACACAGTGTTGCCCCATTACGAACCAAAGCTTTTGCAGAACGCGAATGTCTGTCTACCAGCGAATGCAGTTCCAAGGGACAGTGAAAACCAGCTACAGCTTTCCGTGCTGGCAGCTTTCCTGTGGGCGCAATCGCTGGACGTTTCGAATTTGGCAGCCGGGCTCTCCGAGAGAGAAATACACAGTGTTGCCCCTTTACGAACGAAAGCTGTTGCAGAACGCGAATGTCTGTCTACCAGCGAATGCAGTTCCAAGGGACAGTGAAAACCAGCTACAGCTTTCCGTGCTGGCAGCTTTCCTGTGGGCGCAATCGCTGGACGTTTCGAATTTGGCAGCCGGGCTCCACGAGAGAGAAATACACAGTGTTGCCCCTTTACGAACGAAAGCTGTTGCAGAACGCGAATGTCTGTCTACCAGCGAATGCAGTTCCAAGGGACAGTGAAAACCAGCTACAGATTTCCGTGCTGGCAGCTTTCCTGTGGGCGCAATCGCTGGACGTTTGAATTTGGCAGCCGGACTCCACGAGAGAGAAATACACAGTGTTGCCCCATTACGAACCAAAGCTTTTGCAGAACGCGAATGTCTGTCTACCAGCGAATGCAGTTCCAAGGGACAGTGAAAACCAGCTACAGCTTTCCGTGCTGGCAGCTTTCCTGTGGGCGCAATCGCTGGACGTTTCGAATTTGGCAGCCGGGCTCTCCGAGAGAAAAATACACAGTGTTGCCCCTTTACGAACGAAAGTTGTTGCAGAACGCGAATGTCTGTGTAGCAGCGAATGCAGTTCCAAGGGACAGTGAAAACCAGCTACAGCTTTCCGTGCTGGCAGCTTTCCTGTGGGCGCAATCGCTGGACGTTTCGAATTTGGCAGCCGGGCTCTGCGAGAGAGAAATACACAGTGTTGCCCCATTACCAAACAAAGCTTTTGCAGAACGCGAAGGTCTGTCTACCAGCGAATGCAGTTCCAAGGGACAGTGAAAACCAGCTACAGCTTTCCGTGCTGGCAGCTTTCCTGTGGGCGCAATCGCTGGACGTTTCGAATTTGGCAGCCGGGCTCTGCGAGAGAGAAATACACAGTGTTGCCCCTTTACGAACGAAAGCTGTTGCAGAACGCGAATGTCTGTCTACCAGCGAATGCAGTTCCAAGGGACAGTGAAAACCAGCTACAGCTTTCCGTGCTGGCAGCTTTCCTGTGGGCGCAATCGCTGGACGTTTGAATTTGGCAGCCGGACTCCACGAGAGAGAAATACACAGTGTTGCCCCATTACGAACCAAAGCTTTTGCAGAACGCGAATGTCTGTCTACCAGCGAATGCAGTTCCAAGGGACAGTGAAAACCAGCTACAGCTTTCCGTGCTGGCAGCTTTCCTGTGGGCGCAATCGCTGGACGTTTCGAATTTGGCAGCCGCGCTCTCCGAGAGAGAAATACACAGTGTTGCCCCTTTACGAACGAAAGCTGTTGCAGAACGCGAATGTCTGTCTACCAGCGAATGCAGTTCCAAGGGACAGTGAAAACCAGCTACAGCTTTCCGTGCTGGCAGCTTTCCTGTGGGCGCAATCGCTGGACGTTTCGAATTTGGCAGCCGGGCTCTCCGAGAGAGAAATACACAGTGTTGCCTCATTACGAACGAAAACTTTTGCAGAACACGAATGTCCGTCTACCAGCGAATGCAGTTCCAAGGGACAGTGAAAACCAGCTACAGCTTTCCGTGCTGGGAGCTTTCCTGTGGGCGCAATCGCTGGACGTTTCGAATTTGGCAGCCGGGCTCTCCGAGAGAGAAATACACAGTGTTGCCCCTTTACGAACGAAAGCTGTTGCAGAACGCGAATGTCTGTGTAGCAGCGAATGCAGTTCCAAGGGACAGTGAAAACCAGCTACAGCTTTCCGTGCTGGCAGCTTTCCTGTGGGCGCAATCGCTGGACGTTTCGAATTTGGCATCCGGGATCTCCGAGAGAGAAATACACAGTGTTGCCCCTTTACGAAACAAAGCTTTTGCAGAACGCGAATGTCTGTGTAGCAGCGAATGCAGTTCCAAGGGACAGTGAAAACCAGCTACAGCTTTCCGTGCTGGGAGCTTTCCTGTGGGCGCAATCGCTGGACGTTTCGAATTTGGCAGCCGGGCTCCACGAGAGAGAAATACACAGTGTTGCCCCTTTACGAACGAAAGCTGTTGCAGAACGCGAATGTCTGTGTAGCAGCGAATGCAGTTCCAAGGGACAGTGAAAACCAGCTACAGCTTTCCGTGCTGGGAGCTTTCCTGTGGGCGCAATCGCTGGACGTTTCGAATTTGGCAGCCGGGCTCCACGAGAGAGAAATACACAGTGTTGCCCCTTTACGAACGAAAGCTGTTGCAGAACGCGAATGTCTGTCTACCAGCGAATGCAGTTCCAAGGGACAGTGAAAACCAGCTACAGCTTTCCGTGCTGGGAGCTTTCCTGTGGGCGCAATCGCTGGACGTTTCGAATTTGGCAGCCGGGCTCTCCGAGAGAGAAATACACAGTGTTGCCCCATTACCAACCAAAGCTTTTGCAGAACGCGAATGTCTGTCTACCAGCGAATGCAGTTCCAAGGGACAGTGAAAACCAGCTACAGCTTTCCGTGCTGGCAGCTTTCCTGTGGGCGCAATCGCTGGACGTTTCGAATTTGGCAGCCGGGCTCCACGAGAGAGAAATACACAGTGTTGCCCCTTTACGAACGAAAGCTGTTGCAGAACGCGAATGTCTGTCTACCAGCGAATGCAGTTCCAAGGGACAGTGAAAACCAGCTACAGCTTTCCGTGCTGGGAGCTTTCCTGTGGGCGCAATCGCTGGACGTTTCGAATTTGGCAGCCGGGCTCCACGAGAGAGAAATACACAGTGTTGCCCCTTTACGAACGAAAGCTGTTGCAGAACGCGAATGTCTGTCTACCAGCGAATGCAGTTCCAAGGGACAGTGAAAACCAGCTACAGCTTTCCGTGCTGGGAGCTTTCCTGTGGGCGCAATCGCTGGACGTTTCGAATTTGGCAGCCGGGCTCCACGAGAGAGAAATACACAGTGTTGCCCCTTTACGAACGAAAGCTGTTGCAGAACGCGAATGTCTGTGTAGCAGCGAATGCAGTTCCAAGGGACAGTGAAAACCAGCTACAGCTTTCCGTGCTGGCAGCTTTCCTGTGGGCGCAATCGCTGGACGTTTCGAATTTGGCAGCCGGGCTCCACGAGAGAGAAATACACAGTGTTGCCCCTTTACGAACGAAAGCTGTTGCAGAACGCGAATGTCTGTGTAGCAGCGAATGCAGTTCCAAGGGACAGTGAAAACCAGCTACAGCTTTCCGTGCTGGCAGCTTTCCTGTGGGCGCAATCGCTGGACGTTTCGAATTTGGCAGCCGGGCTCTCCGAGAGAGAAATACACAGTGTTGCCCCATTACCAACCAAAGCTTTTGCAGAACGCGAATGTCTGTCTACCAGCGAATGCAGTTCCAAGGGACAGTGAAAACCAGCTACAGCTTTCCGTGCTGGCAGCTTTCCTGTGGGCGCAATCGCTGGACGTTTCGAATTTGGCAGCCGGGCTCTGCGAGAGAGAAATACACAGTGTTGCCTCATTACGAACGAAAGCTTTTGTAGAACACGAATGTCTGTGTAGCAGCGAATGCAGTTCCAAGGGACAGTGAAAACCAGCTACAGCTTTCCGTGCTGGCAGCTTTCCTGTGGGCGCAATCGCTGGACGTTTCGAATTTGGAAGCCGCGCTCTCAGAGAGAGAAATACACAGTGTTGCCCCATTACCAACCAAAGCTTTTGCAGAACGCGAATGTCTGTGTAGCAGCGAATGCAGTTCCAAGGGACAGTGAAAACCAGCTACAGCTTTCCGTGCTGGCAGCTTTCCTGTGGGCGCAATCGCTGGACGTTTCGAATTTGGCAGCCGGGCTCCACGAGAGAGAAATACACAGTGTTGCCACTTTACGAACGAAAGCTGTTGCAGGACGCGAATGTCTGTGTAGCAGCGAATGCAGTTCCAAGGGACAGTGAAAACCAGCTACAGCTTTCCGTGCTGGCAGCTTTCCTGTGGGCGCAATCGCTGGACGTTTCGAATTTGGCAGCCGGAATCTGCGAGAGAGAAATACACAGTGTTGCCCCTTTACGAACGAAAGCTGTTGCAGAACGCGAATGTCTGTGTAGCAGCGAATGCAGTTCCAAGGGACAGTGAAAACCAGCTACAGCTTTCCGTGCTGGCAGCTTTCCTGTGGGCGCAATCGCTGGACGTTTCGAATTTGGCAGCCGGGCTCTGCGAGAGAGAAATACACAGTGTTGCCCCTTTACGAACGAAAGCTGTTGCAGAACGCGAATGTCTGTGTAGCAGCGAATGCAGTTCCAAGGGACAGTGAAAACCAGCTACAGCTTTCCGTGCTGGCAGCTTTCCTGTGGGCGCAATCGCTGGACGTTTCGAATTTGGCAGCCGGGCTCTGCGAGAGAGAAATACACAGTGTTGCCCCTTTACGAACGAAAGCTGTTGCAGAACGCGAATGTCTGTGTAGCAGCGAATGCAGTTCCAAGGGACAGTGAAAACCAGCTACAGCTTTCCGTGCTGGCAGCTTTCCTGTGGGCGCAATCGCTGGACGTTTGAATTTGGCAGCCGGACTCTGCGAGAGAGAAATACACAGTGTTGCCCCTTTACGAACGAAAGCTGTTGCAGAACGCGAATGTCTGTCTACCAGCGAATGCAGTTCCAAGGGACAGTGAAAACCAGCTACAGCTTTCCGTGCTGGCAGCTTTCCTGTGGGCGCAATCGCTGGACGTTTCGAATTTGGCAGCCGGGCTCTGCGAGAGAGAAATACACAGTGTTGCCCCTTTACGAACGAAAGCTGTTGCAGAACGCGAATGTCTGTCTACCAGCGAATGCAGTTCCAAGGGACAGTGAAAACCAGCTACAGCTTTCCGTGCTGGCAGCTTTCCTGTGGGCGCAATCGCTGGACGTTTCGAATTTGGCAGCCGGGATCTCCGAGAGAGAAATACACAGTGTTGCCCCATTACCAACCAAAGCTTTTGCAGAACGCGAATGTCTGTGTAGCAGCGAATGCAGTTCCAAGGGACAGTGAAAACCAGCTACAGCTTTCCGTGCTGGGAGCTTTCCTGTGGGCGCAATCGCTGGACGTTTCGAATTTGGCAGCCGGGCTCCACGAGAGAGAAATACACAGTGTTGCCCCTTTACGAACGAAAGCTGTTGCAGAACGCGAATGTCTGTCTACCAGCGAATGCAGTTCCAAGGGACAGTGAAAACCAGCTACAGCTTTCCGTGCTGGGAGCTTTCCTGTGGGCGCAATCGCTGGACGTTTCGAATTTGGCAGCCGGGCTCTGCGAGAGAGAAATACACAGTGTTGCCTCATTACGAACGAAAGCTTTTGCAGAACACGAATGTCTGTGTAGCAGCGAATGCAGTTCCAAGGGACAGTGAAAACCAGCTACAGCTTTCCGTGCTGGGAGCTTTCCTGTGGGCGCAATCGCTGGACGTTTCGAATTTGGCAGCCGGGCTCCACGAGAGAGAAATACAGTGTTGCCCCTTTACGAACGAAAGCTGTTGCAGAACGCGAATGTCTGTCTACCAGCGAATGCAGTTCCAAGGGACAGTGAAAACCAGCTACAGATTTCCGTGCTGGCAGCTTTCCTGTGGGCGCAATCGCTGGACGTTTCGAATTTGGCAGCCGGGCTCCACGAGAGAGAAATACACAGTGTTGCCCCTTTACGAACGAAAGCTGTTGCAGAACGCGAATGTCTGTCTACCAGCGAATGCAGTTCCAAGGGACAGTGAAAACCAGCTACAGCTTTCCGTGCTGGCAGCTTTCCTGTGGGCGCAATCGCTGGACGTTTCGAATTTGGCAGCCGGGCTCTGCGAGAGAGAAATACACAGTGTTGCCTCATTACGAACGAAAGCTTTTGTAGAACACGAATGTCTGTGTAGCAGCGAATGCAGTTCCAAGGGACAGTGAAAACCAGCTACAGCTTTCCGTGCTGGCAGCTTTCCTGTGGGCGCAATCGCTGGACGTTTCGAATTTGGCAGCCGGGCTCTCCGAGAGAGAAATACACAGTGTTGCCCCTTTACGAACGAAAGCTGTTGCAGAACGCGAATGTCTGTGTAGCAGCGAATGCAGTTCCAAGGGACAGTGAAAACCAGATACAGCTTTCCATGCTGGCAGCTTTCCTGTGGGCGCAATCGCTGGACGTTTCAAATTTGGCAGCCGGGATGTCCGAGAGAGAAATACACAGTGTTGCCCCATTACCAACCAAAGCTTTTGCAGAACGCGAATGTCTGTGTAGCAGCGAATGCAGTTCCAAGGGACAGTGAAAACCAGCTACAGCTTTCCGTGCTGGCAGCTTTCCTGTGGGCGCAATCGCTGGACGTTTCGAATTTGGCAGCCGGGCTCTCCGAGAGAGAAATACACAGTGTTGCCCCTTTACGAACGAAAGCTGTTGCAGAACGCGAATGTCTGTGTAGCAGCGAATGCAGTTCCAAGGGACAGTGAAAACCAGATACAGCTTTCCGTGCTGGCAGCTTTCCTGTGGGCGCAATCGCTGGACGTTTCGAATTTGGCAGCCGGGATCTCCGAGAGAGAAATACACAGTGTTGCCCCATTACCAAACAAAGCTTTTGCAGAACGCGAAGGTCTGTCTACCAGCGAATGCAGTTCCAAGGGACAGTGAAAACCAGCTACAGCTTTCCGTGCTGGCAGCTTTCCTGTGGGCGCAATCGCTGGACGTTTCGAATTTGGCAGCCGGGCTCTCCGAGAGAGAAATACACAGTGTTGCCTCATTACGAACGAAAACTTTTGCAGAACACGAATGTCCGTCTACCAGCGAATGCAGTTCCAAGGGACAGTGAAAACCAGCTACAGCTTTCCGTGCTGGCAGCTTTCCTGTGGGCGCAATCGCTGGACGTTTCGAATTTGGCAGCCGGGCTCTCCGAGAGAGAAATACACAGTGTTGCCCCTTTACGAACGAAAGCTGTTGCAGAACGCGAATGTCTGTGTAACAGCGAATGCAGTTCCAAGGGACAGTGAAAACCAGCTACAACTTTCCGTGCTGGCAGCTTTCCTGTGGGCGCAATCGCTGGACGTTTCGAATTTGGCATCCGGGATCTCCGAGAGAGAAATACACAGTGTTGCCCCATTACCAACCAAAGCTTTTGCAGAACGCGAATGTCTGTCTACCAGCGAATGCAGTTCCAAGGGACAGTGAAAACCAGCTACAGCTTTCCGTGCTGGCAGCTTTCCTGTGGGCGCAATCGCTGGACGTTTCGAATTTGGCAGCCGGGCTCTCCGAGAGAGAAATACACAGTGTTGCCTCATTACGAACGAAAGCTTTTGCAGAACGCGAATGTCTGTGTAGCAGCGAATGCAGTTCCAAGGGACAGTGAAAACCAGCTACAGCTTTCCGTGCTGGCAGCTTTCCTGTGGGCGCAATCGCTGGACGTTTCGAATTTGGCAGCCGGGCTCCACGAGAGAGAAATACACAGTGTTGCCCCTTTACGAACGAAAGCTGTTGCAGAACGCGAATGTCTGTCTACCAGCGAATGCAGTTCCAAGGGACAGTGAAAACCAGCTACAGCTTTCCGTGCTGGCAGCTTTCCTGTGGGCGCAATCGCTGGACGTTTCGAATTTGGCAGCCGGGCTCTCCGAGAGAGAAATACACAGTGTTGCCCCTTTACGAACGACAGCTGTTGCAGAACGCGAATGTCTGTCTACCAGCGAATGCAGTTCCAAGGGACAGTGAAAACCAGCTACAGCTTTCCGTGCTGGCAGCTTTCCTGTGGGCGCAATCGCTGGACGTTTCGAATTTGGCAGCCGGGCTCTCCGAGAGAGAAATACACAGTGTTGCCTCATTACGAACGAAAACTTTTGCAGAACACGAATGTCCGTCTACCAGCGAATGCAGTTCCAAGGGACAGTGAAAACCAGCTACAGCTTTCCGTGCTGGCAGCTTTCCTGTGGGCGCAATCGCTGGACGTTTCGAATTTGGCAGCCGGGCTCTCCGAGAGAGAAATACACAGTGTTGCCCCTTTACGAACGAAAGCTGTTGCAGAACGCGAATGTCTGTGTAGCAGCGAATGCAGTTCCAAGGGACAGTGAAAACCAGCTACAGCTTTCCGTGCTGGCAGCTTTCCTGTGGGCGCAATCGCTGGACGTTTCAAATTTGGCAGCCGGGATGTCCGAGAGAGAAATACACAGTGTTGCCCCATTACCAACCAAAGCTTTTGCAGAACGCGAATGTCTGTGTAGCAGCGAATGCAGTTCCAAGGGACAGTGAAAACCAGCTACAGCTTTCCGTGCTGGGAGCTTTCCTGTGGGCGCAATCGCTGGACGTTTCGAATTTGGCAGCCGGGCTCCACGAGAGAGAAATACACAGTGTTGCCCCTTTACGAACGAAAGCTGTTGCAGAACGCGAATGTCTGTCTACCAGCGAATGCAGTTCCAAGGGACAGTGAAAACCAGCTACAGCTTTCCGTGCTGGCAGCTTTCCTGTGGGCGCAATCGCTGGACGTTTCGAATTTGGCAGCCGGGCTCCACGAGAGAGAAATACACAGTGTTGCCCCTTTACGAACGAAAGCTGTTGCAGAACGCGAATGTCTGTCTACCAGCGAATGCAGTTCCAAGGGACAGTGAAAACCAGCTACAGCTTTCCGTGCTGGCAGCTTTCCTGTGGGCGCAATCGCTGGACGTTTCGAATTTGGCAGCCGGGCTCTCCGAGAGAGAAATACACAGTGTTGCCCCTTTACGAACGAAAGCTTTTGTAGAACACGAATGTCTGTGTAGCAGCGAATGCAGTTCCAAGGGACAGTGAAAACCAGCTACAGCTTTCCGTGCTGGCAGCTTTCCTGTGGGCGCAATCGCTGGACGTTTCGAATTTGGAAGCCGCGCTCTCAGAGAGAGAAATACACAGTGTTGCCCCATTACCAACCAAAGCTTTTGCAGAACGCGAATGTCTGTCTACCAGCGAATGCAGTTCCAAGGGACAGTGAAAACCAGCTACAGCTTTCCGTGCTGGGAGCTTTCCTGTGGGCGCAATCGCTGGACGTTTCGAATTTGGCAGCCGGGCTCCACGAGAGAGAAATACACAGTGTTGCCCCTTTACGAACGAAAGCTGTTGCAGAACGCGAATGTCTGTGTAGCAGCGAATGCAGTTCCAAGGGACAGTGAAAACCAGCTACAGCTTTCCGTGCTGGCAGCTTTCCTGTGGGCGCAATCGCTGGACGTTTGAATTTGGCAGCCGGGCTCTCCGAGAGAGAAATACACAGTGTTGCCCCTTTACGAACGAAAGCTGTTGCAGAACGCGAATGTCTGTCTACCAGCGAATGCAGTTCCAAGGGACAGTGAAAACCAGCTACAGCTTTCCGTGCTGGCAGCTTTCCTGTGGGCGCAATCGCTGGACGTTTGAATTTGGCAGCCGGAATCTGCGAGAGAGAAATACACAGTGTTGCCCCTTTACGAACGAAAGCTGTTGCAGAACGCGAATGTCTGTCTACCAGCGAATGCAGTTCCAAGGGACAGTGAAAACCAGCTACAGCTTTCCGTGCTGGCAGCTTTCCTGTGGGCGCAATCGCTGGACGTTTCGAATTTGGCAGCCGGGCTCTCCGAGAGAGAAATACACAGTGTTGCCTCATTACGAACGAAAGCTGTTGCAGAACGCGAATGTCTGTGTAGCAGCGAATGCAGTTCCAAGGGACAGTGAAAACCAGATACAGCTTTCCGTGCTGGCAGCTTTCCTGTGGGCGCAATCGCTGGACGTTTCGAATTTGGCAGCCGGGATCTCCGAGAGAGAAATACACAGTGTTGCCCCATTACCAAACAAAGCTTTTGCAGAACGCGAAGGTCTGTCTACCAGCGAATGCAGTTCCAAGGGACAGTGAAAACCAGCTACAGCTTTCCGTGCTGGCAGCTTTCCTGTGGGCGCAATCGCTGGACGTTTCGAATTTGGCAGCCGGGCTCTCCGAGAGAGAAATACACAGTGTTGCCCCTTTACGAACGAAAGCTGTTGCAGAACGCGAATGTCTGTGTAGCAGCGAATGCAGTTCCAAGGGACAGTGAAAACCAGCTACAGCTTTCCGTGCTGGGAGCTTTCCTGTGGGCGCAATCGCTGGACGTTTGAATTTGGCAGCCGGACTCCACGAGAGAGAAATACACAGTGTTGCCCCATTACGAACCAAAGCTTTTGCAGAACGCGAATGTCTGTCTACCAGCGAATGCAGTTCCAAGGGACAGTGAAAACCAGCTACAGCTTTCCGTGCTGGCAGCTTTCCTGTGGGCGCAATCGCTGGACGTTTCGAATTTGGCAGCCGGGCTCTGCGAGAGAGAAATACACAGTGTTGCCTCATTACGAACGAAAGCTTTTGCAGAACACGAATGTCCGTCTACCAGCGAATGCAGTTCCAAGGGACAGTGAAAACCAGGTACAGCTTTCCGGGCTGGCAGCTTTCCTGTGGGCGCAATCGCTGGACGTTTCGAATTTGGCAGCCGGGCTCTCCGAGAGAGAAATACACAGTGTTGCCCCATTACGAAACAAAGCTTTTGCAGAACGCGAATGTCTGTGTAGCAGCGAATGCAGTTCCAAGGGACAGTGAAAACCAGCTACAGCTTTCCGTGCTGGGAGCTTTCCTGTGGGCGCAATCGCTGGACGTTTCGAATTTGGCAGCCGCGCTCTCCGAGAGAGAAATACACAGTGTTGCCTCATTACGAACGAAAGCTTTTGCAGAACACGAATGTCCGTCTACCAGCGAATGCAGTTCCAAGGGACAGTGAAAACCAGCTACAGCTTTCCGTGCTGGGAGCTTTCCTGTGGGCGCAATCGCTGGACGTTTCGAATTTGGCAGCCGGGCTCTCCGAGAGAGAAATACACAGTGTTGCCCCTTTACGAACGAAAGCTGTTGCAGAACGCGAATGTCTGTGTAGCAGCGAATGCAGTTCCAAGGGACAGTGAAAGCCAGCTACAGCTTTCCGTGCTGGGAGCTTTCCTGTGGGCGCAATCGCTGGACGTTTCGCATTTGGCAGCCGGGCTCTCCGAGAGAGAAATACACAGTGTTGCCCCATTACGAACCAAAGCTTTTGCAGAACGCGAATGTCCGTCTACCAGCGAATGCAGTTCCAAGGGACAGTGAAAACCAGCTACAGCTTTCCGTGCTGGCAGCTTTCCTGTGGGCGCAATCGCTGGACGTTTCGAATTTGGCAGCCGGGCTCTCCGAGAGAGAAATACACAGTGTTGCCCCTTTACGAACGAAAGCTGTTGCAGAACGCTAATGTCTGTCTACCAGCGAATGCAGTTCCAAGGGACAGTGAAAACCAGCTACAGATTTCCGTGCTGGCAGCTTTCCTGTGGGCGCAATCGCTGGACGTTTGAATTTGGCAGCCGGACTCCACGAGAGAGAAATACACAGTGTTGCCCCATTACGAAACAAAGCTTTTGCAGAACGCGAATGTCTGTCTACCAGCGAATGCAGTTCCAAGGGACAGTGAAAACCAGCTACAGCTTTCCGTGCTGGCAGCTTTCCTGTGGGCGCAATCGCTGGACGTTTCGAATTTGGCAGCCGGGCTCTCCGAGAGAGAAATACACAGTGTTGCCCCTTAACGAACGAAAGCTGTTGCAGAACGCGAATGTCTGTCTACCAGCGAATGCAGTTCCAAGGGACAGTGAAAACCAGCTACAGCTTTCCGTGCTGGCAGCTTTCCTGTGGGCGCAATCGCTGGACGTTTCGAATTTGGCAGCCGGGCTCTCCGAGAGAGAAATACACAGTGTTGCCTCATTACGAACGAAAACTTTTGCAGAACACGAATGTCCGTCTACCAGCGAATGCAGTTC
This sequence comes from Mycteria americana, assembly GCF_035582795.1. Lineage (NCBI taxonomy): Eukaryota > Metazoa > Chordata > Aves > Ciconiiformes > Ciconiidae > Mycteria > Mycteria americana. The sequence goes on from NW_027445637.1 coordinate 811,776, forward strand.
CAAGGGACAGTGAAAACCAGATACAGCTTTCCGTGCTGGGAGCTTTCCTGTGGGCGCAATCGCTGGACGTTTCGAATTTGGCAGCCGGGCTCTCCGAGAGAGAAATACACAGTGTTGCCCCATTACCAACCACAGCTTTTGCAGAACGCGAATGTCTGTGTAGCAGCGAATGCAGTTCCAAGGGACAGTGAAAACCAGCTACAGCTTTCCGTGCTGGGAGCTTTCCTGTGGGCGCAATCGCTGGACGTTTCGAATTTGGCAGCCGGGATCTCCGAGAGAGAAATACACAGTGTTGCCCCTTTACCAACCAAAGCTTTTGCAGAACGCGAATGTCTGTGTAGCAGCGAATGCAGTTCCAAGGGACAGTGAAAACCAGCTACAGCTTTCCGTGCTGGCAGCTTTCCTGTGGGCGCAATCGCTGGACGTTTCGAATTTGGCAGCCGGGCTCTGCGAGAGAGAAATACACAGTGTTGCCCCTTTACGAACGAAAGCTGTTGCAGAACGCGAATGTCTGTCTACCAGCGAATGCAGTTCCAAGGGACAGTGAAAACCAGCTACAGCTTTCCGTGCTGGCAGCTTTCCTGTGGGCGCAATCGCTGGACGTTTGAATTTGGCAGCCGGACTCCACGAGAGAGAAATACACAGTGTTGCCCCATTACGAACCAAAGCTTTTGCAGAACGCGAATGTCTGTCTACCAGCGAATGCAGTTCCAAGGGACAGTGAAAACCAGCTACAGCTTTCCGTGCTGGCAGCTTTCCTGTGGGCGCAATCGCTGGACGTTTCGAATTTGGCAGCCGGGCTCTGCGAGAGAGAAATACACAGTGTTGCCCCTTTACGAACGAAAGCTGTTGCAGAACGCGAATGTCTGTCTACCAGCGAATGCAGTTCCAAGGGACAGTGAAAACCAGCTACAGCTTTCCGTGCTGGCAGCTTTCCTGTGGGCGCAATCGCTGGACGTTTCGAATTTGGCAGCCGGGCTCTCCGAGAGAGAAATACACAGTGTTGCCTCATTACGAACGAAAACTTTTGCAGAACACGAATGTCCGTCTACCAGCGAATGCAGTTCCAAGGGACAGTGAAAACCAGCTACAGCTTTCCGTGCTGGCAGCTTTCCTGTGGGCGCAATCGCTGGACGTTTCGAATTTGGCAGCCGGGCTCTCCGAGAGAGAAATACACAGTGTTGCCCCTTTACGAACGAAAGCTGTTGCAGAACGCGAATGTCTGTGTAGCAGCGAATGCAGTTCCAAGGGACAGTGAAAACCAGATACAGCTTTCCGTGCTGGCAGCTTTCCTGTGGGCGCAATCGCTGGACGTTTCGAATTTGGCAGCCGGGATCTCCGAGAGAGAAATACACAGTGTTGCCCCATTACGAACGAAAGCTTTTGCAGAACGCGAATGTCTGTCTACCAGCGAATGCAGTTCCAAGGGACAGTGAAAACCAGCTACAGCTTTCCGTGCTGGGAGCTTTCCTGTGGGCGCAATCGCTGGACGTTTCGAATTTGGCAGCCGGGCTCTGCGAGAGAGAAATACACAGTGTTGCCCCTTTACGAACGAAAGCTGTTGCAGAACGCGAATGTCTGTCTACCAGCGAATGCAGTTCCAAGGGACAGTGAAAACCAGCTACAGCTTTCCGTGCTGGCAGCTTTCCTGTGGGCGCAATCGCTGGACGTTTCGAATTTGGCAGCCGGGATCTCCGAGAGAGAAATACACAGTGTTGCCTCATTACGAACGAAAACTTTTGCAGAACACGAATGTCCGTCTACCAGCGAATGCAGTTCCAAGGGACAGTGAAAACCAGCTACAGCTTTCCGTGCTGGGAGCTTTCCTGTGGGCGCAATCGCTGGACGTTTCGAATTTGGCAGCCGGGCTCTCCGAGAGAGAAATACACAGTGTTGCCCCTATACGAACGAAAGCTGTTGCAGAACGCGAATGTCTGTGTAGCAGCGAATGCAGTTCCAAGGGACAGTGAAAACCAGCTACAGATTTCCGTGCTGGCTGCTTTCCTGTGGGCACAATCGCTGGACGTTTCGAATTTGGCAGCCGGGCTCCACGAGAGAGAAATACACAGTGTTGCCCCTTTACGAACGAAAGCTGTTGCAGAACGCGAATGTCTGTCTACCAGCGAATGCAGTTCCAAGGGACAGTGAAAACCAGCTACAGCTTTCCGTGCTGGCAGCTTTCCTGTGGGCGCAATCGCTGGACGTTTCGAATTTGGCAGCTGGGCTCTCCGAGAGAGAAATACACAGTGTTGCCCCTTTACGAACGAAAGCTGTTGCAGAACGCGAATGTCTGTCTACCAGCGAATGCAGTTCCAAGGGACAGTGAAAACCAGCTACAGCTTTCCGTGCTGGGAGCTTTCCTGTGGGCGCAATCGCTGGACGTTTCGAATTTGGCAGCCGGGCTCTCCCAGAGAGAAATACACAGTGTTGCCCCTTTACGAACGAAAGCTTTTGCAGAACACGAATGTCCGTCTACCAGCGAATGCAGTTCCAAGGGACAGTGAAAACCAGCTACAGCTTTCCGTGCTGGGAGCTTTCCTGTGGGCGCAATCGCTGGACGTTTCGAATTTGGCAGCCGGGCTCTCCGAGAGAAAAATACACAGTGTTGCCCCTTTACGAACGAAAGCTGTTGCAGAACGCGAATGTCTGTGTAGCAGCGAATGCAGTTCCAAGGGACAGTGAAAACCAGATACAGCTTTCCGTGCTGGCAGCTTTCCTGTGGGCGCAATCGCTGGACGTTTCAAATTTGGCAGCCGGGATGTCCGAGAGAGAAATACACAGTGTTGCCCCATTACCAACCAAAGCTTTTGCAGAACGCGAATGTCTGTGTAGCAGCGAATGCAGTTCCAAGGGACAGTGAAAACCAGCTACAGCTTTCCGTGCTGGCAGCTTTCCTGTGGGCGCAATCGCTGGACGTTTCGAATTTGGCAGCCGGGCTCTGCGAGAGAGAAATACACAGTGTTGCCCCTTTACAAACGAAAGCTGTTGCAGAACGCGAATGTCTGTCTACCAGCGAATGCAGTTCCAAGGGACAGTGAAAACCAGCTACAGCTTTCCGTGCTGGGAGCTTTCCTGTGGGCGCAATCGCTGGACGTTTCGAATTTGGCAGCCGGACTCCACGAGAGAGAAATACACAGTGTTGCCCCATTACGAACCAAAGCTTTTGCAGAACGCGAATGTCTGTCTACCAGCGAATGCAGTTCCAAGGGACAGTGAAAACCAGCTACAGCTTTCCGTGCTGGCAGCTTTCCTGTGGGCGCAATCGCTGGACGTTTCGAGTTTGGCAGCCGGGCTCTCCGAGAGAGAAATACACAGTGTTGCCCCTTTACGAACGAAAGCTGTTGCAGAACGCGAATGTCTGTCTACCAGCGAATGCAGTTCCAAGGGACAGTGAAAACCAGCTACAGCTTTCCGTGCTGGGAGCTTTCCTGTGGGCGCAATCGCTGGACGTTTCGAATTTGGCAGCCGGGCTCTCCCAGAGAGAAATACACAGTGTTGCCCCTTTACGAACGAAAGCTTTTGCAGAACACGAATGTCCGTCTACCAGCGAATGCAGTTCCAAGGGACAGTGAAAACCAGCTACAGCTTTCCGTGCTGGGAGCTTTCCTGTGAGCGCAATCGCTGGACGTTTCGAATTTGGCAGCCGGGCTCTCCGAGAGAAAAATACACAGTGTTGCCCCTTTACGAACGAAAGCTGTTGCAGAACGCGAATGTCTGTGTAGCAGCGAATGCAGTTCCAAGGGACAGTGAAAACCAGATACAGCTTTCCGTGCTGGCAGCTTTCCTGTGGGCGCAATCGCTGGACGTTTCAAATTTGGCAGCCGGGATGTCCGAGAGAGAAATACACAGTGTTGCCCCATTACCAACCAAAGCTTTTGCAGAACGCGAATGTCTGTGTAGCAGCGAATGCAGTTCCAAGGGACAGTGAAAACCAGCTACAGCTTTCCGTGCTGGCAGCTTTCCTGTGGGCGCAATCGCTGGACGTTTCGAATTTGGCAGCCGGGCTCTGCGAGAGAGAAATACACAGTGTTGCCCCTTTACAAACGAAAGCTGTTGCAGAACGCGAATGTCTGTCTACCAGCGAATGCAGTTCCAAGGGACAGTGAAAACCAGCTACAGCTTTCCGTGCTGGGAGCTTTCCTGTGGGCGCAATCGCTGGACGTTTCGAATTTGGCAGCCGGACTCCACGAGAGAGAAATACACAGTGTTGCCCCATTACGAACCAAAGCTTTTGCAGAACGCGAATGTCTGTCTACCAGCGAATGCAGTTCCAAGGGACAGTGAAAGCCAGCTACAGCTTTCCGTGCTGGCAGCTTTCCTGTGGGCGCAATCGCTGGACGTTTCGAATTTGGCATCCGGGCTCTCCGAGAGAGAAATACACAGTGTTGCCCCTTTACGAACGAAAGCTGTTGCAGAACGCGAATGTCTGTCTACCAGCGAATGCAGTTCCAAGGGACAGTGAAAACCAGCTACAGCTTTCCGTGCTGGCAGCTTTCCTGTGGGCGCAATCGCTGGACGTTTGAATTTGGCAGCCGGACTCTGCGAGAGAGAAATACACAGTGTTGCCCCTTTACGAACGAAAGCTGTTGCAGAACGCGAATGTCTGTCTACCAGCGAATGCAGTTCCAAGGGACAGTGAAAACCAGCTACAGCTTTCCGTGCTGGCAGCTTTCCTGTGGGCGCAATCGCTGGACGTTTCGAATTTGGCAGCCGGGCTCTGCGAGAGAGAAATACACAGTGTTGCCCCTTTACGAACGAAAGCTGTTGCAGAACGCGAATGTCTGTCTACCAGCGAATGCAGTTCCAAGGGACAGTGAAAACCAGCTACAGCTTTCCGTGCTGGCAGCTTTCCTGTGGGCGCAATCGCTGGACGTTTCGAATTTGGCAGCCGGGCTCTGCGAGAGAGAAATACACAGTGTTGCCCCTTTACGAACGAAAGCTGTTGCAGAACGCGAATATCTGTCTACCAGCGAATGCAGTTCCAAGGGACAGTGAAAACCAGCTACAGCTTTCCGTGCTGGGAGCTTTCCTGTGGGCGCAATCGGTGGACGTTTCAAATTTGGCAGCTGGGCTCTGCGAGAGACAAATACACAGTGTTGCCCCATTACGAACCAAAGCTTTTGCAGAACGCGAATGTCTGTCTACCAGCGAATGCAGTTCCAAGGGACAGTGAAAACCAGCTACAGCTTTCCGGGCTGGCAGCTTTCCTGTGGGCGCAATCGCTGGACGTTTCGAATTTGGCAGCCGGGCTCTCCGAGAGAGAAATACACAGTGTTGCCCCTTTACGAACGAAAGCTGTTGCAGAACGCGAATGTCTGTCTACCAGCGAATGCAGTTCCAAGGGACAGTGAAAACCAGCTACAGATTTCCGTGCTGGCAGCTTTCCTGTGGGCGCAATCGCTGGACGTTTGAATTTGGCAGCCGGACTCCACGAGAGAGAAATACACAGTGTTGCCCCATTACGAACCAAAGATTTGCAGAACGCGAATGTCTGTCTACCAGCGAATGCAGTTCCAAGGGACAGTGAAAACCAGCTACAGCTTTCCGTGCTGGCAGCTTTCCTGTGGGCGCAATCGCTGGACGTTTCGAATTTGGCAGCCGGGCTCTCCGAGAGAGAAATACACAGTGTTGCCCCTTTACGAACGAAAGCTGTTGCAGAACGCGAATGTCTGTCTACCAGCGAATGCAGTTCCAAGGGACAGTGAAAACCAGCTACAGCTTTCCGTGCTGGCAGCTTTCCTGTGGGCGCAATCGCTGGACGTTTCGAATTTGGCAGCCGGGCTCTCCGAGAGAGAAATACACAGTGTTGCCTCATTACGAACGAAAACTTTTGCAGAACACGAATGTCCGTCTACCAGCGAATGCAGTTCCAAGGGACAGTGAAAACCAGCTACAGCTTTCCGTGCTGGGAGCTTTCCTGTGGGCGCAATCGCTGGACGTTTCGAATTTGGCAGCCGGGCTCTCCGAGAGAGAAATACACAGTGTTGCCCCTTTACGAACGAAAGCTGTTGCAGAACGCGAATGTCTGTGTAGCAGCGAATGCAGTTCCAAGGGACAGTGAAAACCAGATACAGCTTTCCGTGCTGGCAGCTTTCCTGTGGGCGCAATCGCTGGACGTTTCAAATTTGGCAGCCGGGATGTCCGAGAGAGAAATACACAGTGTTGCCCCATTACCAACCAAAGCTTTTGCAGAACGCGAATGTCTGTGTAGCAGCGAATGCAGTTCCAAGGGACAGTGAAAACCAGCTACAGCTTTCCGTGCTGGGAGCTTTCCTGTGGGCGCAATCGCTGGACGTTTCGAATTTGGCAGCCGGGCTCCACGAGAGAGAAATACACAGTGTTGCCCCTTTACGAACGAAAGCTGTTGCAGAACGCGAATGTCTGTGTAGCAGCGAATGCAGTTCCAAGGGACAGTGAAAACCAGCTACAGCTTTCCGTGCTGGCAGCTTTCCTGTGGGCGCAATCGCTGGACGTTTCGAATTTGGCAGCCGGGCTCTCCGAGAGAGAAATACACAGTGTTGCCCCTTTACGAACGAAAGCTGTTGCAGAACGCGAATGTCTGTCTACCAGCGAATGCAGTTCCAAGGGACAGTGAAAACCAGCTACAGCTTTCCGTGCTGGCAGCTTTCCTGTGGGCGCAATCGCTGGACGTTTGAATTTGGCAGCCGGACTCTGCGAGAGAGAAATACACAGTGTTGCCCCTTTACGAACGAAAGCTGTTGCAGAACGCGAATGTCTGTCTACCAGCGAATGCAGTTCCAAGGGACAGTGAAAACCAGCTACAGCTTTCCGTGCTGGCAGCTTTCCTGTGGGCGCAATCGCTGGACGTTTCGAATTTGGCAGCCGGGCTCTGCGAGAGAGAAATACACAGTGTTGCCCCTTTACGAACGAAAGCTGTTGCAGAACGCGAATATCTGTCTACCAGCGAATGCAGTTCCAAGGGACAGTGAAAACCAGCTACAGCTTTCCGTGCTGGCAGCTTTCCTGTGGGCGCAATCGCTGGACGTTTCGAATTTGGCAGCCGGGCTCTCCGAGAGAGAAATACACAGTGTTGCCCCTTTACGAACGAAACCTGTTGCAGAACGCGAATATCTGTCTACCAGCGAATGCAGTTCCAAGGGACAGTGAAAACCAGCTACAGCTTTCCGTGCTGGGAGCTTTCCTGTGGGCGCAATCGGTGGACGTTTCGAATTTGGCAGCTGGGCTCTGCGAGAGAGAAATACACAGTGTTGCCCCTTTACGAACGAAACCTGTTGCAGAACGCGAATATCTGTCTACCAGCGAATGCAGTTCCAAGGGACAGTGAAAACCAGCTACAGATTTCCGTGCTGGCAGCTTTCCTGTGGGCGCAATCGCTGGACGTTTGAATTTGGCAGCCGGACTCCACGAGAGAGAAATACACAGTGTTGCCCCATTACGAACCAAAGATTTGCAGAACGCGAATGTCTGTCTACCAGCGAATGCAGTTCCAAGGGACAGTGAAAACCAGCTACAGCTTTCCGTGCTGGCAGCTTTCCTGTGGGCGCAATCGCTGGACGTTTCGAATTTGGCAGCCGGGCTCTCCGAGAGAGAAATACACAGTGTTGCCCCTTTACGAACGAAAGCTGTTGCAGAACGCGAATGTCTGTCTACCAGCGAATGCAGTTCCAAGGGACAGTGAAAACCAGCTACAGCTTTCCGTGCTGGCAGCTTTCCTGTGGGCGCAATCGCTGGACGTTTCGAATTTGGCAGCCGGGCTCTCCGAGAGAGAAATACACAGTGTTGCCTCATTACGAACGAAAACTTTTGCAGAACACGAATGTCCGTCTACCAGCGAATGCAGTTCCAAGGGACAGTGAAAACCAGCTACAGCTTTCCGTGCTGGGAGCTTTCCTGTGGGCGCAATCGCTGGACGTTTCGAATTTGGCAGCCGGGCTCTCCGAGAGAGAAATACACAGTGTTGCCCCTTTACGAACGAAAGCTGTTGCAGAACGCGAATGTCTGTGTAGCAGCGAATGCAGTTCCAAGGGACAGTGAAAACCAGCTACAGCTTTCCGTGCTGGCAGCTTTCCTGTGGGCGCAATCGCTGGACGTTTCAAATTTGGCAGCCGGGATGTCCGAGAGAGAAATACACAGTGTTGCCCCATTACCAACCAAAGCTTTTGCAGAACGCGAATGTCTGTGTAGCAGCGAATGCAGTTCCAAGGGACAGTGAAAACCAGCTACAGCTTTCCGTGCTGGGAGCTTTCCTGTGGGCGCAATCGCTGGACGTTTCGAATTTGGCAGCCGGGCTCCACGAGAGAGAAATACACAGTGTTGCCCCTTTACGAACGAAAGCTGTTGCAGAACGCGAATGTCTGTGTAGCAGCGAATGCAGTTCCAAGGGACAGTGAAAACCAGCTACAGCTTTCCGTGCTGGCAGCTTTCCTGTGGGCGCAATCGCTGGACGTTTCGAATTTGGCAGCCGGGCTCTCCGAGAGAGAAATACACAGTGTTGCCCCTTTACGAACGAAAGCTGTTGCAGAACGCGAATGTCTGTCTACCAGCGAATGCAGTTCCAAGGGACAGTGAAAACCAGCTACAGCTTTCCGTGCTGGCAGCTTTCCTGTGGGCGCAATCGCTGGACGTTTCGAATTTGGCAGCCGGGCTCTCCGAGAGAGAAATACACAGTGTTGCCTCATTACGAACGAAAACTTTTGCAGAACACGAATGTCCGTCTACCAGCGAATGCAGTTCCAAGGGACAGTGAAAACCAGCTACAGCTTTCCGTGCTGGGAGCTTTCCTGTGGGCGCAATCGCTGGACGTTTCGAATTTGGCAGCCGGGCTCTCCGAGAGAGAAATACACAGTGTTGCCCCTATACGAACGAAAGCTGTTGCAGAACGCGAATGTCTGTGTAGCAGCGAATGCAGTTCCAAGGGACAGTGAAAACCAGATACAGCTTTCCGTGCTGGCAGCTTTCCTGGGGGCGCAATCGCTGGACGTTTCGAATTTGGCAGCCGGGATCTCCGAGAGAGAAATACACAGTGTTGCCCCATTACCAACCAAAGCTTTTGCAGAACGCGAATGTCTGTGTAGCAGCGAATGCAGTTCCAAGGGACAGTGAAAACCAGCTACAGCTTTCCGTGCTGGCAGCTTTCCTGTGGGCGCAATCGCTGGACGTTTCGAATTTGGCAGCCGGGCTCTGCGAGAGAGAAATACACAGTGTTGCCTCATTACGAACGAAAGCTTTTGCAGAACGCGAATGTCTGTGTAGCAGCGAATGCAGTTCCAAGGGACAGTGAAAACCAGCTACAGCTTTCCGTGCTGGCAGCTTTCCTGTGGGCGCAATCGCTGGACGTTTCGAATTTGGCAGCCGGGCTCTCCGAGAGAGAAATACACAGTGTTGCCCCTTTACGAACGAAAGCTGTTGCAGAACGCGAATGTCTGTCTACCAGCGAATGCAGTTCCAAGGGACAGTGAAAACCAGCTACAGCTTTCCGTGCTGGCAGCTTTCCTGTGGGCGCAATCGCTGGACGTTTCGAATTTGGCAGCCGGGCTCTCCGAGAGAGAAATACACAGTGTTGTCTCATTACGAACGAAAACTTTTGCAGAACGCGAATGTCTGTGTAGCAGCGAATGCAGTTCCAAGGGACAGTGAAAACCAGCTACAGCTTTCCGTGCTGGGAGCTTTCCTGTGGGCGCAATCGCTGGACGTTTCGAATTTGGCAGCCGGGCTCTCCGAGAGAAAAATACACAGTGTTGCCCCTTTACGAACGAAAGCTGTTGCAGAACGCGAATGTCTGTGTAGCAGCGAATGCAGTTCCAAGGGACAGTGAAAACCAGATACAGCTTTCCGTGCTGGCAGCTTTCCTGTGGGCGCAATCGCTGGACGTTTCAAATTTGGCAGCCGAGATGTCCGAGAGAGAAATACACAGTGTTGCCCCATTACCAACCAAAGCTTTTGCAGAACGCGAATGTCTGTGTAGCAGCGAATGCAGTTCCAAGGGACAGTGAAAACCAGCTACAGCTTTCCGTGCTGGCAGCTTTCCTGTGGGCGCAATCGCTGGACGTTTCGAATTTGGCAGCCGGGCTCTGCGAGAGAGAAATACACAGTGTTGCCCCTTTACGAACGAAAGCTGTTGCAGAACGCGAATGTCTGTCTACCAGCGAATGCAGTTCCAAGGGACAGTGAAAACCAGCTACAGCTTTCCGTGCTGGCAGCTTTCCTGTGGGCGCAATCGCTGGACGTTTCGAATTTGGCAGCCGGGCTCTGCGAGAGAGAAATACACAGTGTTGCCTCATTACGAACGGAAGCTTTTGCAGAACACGAATGTCCGTCTACCAGCGAATGCAGTTCCAAGGGACAGTGAAAACCAGCTACAGCTTTCCGTGCTGGGAGCTTTCCTGTGGGCGCAATCGCTGGACGTTTCGAATTTGGCAGCCGGGCTCTCCGAGAGAGAAATACACAGTGTTGCCCCTTTACGAACGAAAGCTGTTGCAGAACGCGAATGTCTGTGTAGCAGCGAATGCAGTTCCAAGGGACAGTGAAAACCAGCTACAGCTTTCCGTGCTGGCAGCTTTCCTGTGGGCGCAATCGCTGGACGTTTCGAATTTGGCATCCGGGATCTCCGAGAGAGAAATACACAGTGTTGCCCCATTACCAACCAAAGCTTTTGCAGAACGCGAATGTCTGTCTACCAGCGAATGCAGTTCCAAGGGACAGTGAAAACCAGCTACAGCTTTCCGTGCTGGGAGCTTTCCTGTGGGCGCAATCGCTGGACGTTTCGAATTTGGCAGCCGGGCTCTGCGAGAGAGAAATACACAGTGTTGCCTCATTACGAACGAAAGCTTTTGCAGAACGCGAATGTCTGTGTAGCAGCGAATGCAGTTCCAAGGGACAGTGAAAACCAGCTACAGCTTTCCGTGCTGGCAGCTTTCCTGTGGGCGCAATCGCTGGACGTTTCGAATTTGGCAGCCGGGCTCCACGAGAGAGAAATACACAGTGTTGCCCCTTTACGAATGAAAGCTTTTGCAGAACGCGAATGTCTGTGTAGCAGCGAATGCAGTTCCAAGGGACAGTGAAAACCAGCTACAGCTTTCCGTGCTGGCAGCTTTCCTGTGGGCGCAATCGCTGGACGTTTCGAATTTGGCAGCCGGGCTCTCCGAGAGAGAAATACACAGTGTTGCCCCTTTACGAACGAAAGCTGTTGCAGAACGCGAATGTCTGTCTACCAGCGAATGCAGTTCCAAGGGACAGTGAAAACCAGCTACAGCTTTCCGTGCTGGCAGCTTTCCTGTGGGCGCAATCGCTGGACGTTTGAATTTGGCAGCCGGACTCTGCGAGAGAGAAATACACAGTGTTGCCCCTTTACGAACGAAAGCTGTTGCAGAACGCGAATGTCTGTCTACCAGTGAATGCAGTTCCAAGGGACAGTGAAAACCAGCTACAGCTTTCCGTGCTGGGAGCTTTCCTGTGGGCGCAATCGCTGGACGTTTCGAATTTGGCAGCCGGGCTCTCCGAGAGAAAAATACACAGTGTTGCCCCTTTACGAACGAAAGCTGTTGCAGAACGCGAATGTCTGTGTAGCAGCGAATGCAGTTCCAAGGGACAGTGAAAAGCAGATACAGCTTTCCGTGCTGGCAGCTTTCCTGTGGGCGCAATCGCTGGACGTTTCAAATTTGGCAGCCGGGATGTCCGAGAGAGAAATACACAGTGTTGCCCCATTACCAACCAAAGCTTTTGCAGAACGCGAATGTCTGTGTAGCAGCGAATGCAGTTCCAAGGGACAGTGAAAACCAGCTACAGCTTTCCGTGCTGGCAGCTTTCCTGTGGGCGCAATCGCTGGACGTTTCGAATTTGGCAGCCGGGCTCTGCGAGAGAGAAATACACAGTGTTGCCCCTTTACGAACGAAAGCTGTTGCAGAACGCGAATGTCTGTCTACCAGCGAATGCAGTTCCAAGGGACAGTGAAAACCAGCTACAGCTTTCCGTGCTGGCAGCTTTCCTGTGGGCGCAATCGCTGGACGTTTGAATTTGGCAGCCGGACTCCACGAGAGAGAAATACACAGTGTTGCCCCATTACGAACCAAAGCTTTTGCAGAACGCGAATGTCTGTCTACCAGCGAATGCAGTTCCAAGGGACAGTGAAAACCAGCTACAGCTTTCCGTGCTGGCAGCTTTCCTGTGGGCGCAATCGCTGGACGTTTCGAATTTGGCAGCCGGGCTCTCCGAGAGAGAAATACACAGTGTTGCCCCTTTACGAACGAAAGCTGTTGCAGAACGCGAATGTCTGTGTAGCAGCGAATGCAGTTCCAAGGGACAGTGAAAACCAGCTACAGCTTTCCGTGCTGGCAGCTTTCCTGTGGGCGCAATCGCTGGACGTTTCGAATTTGGCAGCCGGGCTCTGCGAGAGAGAAATACACAGTGTTGCCTCATTACGAACGAAAGCTTTTGCAGAACACGAATGTCCGTCTACCAGCGAATGCAGTTCCAAGGGACAGTGAAAACCAGCTACAGCTTTCCGTGCTGGGAGCTTTCCTGTGGGCGCAATCGCTGGACGTTTCGAATTTGGCAGCCGGGCTCTCCGAGAGAGAAATACACAGTGTTGCCCCTTTACGAACGAAAGCTGTTGCAGAACGCGAATGTCTGTCTACCAGCGAATGCAGTTCCAAGGGACAGTGAAAACCAGCTACAGCTTTCCGTGCTGGCAGCTTTCCTGTGGGCGCAATCGCTGGACGTTTCGAATTTGGCATCCGGGATCTCCGAGAGAGTAATACACAGTGTTGCCCCATTACCAACCAAAGCTTTTGCAGAACGCGAATGTCTGTCTACCAGCGAATGCAGTTCCAAGGGACAGTGAAAACCAGCTACACCTTTCCGTGCTGGGAGCTTTCCTGTGGGCGCAATCGCTGGACGTTTCGAATTTGGCAGCCGGGCTCCACGAGAGAGAAATACACAGTGTTGCCCCTTTACGAACGAAAGCTGTTGCAGAACGCGAATGTCTGTGTAGCAGCGAATGCAGTTCCAAGGGACAGTGAAAACCAGCTACAGCTTTCCGTGCTGGCAGCTTTCCTGTGGGCGCAATCGCTGGACGTTTCGAATTTGGCAGCCGGGCTCTCCGAGAGAGAAATACACAGTGTTGCCCCTTTACGAACGAAAGCTGTTGCAGAACGCGAATGTCTGTCTACCAGCGAATGCAGTTCCAAGGGACAGTGAAAACCAGCTACAGCTTTCCGTGCTGGCAGCTTTCCTGTGGGCGCAATCGCTGGACGTTTGAATTTGGCAGCCGGACTCTGCGAGAGAGAAATACACAGTGTTGCCCCTTTACGAACGAAAGCTGTTGCAGAACGCGAATGTCTGTCTACCAGCGAATGCAGTTCCAAGGGACAGTGAAAACCAGCTACAGCTTTCCGTGCTGGCAGCTTTCCTGTGGGCGCAATCGCTGGACGTTTCGAATTTGGCAGCCGGGCTCTGCGAGAGAGAAATACACAGTGTTGCCCCTTTACGAACGAAAGCTGTTGCAGAACGCGAATATCTGTCTACCAGCGAATGCAGTTCCAAGGGACAGTGAAAACCAGCTACAGCTTTCCGTGCTGGCAGCTTTCCTGTGGGCGCAATCGCTGGACGTTTCGAATTTGGCAGCCGGGCTCTCCGAGAGAGAAATACACAGTGTTGCCCCTTTACGAACGAAAGCTGTTGCAGAACGCGAATGTCTGTGTAGCAGCGAATGCAGTTCCAAGGGACAGTGAAAGCCAGCTACAGCTTTCCGTGCTGGCAGCTTTCCTGTGGGCGCAATCGCTGGACGTTTCGAATTTGGCAGCCGGGCTCTGCGAGAGAGAAATACACAGTGTTGCCCCATTACGAACCAAAGCTTTTGCAGAACGCGAATGTCTGTGTAGCAGCGAATGCAGTTCCAAGGGACAGTGAAAACCAGCTACAGCTTTCCGGGCTGGCAGCTTTCCTGTGGGCGCAATCGCTGGACGTTTCGAATTTGGCAGCCGGGCTCTCCGAGAGAGAAATACACAGTGTTGCCCCTTTACGAACGAAAGCTGTTGCAGAACGCGAATGTCTGTCTACCAGCGAATGCAGTTCCAAGGGACAGTGAAAACCAGCTACAGCTTTCCGTGCTGGCAGCTTTCCTGTGGGCGCAATCGCTGGACGTTTCGAATTTGGCAGCCGGGCTCTCCGAGAGAGAAATACACAGTGTTGCCTCATTACGAACGAAAACTTTTGCAGAACACGAATGTCCGTCTAACAGCGAATGCAGTTCCAAGGGACAGTGAAAACCAGCTACAGCTTTCCGTGCTGGCAGCTTTCCTGTGGGCGCAATCGCTGGACGTTTCGAATTTGGCAGCCGGGCTCTCCGAGAGAGAAATACACAGTGTTGCCCCTTTACGAACGAAAGCTGTTGCAGAACGCGAATGTCTGTGTAGCAGCGAATGCAGTTCCAAGGGACAGTGAAAACCAGCTACAGCTTTCCGTGCTGGCAGCTTTCCTGTGGGCGCAATCGCTGGACGTTTCAAATTTGGCAGCCGGGATGTCCGAGAGAGAAATACACAGTGTTGCCCCATTACCAACCAAAGCTTTTGCAGAACGCGAATGTCTGTGTAGCAGCGAATGCAGTTCCAAGGGACAGTGAAAACCAGCTACAGCTTTCCGTGCTGGGAGCTTTCCTGTGGGCGCAATCGCTGGACGTTTCGAATTTGGCAGCCGGGCTCCACGAGAGAGAAATACACAGTGTTGCCCCTTTACGAACGAAAGCTGTTGCAGAACGCGAATGTCTGTGTAGCAGCGAATGCAGTTCCAAGGGACAGTGAAAACCAGCTACAGCTTTCCGTGCTGGGAGCTTTCCTGTGGGCGCAATCGCTGGACGTTTCGAATTTGGCAGCCGGGCTCCACGAGAGAGAAATACACAGTGTTGCCCCTTTACGAACGAAAGCTGTTGCAGAACGCGAATGTCTGTCTACCAGCGAATGCAGTTCCAAGGGACAGTGAAAGCCAGCTACAGCTTTCCGTGCTGGCAGCTTTCCTGTGGGCGCAATCGCTGGACGTTTCGAATTTGGCAGCCGGGCTCTGCGAGAGAGAAATACACAGTGTTGCCTCATTACGAACGAAAGCTTTTGTAGAACACGAATGTCTGTGTAGCAGCGAATGCAGTTCCAAGGGACAGTGAAAACCAGCTACAGCTTTCCGTGCTGGCAGCTTTCCTGTGGGCGCAATCGCTGGACGTTTCGAATTTGGAAGCCGCGCTCTCAGAGAGAGAAATACACAGTGTTGCCCCATTACCAACCAAAGCTTTTGCAGAACGCGAATGTCTGTCTACCAGCGAATGCAGTTCCAAGGGACAGTGAAAACCAGCTACAGCTTTCCGTGCTGGGAGCTTTCCTGTGGGCGCAATCGCTGGACGTTTCGAATTTGGCAGCCGGGCTCTGCGAGAGAGAAATACACAGTGTTGCCTCATTACGAACGAAAGCTTTTGCAGAACGCGAATGTCTGTGTAGCAGCGAATGCAGTTCCAAGGGACAGTGAAAACCAGCTACAGCTTTCCGTGCTGGCAGCTTTCCTGTGGGCGCAATCGCTGGACGTTTCGAATTTGGCAGCCGGGCTCCACGAGAGAGAAATACACAGTGTTGCCCCTTTACGAACGAAAGCTGTTGCAGAACGCGAATGTCTGTGTAGCAGCGAATGCAGTTCCAAGGGACAGTGAAAACCAGCTACAGCTTTCCGTGCTGGCAGCTTTCCTGTGGGCGCAATCGCTGGACGTTTGAATTTGGCAGCCGGAATCTGCGAGAGAGAAATACACAGTGTTGCCCCTTTACGAACGAAAGCTGTTGCAGAACGCGAATGTCTGTCTACCAGCGAATGCAGTTCCAAGGGACAGTGAAAACCAGCTACAGCTTTCCGTGCTGGCAGCTTTCCTGTGGGCGCAATCGCTGGACGTTTGAATTTGGCAGCCGGACTCTGCGAGAGAGAAATACACAGTGTTGCCCCTTTACGAACGAAAGCTGTTGCAGAACGCGAATGTCTGTGTAGCAGCGAATGCAGTTCCAAGGGACAGTGAAAACCAGCTACAGCTTTCCGTGCTGGCAGCTTTCCTGTGGGCGCAATCGCTGGACGTTTCGAATTTGGCAGCCGGGCTCCACGAGAGAGAAATACACAGTGTTGCCCCTTTACGAACGAAAGCTGTTGCAGAACGCGAATGTCTGTGTAGCAGCGAATGCAGTTCCAAGGGACAGTGAAAACCAGCTACAGCTTTCCGTGCTGGCAGCTTTCCTGTGGGCGCAATCGCTGGACGTTTCGAATTTGGCAGCCGGAATCTGCGAGAGAGAAATACACAGTGTTGCCCCTTTACGAACGAAAGCTGTTGCAGAACGCGAATGTCTGTGTAGCAGCGAATGCAGTTCCAAGGGACAGTGAAAACCAGCTACAGCTTTCCGTGCTGGCAGCTTTCCTGTGGGCGCAATCGCTGGACGTTTCGAATTTGGCAGCCGGGCTCTCCGAGAGAGAAATACACAGTGTTGCCCCTTTACGAACGAAAGCTGTTGCAGAACGCGAATGTCTGTCTACCAGCGAATGCAGTTCCAAGGGACAGTGAAAACCAGCTACAGCTTTCCGTGCTGGGAGCTTTCCTGTGGGCGCAATCGCTGGACGTTTGAATTTGGCAGCCGGACTCTGCGAGAGAGAAATACACAGTGTTGCCCCTTTACGAACGAAAGCTGTTGCAGAACGCGAATGTCTGTCTACCAGCGAATGCAGTTCCAAGGGACAGTGAAAACCAGCTACAGCTTTCCGTGCTGGCAGCTTTCCTGTGGGCGCAATCGCTGGACGTTTCGAATTTGGCAGCCGGAATCTGCGAGAGAGAAATACACAGTGTTGCCCCTTTACGAACGAAAGCTGTTGCAGAACGCGAATATCTGTCTACCAGCGAATGCAGTTCCAAGGGACAGTGAAAACCAGCTACAGCTTTCCGTGCTGGCAGCTTTCCTGTGGGCGCAATCGCTGGACGTTTCGAATTTGGCAGCCGGGATCTCCGAGAGAGAAATACACAGTGTTGCCCCATTACCAACCAAAGCTTTTGCAGAACGCGAATGTCTGTGTAGCAGCGAATGCAGTTCCAAGGGACAGTGAAAACCAGCTACAGCTTTCCGTGCTGGGAGCTTTCCTGTGGGCGCAATCGCTGGACGTTTCGAATTTGGCAGCCGGGCTCTGCGAGAGAGAAATACACAGTGTTGCCTCATTACGAACGAAAGCTTTTGCAGAACACGAATGTCTGTGTAGCAGCGAATGCAGTTCCAAGGGACAGTGAAAACCAGCTACAGCTTTCCGTGCTGGGAGCTTTCCTGTGGGCGCAATCGCTGGACGTTTCGAATTTGGCAGCCGGGCTCCACGAGAGAGAAATACACAGTGTTGCCCCTTTACGAACGAAAGCTGTTGCAGAACGCGAATGTCTGTCTACCAGCGAATGCAGTTCCAAGGGACAGTGAAAACCAGCTACAGCTTTCCGTGCTGGCAGCTTTCCTGTGGGCGCAATCGCTGGACGTTTCGAATTTGGCAGCCGGGCTCTCCGAGAGAGAAATACACAGTGTTGCCCCTTTACGAACGAAAGCTGTTGCAGAACGCGAATGTCTGTCTACCAGCGAATGCAGTTCCAAGGGACAGTGAAAACCAGCTACAGCTTTCCGTGCTGGCAGCTTTCCTGTGGGCGCAATCGCTGGACGTTTCAAATTTGGCAGCCGGGCTCTCCGAGAGAGAAATACACAGTGTTGCCTCATTACGAACGAAAACTTTTGCAGAACACGAATGTCCGTCTACCAGCGAATGCAGTTCCAAGGGACAGTGAAAACCAGCTACAGCTTTCCGTGCTGGGAGCTTTCCTGTGGGCGCAATCGCTGGACGTTTCGAATTTGGCAGCCGGGCTCTCCGAGAGAGAAATACACAGTGTTGCCCCTTTACGAACGAAAGCTGTTGCAGAACGCGAATGTCTGTGTAGCAGCGAATGCAGTTCCAAGGGACAGTGAAAACCAGATACAGCTTTCCGTGCTGGCAGCTTTCCTGTGGGCGCAATCGCTGGACGTTTCAAATTTGGCAGCCGGGATGTCCGAGAGAGAAATACACAGTGTTGCCCCATTACCAACCAAAGCTTTTGCAGAACGCGAATGTCTGTGTAGCAGCGAATGCAGTTCCAAGGGACAGTGAAAACCAGCTACAGCTTTCCGTGCTGGGAGCTTTCCTGTGGGCGCAATCGCTGGACGTTTCGAATTTGGCAGCCGGGCTCCACGAGAGAGAAATACACAGTGTTGCCCCTTTACGAACGAAAGCTGTTGCAGAACGCGAATGTCTGTGTAGCAGCGAATGCAGTTCCAAGGGACAGTGAAAACCAGCTACAGCTTTCCGTGCTGGCAGCTTTCCTGTGGGCGCAATCGCTGGACGTTTCGAATTTGGCAGCCGGGCTCTCCGAGAGAGAAATACACAGTGTTGCCCCTTTACGAACGAAAGCTGTTGCAGAACGCGAATGTCTGTCTACCAGCGAATGCAGTTCCAAGGGACAGTGAAAACCAGCTACAGCTTTCCGTGCTGGCAGCTTTCCTGTGGGCGCAATCGCTGGACGTTTGAATTTGGCAGCCGGACTCTGCGAGAGAGAAATACACAGTGTTGCCCCTTTACGAACGAAAGCTGTTGCAGAACGCGAATGTCTGTCTACCAGCGAATGCAGTTCCAAGGGACAGTGAAAACCAGCTACAGCTTTCCGTGCTGGCAGCTTTCCTGTGGGCGCAATCGCTGGACGTTTCGAATTTGGCAGCCGGGCTCTGCGAGAGAGAAATACACAGTGTTGCCCCTTTACGAACGAAAGCTGTTGCAGAACGCGAATATCTGTCTACCAGCGAATGCAGTTCCAAGGGACAGTGAAAACCAGCTACAGCTTTCCGTGCTGGCAGCTTTCCTGTGGGCGCAATCGCTGGACGTTTCGAATTTGGCAGCCGGGCTCTCCGAGAGAGAAATACACAGTGTTGCCCCTTTACGAACGAAAGCTGTTGCAGAACGCGAATATCTGTCTACCAGCGAATGCAGTTCCAAGGGACAGTGAAAACCAGCTACAGCTTTCCGTGCTGGGAGCTTTCCTGTGGGCGCAATCGGTGGACGTTTCGAATTTGGCAGCTGGGCTCTGCGAGAGAGAAATACACAGTGTTGCCCCATTACGAACCAAAGCTTTTGCAGAACGCGAATGTCTGTCTACCAGCGAATGCAGTTCCAAGGGACAGTGAAAACCAGCTACAGCTTTCCGGGCTGGCAGCTTTCCTGTGGGCGCAATCGCTGGACGTTTCGAATTTGGCAGCCGGGCTCTCCGAGAGAGAAATACACAGTGTTGCCCCTTTACGAACGAAAGCTGTTGCAGAACGCGAATGTCTGTCTACCAGCGAATGCAGTTCCAAGGGACAGTGAAAACCAGCTACAGATTTCCGTGCTGGCAGCTTTCCTGTGGGCGCAATCGCTGGACGTTTGAATTTGGCAGCCGGACTCCACGAGAGAGAAATACACAGTGTTGCCCCATTACGAACCAAAGATTTGCAGAACGCGAATGTCTGTCTACCAGCGAATGCAGTTCCAAGGGACAGTGAAAACCAGCTACAGCTTTCCGTGCTGGCAGCTTTCC
This sequence comes from Mycteria americana, assembly GCF_035582795.1. NCBI lineage: Eukaryota > Metazoa > Chordata > Aves > Ciconiiformes > Ciconiidae > Mycteria > Mycteria americana. Next base: position 831,388 of record NW_027445637.1, read on the forward strand.
TGTGGGCGCAATCGCTGGACGTTTCGAATTTGGCAGCCGGGCTCTCCGAGAGAGAAATACACAGTGTTGCCCCTTTACGAACGAAAGCTGTTGCAGAACGCGAATGTCTGTCTACCAGCGAATGCAGTTCCAAGGGACAGTGAAAACCAGCTACAGCTTTCCGTGCTGGCAGCTTTCCTGTGGGCGCAATCGCTGGACGTTTCGAATTTGGCAGCCGGGCTCTCCGAGAGAGAAATACACAGTGTTGCCTCATTACGAACGAAAACTTTTGCAGAACACGAATGTCTGTCTACCAGCGAATGCAGTTCCAAGGGACAGTGAAAACCAGCTACAGCTTTCCGTGCTGGCAGCTTTCCTGTGGGCGCAATCGCTGGACGTTTCGAATTTGGCAGCCGGGCTCTCCGAGAGAGAAATACACAGTGTTGTCTCATTACGAACGAAAGCTGTTGCAGAACGCGAATGTCTGTGTAGCAGCGAATGCAGTTCCAAGGGACAGTGAAAACCAGATACAGCTTTCCGTGCTGGCAGCTTTCCTGTGGGCGCAATCGCTGGACGTTTCAAATTTGGCAGCCGGGATGTCCGAGAGAGAAATACACAGTGTTGCCCCATTACCAACCAAAGCTTTTGCAGAACGCGAATGTCTGTCTACCAGCGAATGCAGTTCCAAGGGACAGTGAAAACCAGCTACAGCTTTCCGTGCTGGGAGCTTTCCTGTGGGCGCAATCGCTGGACGTTTCGAATTTGGCAGCCGGGCTCTCCGAGAGAGAAATACACAGTGTTGTCTCATTACGAACGAAAGCTGTTGCAGAACGCGAATGTCTGTGTAGCAGCGAATGCAGTTCCAAGGGACAGTGAAAACCAGATACAGCTTTCCGTGCTGGCAGCTTTCCTGTGGGCGCAATCGCTGGACGTTTCAAATTTGGCAGCCGGGATGTCCGAGAGAGAAATACACAGTGTTGCCCCATTACCAACCAAAGCTTTTGCAGAACGCGAATGTCTGTCTACCAGCGAATGCAGTTCCAAGGGACAGTGAAAACCAGCTACAGCTTTCCGTGCTGGCAGCTTTCCTGTGGGCGCAATCGCTGGACGTTTCGAATTTGGCAGCCGGAATCTGCGAGAGAGAAATACACAGTGTTGCCCCTTTACGAACGAAAGCTGTTGCAGAACGCGAATGTCTGTGTAGCAGCGAATGCAGTTCCAAGGGACAGTGAAAACCAGCTACAGCTTTCCGTGCTGGCAGCTTTCCTGTGGGCGCAATCGCTGGACGTTTCGAATTTGGCAGCCGGGCTCTCCGAGAGAGAAATACACAGTGTTGCCCCTTTACGAACGAAAGCTGTTGCAGAACGCGAATGTCTGTCTACCAGCGAATGCAGTTCCAAGGGACAGTGAAAACCAGCTACAGCTTTCCGTGCTGGCAGCTTTCCTGTGGGCGCAATCGCTGGACGTTTCGAATTTGGCAGCCGGGCTCTCCGAGAGAGAAATACACAGTGTTGCCTCATTACGAACGAAAACTTTTGCAGAACACGAATGTCCGTCTACCAGCGAATGCAGTTCCAAGGGACAGTGAAAACCAGCTACAGCTTTCCGTGCTGGGAGCTTTCCTGTGGGCGCAATCGCTGGACGTTTCGAATTTGGCAGCCGGGCTCTCCGAGAGAGAAATACACAGTGTTGCCCCTATACGAACGAAAGCTGTTGCAGAACGCGAATGTCTGTGTAGCAGCGAATGCAGTTCCAAGGGACAGTGAAAACCAGATACAGCTTTCCGTGCTGGCAGCTTTCCTGGGGGCGTAATCGCTGGACGTTTCGAATTTGGCAGCCGGGATCTCCGAGAGAGAAATACACAGTGTTGCCCCATTACCAACCAAAGCTTTTGCAGAACGCGAATGTCTGTGTAGCAGCGAATGCAGTTCCAAGGGACAGTGAAAACCAGCTACAGCTTTCCGTGCTGGGAGCTTTCCTGTGGGCGCAATCGCTGGACGTTTCGAATTTGGCAGCCGGGCTCTGCGAGAGAGAAATACACAGTGTTGCCTCATTACGAACGAAAGCTTTTGCAGAACGCGAATGTCTGTGTAGCAGCGAATGCAGTTCCAAGGGACAGTGAAAACCAGCTACAGCTTTCCGTGCTGGCAGCTTTCCTGTGGGCGCAATCGCTGGACGTTTCGAATTTGGCAGCCGGGCTCTCCGAGAGAGAAATACACAGTGTTGCCCCTTTACGAACGAAAGCTGTTGCAGAACGCGAATGTCTGTCTACCAGCGAATGCAGTTCCAAGGGACAGTGAAAACCAGCTACAGCTTTCCGTGCTGGCAGCTTTCCTGTGGGCGCAATCGCTGGACGTTTCGAATTTGGCAGCCGGGCTCTCCGAGAGAGAAATACACAGTGTTGTCTCATTACGAACGAAAACTTTTGCAGAACACGAATGTCCGTCTACCAGCGAATGCAGTTCCAAGGGACAGTGAAAACCAGCTACAGCTTTCCGTGCTGGGAGCTTTCCTGTGGGCGCAATCGCTGGACGTTTCGAATTTGGCAGCCGGGCTCTCCGAGAGAGAAATACACAGTGTTGCCCCTTTACGAACGAAAGCTGTTGCAGAACGAGAATGTCTGTGTAGCAGCGAATGCAGTTCCAAGGGACAGTGAAAACCAGATACAGCTTTCCGTGCTGGCAGCTTTCCTGTGGGCGCAATCGCTGGACGTTTCAAATTTGGCAGCCGGGATGTCCGAGAGAGAAATACACAGTGTTGCCCCATTACCAACCAAAGCTTTTGCAGAACGCGAATGTCTGTGTAGCAGCGAATGCAGTTCCAAGGGACAGTGAAAACCAGCTACAGCTTTCCGTGCTGGCAGCTTTCCTGTGGGCGCAATCGCTGGACGTTTCGAATTTGGCAGCCGGGCTCTGCGAGAGAGAAATACACAGTGTTGCCCCTTTACGAACGAAAGCTGTTGCAGAACGCGAATGTCTGTCTACCAGCGAATGCAGTTCCAAGGGACAGTGAAAACCAGCTACAGCTTTCCGTGCTGGCAGCTTTCCTGTGGGCGCAATCGCTGGACGTTTCGAATTTGGCAGCCGGGCTCTGCGAGAGAGAAATACACAGTGTTGCCTCATTACGAACGGAAGCTTTTGCAGAACACGAATGTCCGTCTACCAGCGAATGCAGTTCCAAGGGACAGTGAAAACCAGCTACAGCTTTCCGTGCTGGGAGCTTTCCTGTGGGCGCAATCGCTGGACGTTTCGAATTTGGCAGCCGGGCTCTCCGAGAGAGAAATACACAGTGTTGCCCCTTTACGAACGAAAGCTGTTGCAGAACGCGAATGTCTGTGTAGCAGCGAATGCAGTTCCAAGGGACAGTGAAAACCAGCTACAGCTTTCCGTGCTGGCAGCTTTCCTGTGGGCGCAATCGCTGGACGTTTCGAATTTGGCATCCGGGATCTCCGAGAGAGAAATACACAGTGTTGCCCCATTACCAAACAAAGCTTTTGCAGAACGCGAATGTCTGTCTACCAGCGAATGCAGTTCCAAGGGACAGTGAAAACCAGCTACAGCTTTCCGTGCTGGGAGCTTTCCTGTGGGCGCAATCGCTGGACGTTTCGAATTTGGCAGCCGGGCTCTGCGAGAGAGAAATACACAGTGTTGCCTCATTACGAACGAAAGCTTTTGCAGAACGCGAATGTCTGTGTAGCAGCGAATGCAGTTCCAAGGGACAGTGAAAACCAGCTACTACTTTCCGTGCTGGCAGCTTTCCTGTGGGCGCAATCGCTGGACGTTTCGAATTTGGCAGCCGGGCTCCACGAGAGAGAAATACACAGTGTTGCCCCTTTACGAACGAAAGCTTTTGCAGAACGCGAATGTCTGTGTAGCAGCGAATGCAGTTCCAAGGGACAGTGAAAACCAGCTACAGCTTTCCGTGCTGGCAGCTTTCCTGTGGGCGCAATCGCTGGACGTTTCGAATTTGGCAGCCGGGCTCTCCGAGAGAGAAATACACAGTGTTGCCCCTTTACGAACGAAAGCTGTTGCAGAACGCGAATGTCTGTCTACCAGCGAATGCAGTTCCAAGGGACAGTGAAAACCAGCTACAGCTTTCCGTGCTGGCAGCTTTCCTGTGGGCGCAATCGCTGGACGTTTGAATTTGGCAGCCGGACTCTGCGAGAGAGAAATACACAGTGTTGCCCCTTTACGAACGAAAGCTGTTGCAGAACGCGAATGTCTGTCTACCAGTGAATGCAGTTCCAAGGGACAGTGAAAACCAGCTACAGCTTTCCGTGCTGGGAGCTTTCCTGTGGGCGCAATCGCTGGACGTTTCGAATTTGGCAGCCGGGCTCTCCGAGAGAAAAATACACAGTGTTGCCCCTTTACGAACGAAAGCTGTTGCAGAACGCGAATGTCTGTGTAGCAGCGAATGCAGTTCCAAGGGACAGTGAAAAGCAGATACAGCTTTCCGTGCTGGCAGCTTTCCTGTGGGCGCAATCGCTGGACGTTTCAAATTTGGCAGCCGGGATGTCCGAGAGAGAAATACACAGTGTTGCCCCATTACCAACCAAAGCTTTTGCAGAACGCGAATGTCTGTGTAGCAGCGAATGCAGTTCCAAGGGACAGTGAAAACCAGCTACAGCTTTCCGTGCTGGCAGCTTTCCTGTGGGCGCAATCGCTGGACGTTTCGAATTTGGCAGCCGGGCTCTGCGAGAGAGAAATACACAGTGTTGCCCCTTTACGAACGAAAGCTGTTGCAGAACGCGAATGTCTGTCTACCAGCGAATGCAGTTCCAAGGGACAGTGAAAACCAGCTACAGCTTTCCGTGCTGGCAGCTTTCCTGTGGGCGCAATCGCTGGACGTTTGAATTTGGCAGCCGGACTCCACGAGAGAGAAATACACAGTGTTGCCCCATTACGAACCAAAGCTTTTGCAGAACGCGAATGTCTGTCTACCAGCGAATGCAGTTCCAAGGGACAGTGAAAACCAGCTACAGCTTTCCGTGCTGGCAGCTTTCCTGTGGGCGCAATCGCTGGACGTTTCGAATTTGGCAGCCGGGCTCTCCGAGAGAGAAATACACAGTGTTGCCCCTTTACGAACGAAAGCTGTTGCAGAACGCGAATGTCTGTCTACCAGCGAATGCAGTTCCAAGGGACAGTGAAAACCAGCTACACCTTTCCGTGCTGGGAGCTTTCCTGTGGGCGCAATCGCTGGACGTTTCGAATTTGGCAGCCGGGCTCTGCGAGAGAGAAATACACAGTGTTGCCTCATTACGAACGAAAGCTTTTGCAGAACGCGAATGTCTGTGTAGCAGCGAATGCAGTTCCAAGGGACAGTGAAAACCAGCTACAGCTTTCCGTGCTGGCAGCTTTCCTGTGGGCGCAATCGCTGGACGTTTCGAATTTGGCAGCCGGGCTCCACGAGAGAGAAATACACAGTGTTGCCCCTTTACGAACGAAAGCTGTTGCAGAACGCGAATGTCTGTGTAGCAGCGAATGCAGTTCCAAGGGACAGTGAAAACCAGCTACAGCTTTCCGTGCTGGCAGCTTTCCTGTGGGCGCAATCGCTGGACGTTTCGAATTTGGCAGCCGGGCTCTCCGAGAGAGAAATACACAGTGTTGCCCCTTTACGAACGAAAGCTGTTGCAGAACGCGAATGTCTGTCTACCAGCGAATGCAGTTCCAAGGGACAGTGAAAACCAGCTACAGCTTTCCGTGCTGGCAGCTTTCCTGTGGGCGCAATCGCTGGACGTTTGAATTTGGCAGCCGGACTCTGCGAGAGAGAAATACACAGTGTTGCCCCTTTACGAACGAAAGCTGTTGCAGAACGCGAATATCTGTCTACCAGCGAATGCAGTTCCAAGGGACAGTGAAAACCAGCTACAGCTTTCCGTGCTGGCAGCTTTCCTGTGGGCGCAATCGCTGGACGTTTCGAATTTGGCAGCCGGGCTCTCCGAGAGAGAAATACACAGTGTTGCCCCTTTACGAACGAAAGCTGTTGCAGAACGCGAATGTCTGTGTAGCAGCGAATGCAGTTCCAAGGGACAGTGAAAGCCAGCTACAGCTTTCCGTGCTGGGAGCTTTCCTGTGGGCGCAATCGCTGGACGTTTCGAATTTGGCAGCCGGGCTCTGCGAGAGAGAAATACACAGTGTTGCCCCATTACGAACCAAAGCTTTTGCAGAACGCGAATGTCTGTCTACCAGCGAATGCAGTTCCAAGGGACAGTGAAAACCAGCTACAGCTTTCCGGGCTGGCAGCTTTCCTGTGGGCGCAATCGCTGGACGTTTCGAATTTGGCAGCCGGGCTCTCCGAGAGAGAAATACACAGTGTTGCCTCATTACGAACGAAAACTTTTGCAGAACACGAATGTCCGTCTAACAGCGAATGCAGTTCCAAGGGACAGTGAAAACCAGCTACAGCTTTCCGTGCTGGCAGCTTTCCTGTGGGCGCAATCGCTGGACGTTTCGAATTTGGCAGCCGGGCTCTCCGAGAGAGAAATACACAGTGTTGCCCCTTTACGAACGAAAGCTGTTGCAGAACGCGAATGTCTGTGTAGCAGCGAATGCAGTTCCAAGGGACAGTGAAAACCAGCTACAGCTTTCCGTGCTGGCAGCTTTCCTGTGGGCGCAATCGCTGGACGTTTCAAATTTGGCAGCCGGGATGTCCGAGAGAGAAATACACAGTGTTGCCCCATTACCAACCAAAGCTTTTGCAGAACGCGAATGTCTGTGTAGCAGCGAATGCAGTTCCAAGGGACAGTGAAAACCAGCTACAGCTTTCCGTGCTGGGAGCTTTCCTGTGGGCGCAATCGCTGGACGTTTCGAATTTGGCAGCCGGGCTCCACGAGAGAGAAATACACAGTGTTGCCCCTTTACGAACGAAAGCTGTTGCAGAACGCGAATGTCTGTGTAGCAGCGAATGCAGTTCCAAGGGACAGTGAAAACCAGCTACAGCTTTCCGTGCTGGGAGCTTTCCTGTGGGCGCAATCGCTGGACGTTTCGAATTTGGCAGCCGGGCTCCACGAGAGAGAAATACACAGTGTTGCCCCTTTACGAACGAAAGCTGTTGCAGAACGCGAATGTCTGTCTACCAGCGAATGCAGTTCCAAGGGACAGTGAAAACCAGCTACAGCTTTCCGTGCTGGCAGCTTTCCTGTGGGCGCAATCGCTGGACGTTTCGAATTTGGCAGCCGGGCTCTCCGAGAGAGAAATACACAGTGTTGCCCCATTACCAACCAAAGCTTTTGCAGAACGCGAATGTCTGTCTACCAGCGAATGCAGTTCCAAGGGACAGTGAAAACCAGCTACAGCTTTCCGTGCTGGCAGCTTTCCTGTGGGCGCAATCGCTGGACGTTTCGAATTTGGCAGCCGGGCTCTGCGAGAGAGAAATACACAGTGTTGCCTCATTACGAACGAAAGCTTTTGTAGAACACGAATGTCTGTGTAGCAGCGAATGCAGTTCCAAGGGACAGTGAAAACCAGCTACAGCTTTCCGTGCTGGCAGCTTTCCTGTGGGCGCAATCGCTGGACGTTTCGAATTTGGAAGCCGCGCTCTCAGAGAGAGAAATACACAGTGTTGCCCCATTACCAACCAAAGCTTTTGCAGAACGCGAATGTCTGTCTACCAGCGAATGCAGTTCCAAGGGACAGTGAAAACCAGCTACAGCTTTCCGTGCTGGGAGCTTTCCTGTGGGCGCAATCGCTGGACGTTTCGAATTTGGCAGCCGGGCTCTGCGAGAGAGAAATACACAGTGTTGCCTCATTACGAACGAAAGCTTTTGCAGAACGCGAATGTCTGTGTAGCAGCGAATGCAGTTCCAAGGGACAGTGAAAACCAGCTACAGCTTTCCGTGCTGGCAGCTTTCCTGTGGGCGCAATCGCTGGACGTTTCGAATTTGGCAGCCGGGCTCCACGAGAGAGAAATACACAGTGTTGCCCCTTTACGAACGAAAGCTGTTGCAGAACGCGAATGTCTGTGTAGCAGCGAATGCAGTTCCAAGGGACAGTGAAAACCAGCTACAGCTTTCCGTGCTGGCAGCTTTCCTGTGGGCGCAATCGCTGGACGTTTGAATTTGGCAGCCGGAATCTGCGAGAGAGAAATACACAGTGTTGCCCCTTTACGAACGAAAGCTGTTGCAGAACGCGAATGTCTGTCTACCAGCGAATGCAGTTCCAAGGGACAGTGAAAACCAGCTACAGCTTTCCGTGCTGGCAGCTTTCCTGTGGGCGCAATCGCTGGACGTTTGAATTTGGCAGCCGGACTCTGCGAGAGAGAAATACACAGTGTTGCCCCTTTACGAACGAAAGCTGTTGCAGAACGCGAATGTCTGTGTAGCAGCGAATGCAGTTCCAAGGGACAGTGAAAACCAGCTACAGCTTTCCGTGCTGGCAGCTTTCCTGTGGGCGCAATCGCTGGACGTTTCGAATTTGGCAGCCGGGCTCCACGAGAGAGAAATACACAGTGTTGCCCCTTTACGAACGAAAGCTGTTGCAGAACGCGAATGTCTGTGTAGCAGCGAATGCAGTTCCAAGGGACAGTGAAAACCAGCTACAGCTTTCCGTGCTGGCAGCTTTCCTGTGGGCGCAATCGCTGGACGTTTCGAATTTGGCAGCCGGAATCTGCGAGAGAGAAATACACAGTGTTGCCCCTTTACGAACGAAAGCTGTTGCAGAACGCGAATGTCTGTGTAGCAGCGAATGCAGTTCCAAGGGACAGTGAAAACCAGCTACAGCTTTCCGTGCTGGCAGCTTTCCTGTGGGCGCAATCGCTGGACGTTTCGAATTTGGCAGCCGGAATCTGCGAGAGAGAAATACACAGTGTTGCCCCTTTACGAACGAAAGCTGTTGCAGAACGCGAATGTCTGTCTACCAGCGAATGCAGTTCCAAGGGACAGTGAAAACCAGCTACAGCTTTCCGTGCTGGCAGCTTTCCTGTGGGCGCAATCGCTGGACGTTTGAATTTGGCAGCCGGACTCTGCGAGAGAGAAATACACAGTGTTGCCCCTTTACGAACGAAAGCTGTTGCAGAACGCGAATGTCTGTCTACCAGCGAATGCAGTTCCAAGGGACAGTGAAAACCAGCTACAGCTTTCCGTGCTGGCAGCTTTCCTGTGGGCGCAATCGCTGGACGTTTCGAATTTGGCAGCCGGAATCTGCGAGAGAGAAATACACAGTGTTGCCCCTTTACGAACGAAAGCTGTTGCAGAACGCGAATATCTGTCTACCAGCGAATGCAGTTCCAAGGGACAGTGAAAACCAGCTACAGCTTTCCGTGCTGGCAGCTTTCCTGTGGGCGCAATCGCTGGACGTTTCGAATTTGGCAGCCGGGATCTCCGAGAGAGAAATACACAGTGTTGCCCCATTACCAACCAAAGCTTTTGCAGAACGCGAATGTCTGTGTAGCAGCGAATGCAGTTCCAAGGGACAGTGAAAACCAGCTACAGCTTTCCGTGCTGGGAGCTTTCCTGTGGGCGCAATCGCTGGACGTTTCGAATTTGGCAGCCGGGCTCTGCGAGAGAGAAATACACAGTGTTGCCTCATTACGAACGAAAGCTTTTGCAGAACACGAATGTCTGTGTAGCAGCGAATGCAGTTCCAAGGGACAGTGAAAACCAGCTACAGCTTTCCGTGCTGGGAGCTTTCCTGTGGGCGCAATCGCTGGACGTTTCGAATTTGGCAGCCGGGCTCCACGAGAGAGAAATACACAGTGTTGCCCCTTTACGAACGAAAGCTGTTGCAGAACGCGAATGTCTGTCTACCAGCGAATGCAGTTCCAAGGGACAGTGAAAACCAGCTACAGCTTTCCGTGCTGGCAGCTTTCCTGTGGGCGCAATCGCTGGACGTTTCGAATTTGGCAGCCGGGCTCTCCGAGAGAGAAATACACAGTGTTGCCCCATTACCAACCAAAGCTTTTGCAGAACGCGAATGTCTGTCTACCAGCGAATGCAGTTCCAAGGGACAGTGAAAACCAGCTACAGCTTTCCGTGCTGGCAGCTTTCCTGTGGGCGCAATCGCTGGACGTTTCGAATTTGGAAGCCGCGCTCTCAGAGAGAGAAATACACAGTGTTGCCTCCTTACGAACGAAAGCTTTTGCAGAACACGAATGTCCGTCTACCAGCGAATGCAGTTCCAAGGGACAGTGAAAACCAGCTACAGCTTTCCGTGCTGGCAGCTTTCCTGTGGGCGCAATCGCTGGACGTTTCGAATTTGGCAGCCGGGCTCCACGAGAGAGAAATACACAGTGTTGCCCCTTTACGAACGAAAGCTGTTGCAGAACGCGAATGTCTGTGTAGCAGCGAATGCAGTTCCAAGGGACAGTGAAAACCAGCTACAGCTTTCCGTGCTGGCAGCTTTCCTGTGGGCGCAATCGCTGGACGTTTGAATTTGGCAGCCGGAATCTGCGAGAGAGAAATACACAGTGTTGCCCCTTTACGAACGAAAGCTGTTGCAGAACGCGAATGTCTGTCTACCAGCGAATGCAGTTCCAAGGGACAGTGAAAACCAGCTACAGCTTTCCGTGCTGGCAGCTTTCCTGTGGGCGCAATCGCTGGACGTTTCGAATTTGGCAGCCGGGATCTCCGAGAGAGAAATACACAGTGTTGCCCCATTACCAACCAAAGCTTTTGCAGAACGCGAATGTCTGTGTAGCAGCGAATGCAGTTCCAAGGGACAGTGAAAACCAGCTACAGCTTTCCGTGCTGGGAGCTTTCCTGTGGGCGCAATCGCTGGACGTTTCGAATTTGGCAGCCGGGCTCTGCGAGAGAGAAATACACAGTGTTGCCTCATTACGAACGAAAGCTTTTGCAGAACACGAATGTCTGTGTAGCAGCGAATGCAGTTCCAAGGGACAGTGAAAACCAGCTACAGCTTTCCGTGCTGGGAGCTTTCCTGTGGGCGCAATCGCTGGACGTTTCGAATTTGGCAGCCGGGCTCCACGAGAGAGAAATACACAGTGTTGCCCCTTTACGAACGAAAGCTGTTGCAGAACGCGAATGTCTGTCTACCAGCGAATGCAGTTCCAAGGGACAGTGAAAACCAGCTACAGCTTTCCGTGCTGGCAGCTTTCCTGTGGGCGCAATCGCTGGACGTTTCGAATTTGGCAGCCGGGCTCTCCGAGAGAGAAATACACAGTGTTGCCCCATTACCAACCAAAGCTTTTGCAGAACGCGAATGTCTGTCTACCAGCGAATGCAGTTCCAAGGGACAGTGAAAACCAGCTACAGCTTTCCGTGCTGGCAGCTTTCCTGTGGGCGCAATCGCTGGACGTTTCGAATTTGGAAGCCGCGCTCTCAGAGAGAGAAATACACAGTGTTGCCTCCTTACGAACGAAAGCTTTTGCAGAACACGAATGTCCGTCTACCAGCGAATGCAGTTCCAAGGGACAGTGAAAACCAGCTACAGCTTTCCGTGCTGGCAGCTTTCCTGTGGGCGCAATCGCTGGACGTTTCGAATTTGGCAGCCGGGCTCCACGAGAGAGAAATACACAGTGTTGCCCCTTTACGAACGAAAGCTGTTGCAGAACGCGAATGTCTGTGTAGCAGCGAATGCAGTTCCAAGGGACAGTGAAAACCAGCTACAGCTTTCCGTGCTGGCAGCTTTCCTGTGGGCGCAATCGCTGGACGTTTGAATTTGGCAGCCGGAATCTGCGAGAGAGAAATACACAGTGTTGCCCCTTTACGAACGAAAGCTGTTGCAGAACGCGAATGTCTGTCTACCAGCGAATGCAGTTCCAAGGGACAGTGAAAACCAGCTACAGCTTTCCGTGCTGGCAGCTTTCCTGTGGGCGCAATCGCTGGACGTTTCGAATTTGGCAGCCGGGCTCTCCGAGAGAGAAATACACAGTGTTGCCCCTTTACGAACGAAAGCTTTTGCAGAACGCGAATATCTGTGTAGCAGCGAATGCAGTTCCAAGGGACAGTGAAAACCAGCTACAGCTTTCCGTGCTGGCAGCTTTCCTGTGGGCGCAATCGCTGGACGTTTGAATTTGGCAGCCGGACTCTGCGAGAGAGAAATACACAGTGTTGCCCCTTTACGAACGAAAGCTGTTGCAGAACGCGAATATCTGTCTACCAGCGAATGCAGTTCCAAGGGACAGTGAAAACCAGCTACAGCTTTCCGTGCTGGCAGCTTTCCTGTGGGCGCAATCGCTGGACGTTTCGAATTTGGCAGCCGGGCTCTCCGAGAGAGAAATACACAGTGTTGCCCCTTTACGAACGAAAGCTGTTGCAGAACGCGAATGTCTGTGTAGCAGCGAATGCAGTTCCAAGGGACAGTGAAAGCCAGCTACAGCTTTCCGTGCTGGGAGCTTTCCTGTGGGCGCAATCGCTGGACGTTTCGAATTTGGCAGCCGGGCTCTGCGAGAGAGAAATACACAGTGTTGCCCCATTACGAACCAAAGCTTTTGCAGAACGCGAATGTCTGTCTACCAGCGAATGCAGTTCCAAGGGACAGTGAAAACCAGCTACAGCTTTCCGGGCTGGCAGCTTTCCTGTGGGCGCAATCGCTGGACGTTTCGAATTTGGCAGCCGGGCTCTCCGAGAGAGAAATACACAGTGTTGCCCCTTTACGAACGAAAGCTGTTGCAGAACGCGAATGTCTGTCTACCAGCGAATGCAGTTCCAAGGGACAGTGAAAACCAGCTACAGCTTTCCGTGCTGGCAGCTTTCCTGTGGGCGCAATCGCTGGACGTTTCGAATTTGGCAGCCGGGCTCTCCGAGAGAGAAATACACAGTGTTGCCTCATTACGAACGAAAACTTTTGCAGAACACGAATGTCCGTCTAACAGCGAATGCAGTTCCAAGGGACAGTGAAAACCAGCTACAGCTTTCCGTGCTGGCAGCTTTCCTGTGGGCGCAATCGCTGGACGTTTCGAATTTGGCAGCCGGGCTCTCCGAGAGAGAAATACACAGTGTTGCCCCTTTACGAACGAAAGCTGTTGCAGAACGCGAATGTCTGTGTAGCAGCGAATGCAGTTCCAAGGGACAGTGAAAACCAGCTACAGCTTTCCGTGCTGGCAGCTTTCCTGTGGGCGCAATCGCTGGACGTTTCAAATTTGGCAGCCGGGATGTCCGAGAGAGAAATACACAGTGTTGCCCCATTACCAACCAAAGCTTTTGCAGAACGCGAATGTCTGTGTAGCAGCGAATGCAGTTCCAAGGGACAGTGAAAACCAGCTACAGCTTTCCGTGCTGGGAGCTTTCCTGTGGGCGCAATCGCTGGACGTTTCGAATTTGGCAGCCGGGCTCCACGAGAGAGAAATACACAGTGTTGCCCCTTTACGAACGAAAGCTGTTGCAGAACGCGAATGTCTGTGTAGCAGCGAATGCAGTTCCAAGGGACAGTGAAAACCAGCTACAGCTTTCCGTGCTGGGAGCTTTCCTGTGGGCGCAATCGCTGGACGTTTCGAATTTGGCAGCCGGGCTCCACGAGAGAGAAATACACAGTGTTGCCCCTTTACGAACGAAAGCTGTTGCAGAACGCGAATGTCTGTCTACCAGCGAATGCAGTTCCAAGGGACAGTGAAAACCAGCTACAGCTTTCCGTGCTGGCAGCTTTCCTGTGGGCGCAATCGCTGGACGTTTCGAATTTGGCAGCCGGGCTCTCCGAGAGAGAAATACACAGTGTTGCCCCATTACCAACCAAAGCTTTTGCAGAACGCGAATGTCTGTCTACCAGCGAATGCAGTTCCAAGGGACAGTGAAAACCAGCTACAGCTTTCCGTGCTGGCAGCTTTCCTGTGGGCGCAATCGCTGGACGTTTCGAATTTGGCAGCCGGGCTCTGCGAGAGAGAAATACACAGTGTTGCCTCATTACGAACGAAAGCTTTTGTAGAACACGAATGTCTGTGTAGCAGCGAATGCAGTTCCAAGGGACAGTGAAAACCAGCTACAGCTTTCCGTGCTGGCAGCTTTCCTGTGGGCGCAATCGCTGGACGTTTCGAATTTGGAAGCCGCGCTCTCAGAGAGAGAAATACACAGTGTTGCCCCATTACCAACCAAAGCTTTTGCAGAACGCGAATGTCTGTCTACCAGCGAATGCAGTTCCAAGGGACAGTGAAAACCAGCTACAGCTTTCCGTGCTGGGAGCTTTCCTGTGGGCGCAATCGCTGGACGTTTCGAATTTGGCAGCCGGGCTCTGCGAGAGAGAAATACACAGTGTTGCCTCATTACGAACGAAAGCTTTTGCAGAACGCGAATGTCTGTGTAGCAGCGAATGCAGTTCCAAGGGACAGTGAAAACCAGCTACAGCTTTCCGTGCTGGCAGCTTTCCTGTGGGCGCAATCGCTGGACGTTTCGAATTTGGCAGCCGGGCTCCACGAGAGAGAAATACACAGTGTTGCCCCTTTACGAACGAAAGCTGTTGCAGAACGCGAATGTCTGTGTAGCAGCGAATGCAGTTCCAAGGGACAGTGAAAACCAGCTACAGCTTTCCGTGCTGGCAGCTTTCCTGTGGGCGCAATCGCTGGACGTTTGAATTTGGCAGCCGGAATCTGCGAGAGAGAAATACACAGTGTTGCCCCTTTACGAACGAAAGCTGTTGCAGAACGCGAATGTCTGTCTACCAGCGAATGCAGTTCCAAGGGACAGTGAAAACCAGCTACAGCTTTCCGTGCTGGCAGCTTTCCTGTGGGCGCAATCGCTGGACGTTTGAATTTGGCAGCCGGACTCTGCGAGAGAGAAATACACAGTGTTGCCCCTTTACGAACGAAAGCTGTTGCAGAACGCGAATGTCTGTGTAGCAGCGAATGCAGTTCCAAGGGACAGTGAAAACCAGCTACAGCTTTCCGTGCTGGCAGCTTTCCTGTGGGCGCAATCGCTGGACGTTTCGAATTTGGCAGCCGGGCTCCACGAGAGAGAAATACACAGTGTTGCCCCTTTACGAACGAAAGCTGTTGCAGAACGCGAATGTCTGTGTAGCAGCGAATGCAGTTCCAAGGGACAGTGAAAACCAGCTACAGCTTTCCGTGCTGGCAGCTTTCCTGTGGGCGCAATCGCTGGACGTTTCGAATTTGGCAGCCGGAATCTGCGAGAGAGAAATACACAGTGTTGCCCCTTTACGAACGAAAGCTGTTGCAGAACGCGAATGTCTGTCTACCAGCGAATGCAGTTCCAAGGGACAGTGAAAACCAGCTACAGCTTTCCGTGCTGGCAGCTTTCCTGTGGGCGCAATCGCTGGACGTTTCGAATTTGGCAGCCGGGCTCTGCGAGAGAGAAATACACAGTGTTGCCCCTTTACGAACGAAAGCTGTTGCAGAACGCGAATGTCTGTCTACCAGCGAATGCAGTTCCAAGGGACAGTGAAAACCAGCTACAGCTTTCCGTGCTGGGAGCTTTCCTGTGGGCGCAATCGCTGGACGTTTGAATTTGGCAGCCGGACTCTGCGATGAGAAATACACAGTGTTGCCCCTTTACGAACGAAAGCTGTTGCAGAACGCGAATGTCTGTCTACCAGCGAATGCAGTTCCAAGGGACAGTGAAAACCAGCTACAGCTTTCCGTGCTGGCAGCTTTCCTGT
Organism: Mycteria americana; assembly: GCF_035582795.1. Taxonomy (NCBI): domain Eukaryota; kingdom Metazoa; phylum Chordata; class Aves; order Ciconiiformes; family Ciconiidae; genus Mycteria; species Mycteria americana. The sequence goes on from NW_027445637.1 coordinate 846,864, forward strand.
GGGCGCAATCGCTGGACGTTTCGAATTTGGCAGTCGGGCTCTCCGAGAGAGAAATACACAGTGTTGCCCCATTACCAACCAAAGCTTTTGCAGAACGCGAATGTCTGTCTACCAGCGAATGCAGTTCCAAGGGACAGTGAAAACCAGCTCCAGCTTTCCGTGCTGGGAGCTTTCCTGTGGGCGCAATCGCTGGACGTTTCGAATTTGGCAGCCGGGCTCTCCGAGAGAGAAATACACAGTGTTGCCCCTTTACGAACGAAAGCTGTTGCAGAACGCGAATGTCTGTCTACCAGCGAATGCAGTTCCAAGGGACAGTGAAAACCAGCTACAGCTTTCCGTGCTGGGAGCTTTCCTGTGGGCGCAATCGCTGGACGTTTCGAATTTGGCAGCCGGGCTCTCCCAGAGAGAAATACACACTGTTGCCCCTTTACGAACGAAAGCTGTTGCAGAACGCGAATGTCTGTGTAGCAGCGAATGCAGTTCCAAGGGACAGTGAAAACCAGCTACAGCTTTCTGTGCTGGCAGCTTTCCTGTGGGCGCAATCGCTGGACGTTTCGAATTTGGCAGCCGGGCTCTGCGAGAGAGAAATACACAGTGTTGCCCCTTTACGAACGAAAGCTGTTGCAGAACGCGAATGTCTGTCTACCAGCGAATGCAGTTCCAAGGGACAGTGAAAACCAGCTACAGCTTTCCGTGCTGGGAGCTTTCCTGTGGGCTCAATCGCTGGACGTTTGAATTTGGCAGCCGGACTCTGCGAGAGAGAAATACACAGTGTTGCCCCTTTACGAACGAAAGCTGTTGCAGAACGCGAATGTCTGTCTACCAGCGAATGCAGTTCCAAGGGACAGTGAAAACGAGCTACAGCTTTCCGTGCTGGCAGCTTTCCTGTGGGCGCAATCGCTGAACTTTTCTAATTTGGCAGTCGGGCTCTCCGAGAGAGAAATACACAGTGTTGCCTCATTACGAACGAAAGCTGTTGCAGAACGCGAATGTCTGTCTACCAGCGAATGCAGTTCCAAGGGACAGTGAAAACCAGCTACAGCTTTCCGTGCTGGGAGCTTTCCTGTGGGCGCAATCGCTGGACGTTTCGAATTTGGCAGCCGGGCTCTCCGAGAGAGAAATACACACTGTTGCCCCTTTACGAACGAAAGCCGTTGCAGAACGCGAATGTCTGTCTACCAGCGAATGCAGTTCCAAGGGACAGTGAAAACCAGCTACAGCTTTCCGTGCTGGGAGCTTTCCTGTGGGCGCAATCGCTGGACGTTTCGAATTTGGCAGCCGGGCTCTCCGAGAGAGAAATACACAGTGTTGCCTCATTACCAACCAAAGCTTTTGCAGAACGCGAATGTCTGTCTACCAGCGAATGCAGTTCCAAGGGACAGTGAAAACCAGCTACAGCTTTCCGTGCTGGGAGCTTTCCTGTGGGCGCAATCGCTGGACGTTTCGAATTTGGCAGCCGGGCTCTCCGAGAGAGAAATACACAGTGTTGCCCTTTACGAACGAAAGCTTTTGCAGAACGCGAATGTCTGTGTAGCAGCGAATGCAGTTCCAAGGGACAGTGAAAACCAGCTTCAGATTTCCGTGCTGGGAGCTTTCCTGTGGGCGCAATCGCTGGACGTTTCGAATTTGGCAGCCGGGCTCTCCGAGAGAGAAATACACAGTGTTGCCCCATTACGAAACAAAGCTTTTGCAGAACGCGAATGTCTGTCTACCAGCGAATGCAGTTCCAAGGGACAGTGACAACCAGCTACAGCTTTCCGTGCTGGCAGCTTTCCTGTGGGCGCAATCGCTGGACGTTTCGAATTTGGCAGCCGGGCTCTCCCAGAGAGAAATACACAGTGTTGCCTCATTACGAACGAAAGCTTTTGCAGAACACGAATGTCTGTCTACCAGCGAATGCAGTTCCAAGGGACAGTGAAAACCAGCTACAGCTTTCCGTGCTGGAAGCTTTCCTGTGGGCGCAATCGCTGGACGTTTCGAATTTGGCAGCCGGGCTCTCCGGGAGAGAAATACACAGTGTTGCCCCTTTACGAACGAAAGCTGTTGCAGAACGCGAATGTCTGTCTACCAGCGAATGCAGTTCCAAGGGACAGTGAAAACCAGCTACAGCTTTCCGTGCTGGGAGCTTTCCTGTGGGCGCAATCGCTGGACGTTTCGAATTTGGCAGCCGGGCTCTCCGAGAGAGAAATACACACTGTTGCCCCTTTACGAACGAAAGCTGTTGCAGAACGCGAATGTCTGTGTAGCAGCGAATGCAGTTCCAAGGGACAGTGAAAACCAGCTACAGCTTTCCGTGCTGGCAGCTTTCCTGTGGGCGCAATCGCTGGACGTTTGAATTTGGCAGCCGGGCTCTCCGAGAGAGAAATACACAGTGTTGCCCCATTACGAACCAAAGCTGTTGCAGAACGCGAATGTCTGTCTACCAGCGAATGCAGTTCCAAGGGACAGTGAAAACCAGCTACAGCTTTCCGTGCTGGCAGCTTTCCTGTGGGCGCAATCGCTGGACGTTTCGAATTTGGCAGCCGGGCTCTCCCAGAGAGAAATACACAGTGTTGCCCCTTTACGAACGAAAGCCGTTGCAGAACGCGAATGTCTGTCTACCAGCGAATGCAGTTCCAAGGGACAGTGAAAACCAGCTACAGCTTTCCGTGCTGGGAGCTTTCCTGTGGGCGCAATCGCTGGACGTTTCGAATTTGGCAGCCGGGCTCTCCGAGAGAGAAATACACAGTGTTGCCCTTTACGAACGAAAGCTTTTGCAGAACGCGAATGTCTGTGTAGCAGCGAATGCAGTTCCAAGGGACAGTGAAAACCAGCTTCAGATTTCCGTGCTGGGAGCTTTCCTGTGGGCGCAATCGCTGGACGTTTCGAATTTGGCAGCCGGGCTCTCCGAGAGAGAAATACACAGTGTTGCCCCATTACGAAACAAAGCTTTTGCAGAACGCGAATGTCTGTCTACCAGCGAATGCAGTTCCAAGGGACAGTGACAACCAGCTACAGCTTTCCGTGCTGGCAGCTTTCCTGTGGGCGCAATCGCTGGACGTTTCGAATTTGGCAGCCGGGCTCTCCGAGAGAGAAATACACAGTGTTGCCCCTTTACGAACGAAAGCTGTTGCAGAACGCGAATGTCTGTCTACCAGCGAATGCAGTTCCAAGGGACAGTGAAAACGAGCTACAGCTTTCCGTGCTGGCAGCTTTCCTGTGGGCGCAATCGCTGGAAGTTTCGAATTTGGCAGCCGGGCTCTGCGAGAGAGAAATACACAGTGTTGCCTCATTACGAACGAAAGCTTTTGCAGAACGCGAATGTCTGTCTACCAGCGAATGCAGTTCCAAGGGACAGTGAAAACCAGCTACAGCTTTCCGTGCTGGCAGCTTTCCTGTGGGCGCAATCGCTGGACGTTTCGAATTTGGCAGCCGGGCTCTCCGAGAGAGAAATACACAGTGTTGCCCCTTTACCAACCAAAGCTTTTGCAGAACGCGAATGTCTGTGTAGCAGCGAATGCAGTTCCAAGGGACAGTGAAAACCAGCTACAGCTTTCCGTGCTGGCAGCTTTCCTGTGGGCGCAATCGCTGGACGTTTCGAATTTGGCAGCCGGGCTCTCCGAGAGAGAAATACACAGTGTTGCCCCATTACGAACCAAAGCTTTTGCAGAACGCGAATGTCTGTCTACCAGCGAATGCAGTTCCAAGGGACAGTGAAAACCAGATACAGCTTTCCGTGCTGGCAGCTTTCCTGTGGGCGCAATCGCTGGACGTTTCGAATTTGGCAGCTTGGCTCTCCGAGAGAGAAATACACAGTGTTGCCCCTTTACGAACGAAAGCTGTTGCAGAACGTGAATGTCTGTCTACCAGCGAATGCAGTTCCAAGGGACAGTGAAAACCAGCTACAGCTTTCCGTGCTGGCAGCTTTCCTGTGGGCGCAATCGCTGGACGTTTAGAATTTGGCAGCCGGGCTCTCCGAGAGAGAAATACACAGTGTTGCCCCTTTACAGACGAAAGCTGTTGCAGAACGCGAATGTCTGTCTACCAGCGAATGCAGTTCCAAGGGACAGTGAAAACCAGCTACAGCTTTCCGTGCTGGGAGCTTTCCTGTGGGCGCAATCGCTGGACGTTTCGAATTTGGCAGCCGGGCTCTCCCAGAGAGAAATACACACTGTTGCCCCTTTACGAACGAAAGCTTTTGCAGAACGCGAATGTCTGTCTACCAGCGAATGCAGTTCCAAGGGACAGTGAAAGCCAGCTACAGCTTTCCGTGCTGGCAGCTTTCCTGTGGGCGCAATCGCTGGACGTTTCGAATTTGGCAGCCGGTCTCTCCTAGAGAGAAATACACAGTGTTGCCTCATTACGAACGAAAGCTTTTGCAGAACACGAATGTCTGTCTACCAGCGAATGCAGTTCCAAGGGACAGTGAAAACCAGCTACAGCTTTCCGGGCTGGCAGCTTTCCTGTGGGCGCAATTGCTGGACGTTTCGAATTTGGCAGCCGGGCTCTCCGAGAGAGAAATACACAGTGTTGCCCCTTTACGAACGAAAGCTGTTGCAGAACGCGAATGTCTGTCTACCAGCGAATGCAGTTCCAAGGGACAGTGAAAACCAGCTACAGCTTTCCGTGCTGGCAGCTTTCCTGTGGGCGCAATCGCTGGACGTTTCGAATTTGGCAGCCGGGCTCTCCGAGAGAGAAATACACAGTGTTGCCCCTTTACAAACGAAAGCTGTTGCAGAACGCGAATGTCTGTCTACCAGCGAATGCAGTTCCAAGGGACAGTGAAAACCAGCTACAGCTTCCCGTGCTGGGAGCTTTCCTGTGGGCGCAATCGCTGGACGTTTGGAATTTGGCAGCCGGGCTCTCCCAGAGAGAAATACACAGTGTTGCCCCATTACGAACCAAAGCTGTTGCAGAACGCGAATGTCTGTCTACCAGCGAATGCAGTTCCAAGGGACAGTGAAAACCAGCTACAGCTTTCCGTGCTGGCAGCTTTCCTGTGGGCGCAATCGCTGGACGTTTCGAATTTGGCAGCCGGGCTCTCCGAGAGAGAAATACACAGTGTTGCCCCTTTACGAACGAAAGCTTTTGCAGAACGCGAATGTCTGTCTACCAGCGAATGCAGTTCCAAGGGACAGTGAAAACCAGCTACAGCTTTCCGTGCTGGCAGCTTTCCTGTGGGCGCAATCGCTGGACGTTTCGAATTTGGCAGCCGGGCTCTCCGAGAGAGAAATACACAGTGTTGCCCCTTTACGAACGAAAGCTGTTGCAGAACGCGAATGTCTGTGTAGCAGCGAATGCAGTTCCAAGGGACAGTGAAAACCAGCTACTGCTTTCCGTGCTGGGAGCTTTCCTGTGGGCGCAATCGCTGGACGTTTCGAATTTGGCAGCCGGGCTCTCCGAGAGAGAAATACACAGTGTTGCCCCATTACGAACGAAAGCTGTTGCAGAACGCGAATGTCTGTGTAGCAGCGAATGCAGTTCCAAGGGACAGTGAAAACCAGCTACAGCTTTCCGTGCTGGGAGCTTTCCTGTGGGCGCAATCGCTGGACGTTTCGAATTTGGCAGCCGGGCTCTCCGAGAGAGAAATACACAGTGTTGCCTCATTACCAACCAAAGCTTTTGCAGAACGCGAATGTCTGTCTACCAGCGAATGCAGTTCCAAGGGACAGTGAAAACCAGCTACAGCTTTCCGTGCTGGGAGCTTTCCTGTGGGCGCAATCGCTGGACGTTTCGAATTTGGCAGCCGGGCTCTCCGAGAGAGAAATACACAGTGTTGGCCTTTACGAACGAAAGCTTTTGCAGAACGCGAATGTCTGTGTAGCAGCGAATGCAGTTCCAAGGGACAGTGAAAACCAGCTTCAGATTTCCGTGCTGGGAGCTTTCCTGTGGGCGCAATCGCTGGACGTTTCGAATTTGGCAGCCGGGCTCTCCGAGAGAGAAATACACAGTGTTGCCCCATTACGAAACAAAGCTTTTGCAGAACGCGAATGTCTGTCTACCAGCGAATGCAGTTCCCAGGGACAGTGAAAACCAGCTACAGCTTTCCGTGCTGGCAGCTTTCCTGTTGGCGCAATCGCTGGACGTTTCGAATTTGGCAGCCGGGCTCTGCGAGAGAGAGATACACAGTGTTGCCTCATTACGAACGAAAGCTTTTGCACAACACGAATGTCTGTCTACCAGCGAATGCAGTTCCAAGGGACAGTGACAACCAGCTACAGCTTTCCGTGCTGGCAGCTTTCCTGTGGGCGCAATCGCTGGACGTTTCGAATTTGGCAGCCGGGCTCTGCGAGAGAGAAATACACAGTGTTGCCTCATTACGAACGAAAGCTTTTGCAGAACACGAATGTCTGTCTACCAGCGAATGCAGTTCCAAGGGACAGTGAAAACCAGCTACAGCTTTCCGTGCTGGCAGCTTTCCTGTGGGCGCAATCGCTGGACGTTTCGAATTTGGCAGCCGGGCTCTCCGAGAGAGAAATACACAGTGTTGCCCCTTTACGAACGAAAGCTGTTGCAGAACGCGAATGTCTGTCTACCAGCGAATGCAGTTCCAAGGGACAGTGAAAACCAGCTACAGCTTTCCGTGCTGGCAGCTTTCCTGTGGGCGCAATCGCTGGACGTTTCGAATTTGGCAGCCGGGCTCTGCGAGAGAGAAATACACAGTGTTGCCTCATTACCAACCAAAGCTTTTGCAGAACACGAATGTCCGTCTACCAGCGAATGCAGTTCCAAGGGACAGTGAAAACCAGCTACAGCTTTCCGTGCTGGCAGCTTTCCTGTGGGCGCAATCGCTGGACGTTTCGAATTTGGCAGCCGGGCTCTCCGAGAGAGAAATACACAGTGTTGCCCTTTACGAACGAAAGCTTTTGCAGAACGCGAATGTCTGTGTAGCAGCGAATGCAGTTCCAAGGGACAGTGAAAACCAGCTACAGCTTTCCGTGCTGGCAGCTTTCCTGTGGGCGCAATCGCTGGACGTTTCGAATTTGGCAGCCGGGCTCTCCCAGAGAGAAATACACAGTGTTGCCCCATTACGAAACAAAGCTTTTGCAGAACGCGAATGTCTGTCTACCAGCGAATGCAGTTCCAAGGGACAGTGAAAACCAGCTACAGCTTTCCGTGCTGGCAGCTTTCCTGTTGGCGCAATCGCTGGACGTTTCGAATTTGGCAGCCGGGCTCTGCGAGAGAGAGATACACAGTGTTGCCTCATTACGAACGAAAGCTTTTGCAGAACACGAATGTCTGTCTACCAGCGAATGCAGTTCCAAGGGACAGTGACAACCAGCTACAGCTTTCCGTGCTGGCAGCTTTCCTGTGGGCGCAATCGCTGGACGTTTCGAATTTGGCAGCCGGGCTCTGCGAGAGAGAAATACACAGTGTTGCCTCATTACGAACGAAAGCTTTTGCAGAACACGAATGTCTGTCTACCAGCGAATGCAGTTCCAAGGGACAGTGAAAACCAGCTACAGCTTTCCGTGCTGGGAGCTTTCCTGTGGGCGCAATCGCTGGACGTTTCGAATTTGGCAGCCGGGCTCTCCGAGAGAGAAATACACAGTGTTGCCCCTTTACGAACGAAAGCTGTTGCAGAACGCGAATGTCTGTCTACCAGCGAATGCAGTTCCAAGGGACAGTGAAAACCAGCTACAGCTTTCCGTGCTGGCAGCTTTCCTGTGGGCGCAGTCGCTGGACGTTTGGAATTTGGCAGCCGGGCTCTCCGAGAGAGAAATACACAGTGTTGCCCCATTACGAACCAAAGCTTTTGCAGAACGCGAATGTCTGTGTAGCAGCGAATGCAGTTCCAAGGGACAGTGAAAACCAGCTACAGCTTTCCGTGCTGGCAGCTTTCCTGTGGGCGCAATCGCTGGACGTTTCGAATTTGGCAGCCGGGCTCTGCGAGAGAGAAATACACAGTGTTGCCCCATTACGAACCAAAGCTGTTGCAGAACGCGAATGTCTGTCTACCAGCGAATGCAGTTCCAAGGGACAGTGAAAACGAGCTACAGCTTTCCGTGCTGGCAGCTTTCCTGTGGGCGCAATCGCTGAACTTTTCAAATTTGGCAGTCGGTCTCTGCGAGAGAGAAATACAAAGTGTTGCCCCATTACCAACCAAAGCTTTTGCAGAACGCGAATGTCTGTGTAGCAGCGAATGCAGTTCCAAGGGACAGTGAAAACCAGCTACAGCTTTCCGTGCTGGGAGCTTTCCTGTGGGCGCAATCGCTGGACGTTTCGAATTTGGCAGCCGGGCTCTGCGAGAGAGAAATACAGTGTTGCCCCTTTACGAACGAAAGCTGTTGCAGAACGCGAATGTCTGTCTACCAGCGAATGCAGTTCCAAGGGACAGTGAAAACCAGCTACAGCTTTCCGTGCTGGCAGCTTTCCTGTGGGCGCAATCGCTGGACGTTTCGAATTTGGCAGCCGGGCTCTGCGAGAGAGAAATACACAGTGTTGCCCCTTTACAAACGAAAGCTGTTGCAGAACGCGAATGTCTGTCTACCAGCGAATGCAGTTCCAAGGGACAGTGAAAACCAGCTACAGCTTTCCGTGCTGGGAGCTTTCCTGTGGGCGCAATCGCTGGACGTTTCGAATTTGGCAGCCGGGCTCTCCGAGAGAGAAATACACAGTGTTGCCCCTTTACGAACGAAAGCTGTTGCAGAACGCGAATGTCTGTGTAGCAGCGAATGCAGTTCCAAGGGACAGTGAAAGCCAGCTACAGCTTTCCGTGCTGGCAGCTTTCCTGTGGGCGCAATCGCTGGACGTTTCGAATTTGGCAGCCGGGCTCTCCGAGAGAGAAATACATAGTGTTGCCCCTTTACGAACGAAAGCTGTTGCAGAACGCGAATGTCTGTGTAGCAGCGAATGCAGTTCCAAGGGACAGTGAAAACCAGCTACAGCTTTCCGTGCTGGCAGCTTTCCTGTGGGCGCAATCGCTGGACGTTTCGAATTTGGCAGCCGGGATCTCCGAGAGAGAAATACACAGTGTTGCCCCATTACCAAGCAAAGGTTTTGCAGAACGCGAATGTCTGTGTAGCAGCGAATGCAGTTCCAAGGGACAGTGAAAACCAGCTACAGCTTTCCGTGCTGGGAGCTTTCCTGTGGGCGCAATCGCTGGAGGTTTCGAATTTGGCAGCCGGGCTCTGCGAGAGAGAAATACACAGTGTTGCCCCATTACGAACCAAAGCTGTTGCAGAACGCGAATGTCTGTCTACCAGCGAATGCAGTTCCAAGGGACAGTGAAAACCAGCTACAGCTTTCCATGCTGGGAGCTTTCCTGTGGGCGCAATCGCTGAACTTTTCAAATTTGGCAGTCGGTCTCTCCGAGAGAGAAATACACAGTGTTGCCCCATTACCAACCAAAGCTTTTGCAGAACGCGAATGTCTGTCTACCAGCGAATGCAGTTCCAAGGGACAGTGAAAACCAGCTACAGCTTTCCGTGCTGGCAGCTTTCCTGTGGGCGCAATCGCTGGACGTTTCGAATTTGGCAGCCGGGCTCTCCGAGAGAGAAATACACAGTGTTGCCCCTTTACAAACGAAAGCTGTTGCAGAACGCGAATGTCTGTCTACCAGCGAATGCAGTTCCAAGGGACAGTGAAAACCAGCTACATCTTTCCGTGCTGGGAGCTTTCCTGTGGGCGCAATCGCTGGACGTTTCGAATTTGGCAGCCGGGCTCTCCGAGAGAGAAATACACACTGTTGCCCCTTTACGAACGAAAGCTGTTGCAGAACGCGAATGTCTGTGTAGCAGCGAATGCAGTTCCAAGGGACAGTGAAAACCAGCTACAGCTTTCCGGGCTGGCAGCTTTCCTGTGGGCGCAATCGCTGGACGTTTCGAATTTGGCAGCCGGGCTCTCCGAGAGAGAAATACACAGTGTTGCCCCATTACCAAGCAAAGCTTTTGCAGAACGCGAATGTCTGTGTAGCAGCGAATGCAGTTCCAAGGGACAGTGAAAACCAGCTACAGCTTTCCGTGCTGGCAGCTTTCCTGTGGGCGCAATCGCTGGACTTTTCGAATTTGGCAGCCGGGCTCTACGAGAGAGAAATACACAGTGTTGCCCCTTTACTAAGGCAAGGTTTTGCAGAAAGCGAATGTCTGTCTTTCAGCGAATGTAGTTCCAAGAGACAATGAAAACCAGCTACAGCTTTCCTTGCTGGCAGCTTTCCTGTGGGCGCAATCGCTGGACGTTTCGAATTTGGCAGCCGGGCTCTGCGAGAGAGATATACACAGTGTTGCCCCTTTACCAATGAAAGCTTTTGTAGAAAGCGAATGTCTGTCTATCAGCGAATGCAGTTCCAAGAAACAGTGAAAACCAGCTACAGCTTTCCGTGCTGGCAGCTTTCCTGTGGGCGCAATCGCTGGACGTTTGAATTTGGCAGCCGGGCTCTCCGAGAGAGAAATACACAGTGTTGCCCCATTACGAACCAAAGCTGTTGCAGAACGCGAATGTCTGTCTACCAGCGAATGCAGTTCCAAGGGACAGTGAAAACGAGCTACAGCTTTCCGTGCTGGCAGCTTTCCTGTGGGCGCAATCGCTGAACTTTTCAAATTTGGCAGTCGGTCTCTCCGAGAGAGAAATACACAGTGTTGCCCCATTACCAACCAAAGCTTTTGCAGAACGCGAATGTCTGTCTACCAGCGAATGCAGTTCCAAGGGACAGTGAAAACCAGCTACAGCTTTCCGTGCTGGGAGCTTTCCTGTGGGCGCAATCGCTGGACGTTTCGAATTTGGCAGCCGGGCTCTCCGAGAGAGAAATACACAGTGTTGCCCCTTTACGAACGAAAGCTGTTGCAGAACGCGAATGTCTGTCTACCAGCGAATGCAGTTCCAAGGGACAGTGAAAACCAGCTACAGCTTTCCGTGCTGGGAGCTTTCCTGTGGGCGCAATCGCTGGACGTTTCGAATTTGGCAGCCGGGCTCTCCCAGAGAGAAATACACAGTGTTGCCCCTTTACGAACGAAAGCTGTTGCAGAACGCGAATGTCTGTCTACCAGCGAATGCAGTTCCAAGGGACAGTGAAAACCAGCTACAGCTTTCCGTGCTGGGAGCTTTCCTGTGGGCGCAATCGCTGGACGTTTCGAATTTGGCAGCCGGGCTCTCCGAGAGAGAAATACACAGTGTTGCCCCATTACGAACCAAAGCTTTTGCAGAATGCGAATGTCTGTGTAGCAGCGAATGCAGTTCCAAGGGACAGTGAAAACCAGCTACAGCTTTCCGTGCTGGCAGCTTTCCTGTGGGCGCAATCGCTGGACGTTTCGAATTTGGCAGCCGACTCTGCGAGAGAGAAATACACAGTGTTGCCTCTTTACGAACGAAAGCTGTTGCAGAACGCGAATGTCTGTGTAGCAGCGAATGCAGTTCCAAGGGACAGTGAAAACCAGCTACAGCTTTCCGTGCTGGGAGCTTTCCTGTGGGCGCAATCGCTGGACGTTTCGAATTTGGCAGCCGGGCTCCACGAGAGAGAAATACACAGTGTTGCCCCTTTACGAACGAAAGCTGTTGCAGAACGCGAATGTCTGTCTACCAGCGAATGCAGTTCCAAGGGACAGTGAAAACCAGCTACAGCTTTCCGTGCTGGGAGCTTTCCTGTGGGCGCAATCGCTGGACGTTTGGAATTTGGCAGCCGGGCTCTCCCAGAGAGAAATACACAGTGTTGCCCCATTACCAACCAAAGCTTTTGCAGAATGCGAATGTCTGTGTAGCAGCGAATGCAGTTCCAAGGGACAGTGAAAACCAGCTACAGCTTTCCGTGCTGGCAGCTTTCCTGTGGGCGCAATCGCTGGACGTTTCGAATTTGGCAGCCGACTCTGCGAGAGAGAAATACACAGTGTTGCCTCTTTACGAACGAAAGCTGTTGCAGAACGCGAATGTCTGTGTAGCAGCGAATGCAGTTCCAAGGGACAGTGAAAACCAGCTACAGCTTTCCGTGCTGGGAGCTTTCCTGTGGGCGCAATCGCTGGACGTTTCGAATTTGGCAGCCGGGCTCCACGAGAGAGAAATACACAGTGTTGCCCCTTTACGAACGAAAGCTGTTGCAGAACGCGAATGTCTGTCTACCAGCGAATGCAGTTCCAAGGGACAGTGAAAACCAGCTACAGCTTTCCGTGCTGGGAGCTTTCCTGTGGGCGCAATCGCTGGACGTTTGAATTTGGCAGCCGGACTCTGCGAGAGAGAAATACACAGTGTTGCCCCTTTACGAACGAAAGCTGTTGCAGAACGCGAATGTCTGTGTAGCAGCGAATGCAGTTCCAAGGGACAGTGAAAACGAGCTACAGCTTTCCGTGCTGGCAGCTTTCCTGTGGGCGCAATCGCTGGACGTTTCGAATTTGGCAGCCGGGCTCTCTGAGAGAGAAATGCACAGTGTTGCCCCATTACGAACCAAAGCTGTTGCAGAACGCGAATGTCTGTCTACCAGCGAATGCAGTTCCAAGGGACAGTGAAAACCAGCTACAGCTTTCCGTGCTGGCAGCTTTCCTGTGGGCGCAATCACTGAACTTTTCAAATTTGGCAGTCGGGCTCTCCGAGAGAGAAATACACAGTGTTGCCCCTTTACGAACGAAAGCTGTTGCAGAACGCGAATGTCTGTCTACCAGCGAATGCAGTTCCAAGGGACAGTGAAAACCAGCTACAGCTTTCTGTGCTGGGAGCTTTCCTGTGGGCGCAATCGCTGGACGTTTCGAATTTGGCAGCCGGGCTCTCCGAGAGAGAAATACACAGTGTTGCCCCTTTACAAACGAAAGCTGTTGCAGAACGCGAATGTCTGTCTACCAGCGAATGCAGTTCCAAGGGACAGTGAAAACCAGCTACAGCTTTCCGTGCTGGGAGCTTTCCTGTGGGCGCAATCGCTGGACGTTTCGAATTTGGCAGCCGGGCTCTCCGAGAGAGAAATACACACTGTTGCCCCTTTACGAACGAAAGCTGTTGCAGAACGCGAATGTCTGTGTAGCAGCGAATGCAGTTCCAAGGGACAGTGAAAACCAGCTACAGCTTTCCGTGCTGGGAGCTTTCCTGTGGGCGCAATCGCTGGACGTTTCGAATTTGGCAGCCGGGCTCCACGAGAGAGAAATACACAGTGTTGCCCCTTTACGAACGAAAGCTTTTGCAGAACACGAATGTCCGTCTACCAGCGAATGCAGTTCCAAGGGACAGTGAAAACCAGCTACAGCTTTCCGTGCTGGCAGCTTTCCTGGGGGCGCAATCGCTGGACGTTTCGAATTTGGCAGCCGACTCTGCGAGAGAGAAATACACAGTGTTGCCTCTTTACGAACGAAAGCTGTTGCAGAACGCGAATGTCTGTGTAGCAGCGAATGCAGTTCCAAGGGACAGTGAAAACCAGCTACAGCTTTCCGTGCTGGGAGCTTTCCTGTGGGCGCAATCGCTGGACGTTTCGAATTTGGCAGCCGGGCTCCACGAGAGAGAAATACACAGTGTTGCCCCTTTACGAACGAAAGCTGTTGCAGAACGCGAATGTCTGTCTACCAGCGAACGCAGTTCCAAGGGACAGTGAAAACCAGCTACAGCTTTCCGTGCTGGGAGCTTTCCTGTGGGCGCAATCGCTGGACGTTTCGAATTTGGCAGCCGGGCTCTCCCAGAGAGAAATACACAGTGTTGCCCCTTTACGAACGAAAGCTGTTGCAGAACGCGAATGTCTGTGTAGCAGCGAATGCAGTTCCAAGGGACAGTGAAAACGAGCTACAGCTTTCCGTGCTGGCAGCTTTCCTGTGGGCGCAATCGCTGGACGTTTCGAATTTGGCAGCCGGGCTCTCCGAGAGAGAAATACACAGTGTTGCCCCATTACCAACCAAAGCTTTTGCAGAACGCGAATGTCTGTCTACCAGCGAATGCAGTTCCAAGGGACAGTGAAAACCAGCTACAGCTTTCCGTGCTGGCAGCTTTCCTGTGGGCGCAATCGCTGGACGTTTCGAATTTGGCAGCCGGGCTCTCCGAGAGAGAAATACACAGTGTTGCCCCATTACGAACCAAAGCTTTTGCAGAACGCGAATGTCTGTCTACCAGCGAATGCAGTTCCAAGGGACAGTGAAAGCCAGCTACAGCTTTCCGTGCTGGCAGCTTTCCTGTGGGCGCAATCGCTGGACGTTTGAATTTGGCAGCCGGACTCCACGAGAGAGAAATACACAGTGTTGCCCCATTACGAACCAAAGCTTATGCAGAACGCGAATGTCTGTCTACCAGCGAATGCAGTTCCAAGGGACAGTGAAAACCAGCTACAGCTTTCCGTGCTGGGAGCTTTCCTGTGGGCGCAATCGCTGGACGTTTCGAATTTGGCAGCCGGGCTCTCCGAGAGAGAAATACACAGTGTTGCCCCTTTACGAACGAAAGCTGTTGCAGAACGCGAATGTCTGTCTACCAGCGAATGCAGTTCCAAGGGACAGTGAAAACCAGCTACAGCTTTCCGTGCTGGCAGCTTTCCTGTGGGCGCAATCGCTGGACGTTTCGAATTTGGCAGCCGGGCTCTCCGAGAGAGAAATACACAGTGTTGCCTCTTTACGAACGAAAGCTGTTGCAGAACGCGAATGTCTGTGTAGCAGCGAATGCAGTTCCAAGGGACAGTGAAAACCAGCTACAGCTTTCCGTGCTGGCAGCTTTCCTGTGGGCGCAATCGCTGGACGTTTCGAATTTGGCAGCCGGGCTCTCCGAGAGAGAAATACACAGTGTTGCCCCTTTACGAACGAAAGCTGTTGCAGAACGCGAATGTCTGTGTAGCAGCGAATGCAGTTCCAAGGGACAGTGAAAACCAGATACAGCTTTCCGTGCTGGCAGCTTTCCTGTGGGCGCAATCGCTGGACGTTTCGAATTTGGCAGCCGGGATGTCCGAGAGAGAAATACACAGTTTTGCCCCATTACCAACCAAAGCTTTTGCAGAACGCGAATGTCTGTGTAGCAGCGAATGCAGTTCCAAGGGACAGTGAAAACCAGCTACAGCTTTCCGTGCTGGGAGCTTTCCTGTGGGCGCAATCGCTGGACGTTTCGAATTTGGCAGCCGGGCTCCACGAGAGAGAAATACACAGTGTTGCCCCTTTACGAACGAAAGCTGTTGCAGAACGCGAATGTCTGTGTAGCAGCGAATGCAGTTCCAAGGGACAGTGAAAACCAGCTACAGCTTTCCGTGCTGGCAGCTTTCCTGTGGGCGCAATCGCTGGACGTTTGAATTTGGCAGCCGGAATCTGCGAGAGAGAAATACACAGTGTTGCCCCTTTACGAACGAAAGCTGTTGCAGAACGCGAATGTCTGTCTACCAGCGAATGCAGTTCCAAGGTACAGTGAAAACCAGCTACAGCTTTCCGTGCTGGCAGCTTTCCTGTGGGCGCAATCGCTGGACGTTTCGAATTTGGCAGCCGGGCTCTCCGAGAGAGAAATACACAGTGTTGCTCCTATACGAACGAAAGCTGTTGCAGAACGCGAATGTCTGTGTAGCAGCGAATGCAGTTCCAAGGGACAGTGAAAACCAGATACAGCTTTCCGTGCTGGCAGCTTTCCTGTGGGCGCAATCGCTGGACGTTTCGAATTTGGCAGCCGGGCTCTCCGAGAGAGAAATACACAGTGTTGCCCCTTTACGAACGAAAGCTGTTGCAGAACGCGAATGTCGGTCTACCAGCGAATGCAGTTCCAAGGGACAGTGAAAACCAGCTACAGCTTTCCGTGCTGGCAGCTTTCCTGTGGGCGCAATCGCTGGACGTTTCGAATTTGGCAGCCGGGCTCTCCGAGAGAGAAATACACAGTGTTGCCCCTTTACGAACGAAAGCTGTTGCAGAACGCGAATGTCTGTCTACCAGCGAATGCAGTTCCAAGGGACACTGAAAACCAGCTACAGCTTTCCGTGCTGGCAGCTTTCCTGTGGGCGCAATCGCTGGACGTTTGAATTTGGCAGCCGGGCTCTGCGAGAGAGAAATACACAGTGTTGCCCCATTACGAAACAAAGCTTTTGCAGAACGCGAATGTCTGTCTACCAGCGAATGCAGTTCCAAGGGACAGTGAAAACCAGCTACAGCTTTCCGGGCTGGCAGCTTTCCTGTGGGCGCAATCGCTGGACGTTTCGAATTTGGAAGCCGGGCTCTGCGAGAGAGAAATACACAGTGTTGCCTCATTACGAACGAAAGCTTTTGCAGAACACGAATGTCCGTCTACCAGCGAATGCAGTTCCAAGGGACAGTGAAAACCAGCTACAGCTTTCCGTGCTGGCAGCTTTCCTGTGGGCGCAATCGCTGGACGTTTCGAATTTGGCAGCCGGGCTCTCCCAGAGAGAAATACACAGTGTTGCCTCTTTACGAACGAAAGCTTTTGCAGAACACGAATGTCCGTCTACCAGCGAATGCAGTTCCAAGGGACAGTGAAAACCAGCTACAGCTTTCCGTGCTGGCAGCTTTCCTGTGGGCGCAATCGCTGGACGTTTCGAATTTGGCAGCCGGGCTCTCCGAGAGAGAAATACACAGTGTTGCCCCATTACGAACCAAAGCTTTTGCAGAACGCGAATGTCTGTCTACCAGCGAATGCAGTTCCAAGGGACAGTGAAAGCCAGCTACAGCTTTCCGTGCTGGCAGCTTTCCTGTGGGCGCAATCGCTGGACGTTTGAATTTGGCAGCCGGACTCCACGAGAGAGAAATACACAGTGTTGCCCCATTACGAACCAAAGCTTTTGCAGAACGCGAATGTCTGTCTACCAGCGAATGCAGTTCCAAGGGACAGTGAAAACCAGCTACAGCTTTCCGTGCTGGCAGCTTTCCTGTGGGCGCAATCGCTGGACGTTTCGAATTTGGCAGCCGGGCTCTCCCAGAGAGAAATACACAGTGTTGCCCCATTACGAACGAAAGCTGTTGCAGAACGCGAATGTCTGTGTAGCAGCGAATGCAGTTCCAAGGGACAGTGAAAACCAGCTACAGCTTTCCGTGCTGGCAGCTTTCCTGTGGGCGCAATCGCTGGACGTTTCGAATTTGGCAGCCGGGCTCTCCGAGAGAGAAATACACAGTGTTGCCCCTTTACGAACGAAAGCTGTTGCAGAACGCGAATGTCTGTGTAGCAGCGAATGCAGTTCCAAGGGACAGTGAAAACCAGATACAGCTTTCCGTGCTGGCAGCTTTCCTGTGGGCGCAATCGCTGGACGTTTCAAATTTGGCAGCCGGGATGTCCGAGAGAGAAATACACAGTGTTGCCCCATTACCAACCAAAGCTTTTGCAGAACGCGAATGTCTGTGTAGCAGCGAATGCAGTTCCAAGGGACAGTGAAAACCAGCTACAGCTTTCCGTGCTGGGAGCTTTCCTGTGGGCGCAATCGCTGGACGTTTCGAATTTGGCAGCCGGGCTCCACGAGAGAGAAATACACAGTGTTGCCCCTTTACGAACGAAAGCTGTTGCAGAACGCGAATGTCTGTGTAGCAGCGAATGCAGTTCCAAGGGACAGTGAAAACCAGCTACAGCTTTCCGTGCTGGCAGCTTTCCTGTGGGCGCAATCGCTGGACGTTTGAATTTGGCAGCCGGAATCTGCGAGAGAGAAATACACAGTGTTGCCCCTTTACGAACGAAAGCTGTTGCAGAACGCGAATGTCTGTCTACCAGCGAATGCAGTTCCAAGGGACAGTGAAAACCAGCTACAGCTTTCCGTGCTGGCAGCTTTCCTGTGGGCGCAATCGCTGGACGTTTCGAATTTGGCAGCCGGGCTCTCCGAGAGAGAAATACACAGTGTTGCCCCTTTACGAACGAAAGCTGTTGCAGAACGCGAATGTCTGTGTAGCAGCGAATGCAGTTCCAAGGGACAGTGAAAACCAGGTACAGCTTTCCGGGCTGGCAGCTTTCCTGTGGGCGCAATCGCTGGACGTTTCGAATTTGGCAGCCGGGCTCTCCGAGAGAGAAATACACAGTGTTGCCTCATTACGAACGAAAGCTTTTGCAGAACACGAATGTCCGTCTACCAGCGAATGCAGTTCCAAGGGACAGTGAAAACCAGCTACAGCTTTCCGTGCTGGCAGCTTTCCTGTGGGCGCAATCGCTGGACGTTTCGAATTTGGCAGCCGGGCTCTCCGAGAGAGAAATACACAGTGTTGCCCCTTTACGAACGAAAGCTGTTGCAGAACGCGAATGTCTGTGTAGCAGCGAATGCAGTTCCAAGGGACAGTGAAAGCCAGCTACAGCTTTCCGTGCTGGGAGCTTTCCTGTGGGCGCAATCGCTGGACGTTTCGCATTTGGCAGCCGGGCTCTCCGAGAGAGAAATACACAGTGTTGCCCCATTACGAACCAAAGCTTTTGCAGAACGCGAATGTCTGTCTACCAGCGAATGCAGTTCCAAGGGACAGTGAAAACCAGCTACAGCTTTCCGGGCTGGCAGCTTTCCTGTGGGCGCAATCGCTGGACGTTTCGAATTTGGCAGCCGGGCTCTCCGAGAGAGAAATACACAGTGTTGCCCCTTTACGAACGAAAGCTGTTGCAGAACGCGAATGTCTGTCTACCAGCGAATGCAGTTCCAAGGGACAGTGAAAACCAGCTACAGATTTCCGTGCTGGCAGCTTTCCTGTGGGCGCAATCGCTGGACGTTTGAATTTGGCAGCCGGACTCCACGAGAGAGAAATACACAGTGTTGTCCCATTACGAACCAAAGCTTTTCCAGAACGCGAATGTCTGTCTACCAGCGAATGCAGTTCCAAGGGACAGTGAAAACCAGCTACAGCTTTCCGTGCTGGCAGCTTTCCTGTGGGCGCAACCGCTGGACGTTTCGAATTTGGCAGCCGGGCTCTCCGAGAGAGAAATACACAGTGTTGCCCCTTTACGAACGAAAGCTGTTGCAGAACGCGAATGTCTGTCTACCAGCGAATGCAGTTCCAAGGGACAGTGAAAACCAGCTACAGCTTTCCGTGCTGGCAGCTTTCCTGTGGGCGCAATCGCTGGACGTTTCGAATTTGGCAGCCGGGCTCTCCGAGAGAGAAATACACAGTGTTGTCTCATTACGAACGAAAACTTTTGCAGAACACGAATGTCCGTCTACCAGCGAATGCAGTTCCAAGGGACAGTGAAAACCAGCTACAGCTTTCCGTGCTGGCAGCTTTCCTGTGGGCGCAATCGCTGGACGTTTCGAATTTGGCAGCCGGGCTCTCCGAGAGAAAAATACACAGTGTTGCCCCTTTACGAACGAAAGCTGTTGCAGAACGCGAATGTCTGTGTAGCAGCGAATGCAGTTCCAAGGGACAGTGAAAACCAGATACAGCTTTCCGTGCTGGCAGCTTTCCTGTGGGCGCAATCGCTGGACGTTTCAAATTTGGCAGCCGGGATGTCCGAGAGAGAAATACACAGTGTTGCCCCATTACCAACCAAAGCTTTTGCAGAACGCGAATGTCTGTGTAGCAGCGAATGCAGTTCCAAGGGACAGTGAAAACCAGCTACAGCTTTCCGTGCTGGCAGCTTTCCTGTGGGCGCAATCGCTGGACGTTTCGAATTTGGCAGCGGGGCTCTGCGAGAGAGAAATACACACTGTTGCCCCTTTACGAACGAAAGCTGTTGCAGAACGCGAATGTCTGTCTACCAGCGAATGCAGTTCCAAGGGACAGTGAAAACCAGCTACAGCTTTCCGTGCTGGCAGCTTTCCTGTGGGCGCAATCGCTGGACGTTTGAATTTGGCAGCCGGACTCCACGAGAGAGAAATACACAGTGTTGCCCCATTACGAACCAAAGCTTTTGCAGAACGCGAATGTCTGTCTACCAGCGAATGCAGTTCCAAGGGACAGTGAAAACCAGCTACAGCTTTCCGTGCTGGCAGCTTTCCTGTGGGCGCAATCGCTGGACGTTTCGAATTTGGCAGCCGGGCTCTCCGAGAGAGAAATACACAGTGTTGCCCCTTTACGAACGAAAGCTGTTGCAGAACGCGAATGTCTGTGTAGCAGCGAATGCAGTTCCAAGGGACAGTGAAAACCAGATACAGCTTTCCGTGCTGGCAGCTTTCCTGTGGGCGCAATCGCTGGACGTTTCGAATTTGGCAGCCGGGCTCTCCGAGAGAGAAATACACAGTGTTGCCCCTTTACGAACGAAAGCTGTTGCAGAACGCGAATCTCTGTGTAGCAGCGAATGCAGTTCCAAGGGACAGTGAAAACCAGCTACAGCTTTCCGTGCTGGCAGCTTTCCTGTGGGCGCAATCGCTGGACGTTTGAATTTGGCAGCCGGACTCCACGAGAGAGAAATACACAGTGTTGCCCCTATACGAACGAAAGCTGTTGCAGAACGCGAATGTCTGTGTAGCAGCGAATGCAGTTCCAAGGGACAGTGAAAACCAGATACAGCTTTCCGTGCTGGCAGCTTTCCTGTGGGCGCAATCGCTGGACGTTTCGAATTTGGCAGCCGGGCTCTCCGAGAGAGAAATACACAGTGTTGCCCCTTTACGAACGAAAGCTGTTGCAGAACGCGAATGTCTGTCTACCAGCGAATGCAGTTCCAAGGGACAGTGAAAACCAGCTACAGCTTTCCGTGCTGGCAGCTTTCCTGTGGGCGCAATCGCTGGACGTTTCGAATTTGGCAGCCGGGCTCTCCGAGAGAGAAATACACAGTGTTGTCTCATTACGAACGAAAACTTTTGCAGAACACGAATGTCCGTCTACCAGCGAATGCAGTTCCAAGGGACAGTGAAAACCAGCTACAGCTTTCCGTGCTGGTAGCTTTCCTGTGGGCGCAATCGCTGGACGTTTCGAATTTGGCAGCCGGGCTCTCCGAGAGAAAAATACACAGTGTTGCCCCTTTACGAACGAAAGCTGTTGCAGAACGCGAATGTCTGTGTAGCAGCGAATGCAGTTCCAAGGGACAGTGAAAACCAGATACAGCTTTCCGTGCTGGCAGCTTTCCTGTGGGCGCAATCGCTGGACGTTTCGAATTTGGCAGCCGGGCTCTCCGAGAGAGAAATACACAGTGTTGCCCCTTTACGAACGAAAGCTGTTGCAGAACGCGAATGTCTGTGTAGCAGCGAATGCAGTTCCAAGGGACAGTGAAAACCAGCTACAGCTTTCCGTGCTGGCAGCTTTCCTGTGGGCGCAATCGCTGGACGTTTGAATTTGGCAGC
This sequence comes from Mycteria americana, assembly GCF_035582795.1. Lineage (NCBI taxonomy): Eukaryota > Metazoa > Chordata > Aves > Ciconiiformes > Ciconiidae > Mycteria > Mycteria americana. The sequence goes on from NW_027445637.1 coordinate 867,880, forward strand.
CGGACTCCACGAGAGAGAAATACACAGTGTTGCCCCATTACGAACCAAAGCTTTTGCAGAAAGCGAATGTCTGTGTAGCAGCGAATGCAGTTCCAAGGGACAGTGAAAACCAGCTACAGCTTTCCGTGCTGGCAGCTTTCCTGTGGGCGCAATCGCTGGACGTTTCGAATTTGGCAGCCGGGCTCTGCGAGAGAGAAATACACAGTGTTGCCTCATTACGAACGAAAGCTTTTGCAGAACACGAATGTCCGTCTACCAGCGAATGCAGTTGCAAGGGACAGTGAAAACCAGGTACAGCTTTCCGGGCTGGCAGCTTTCCTGTGGGCGCAATCGCTGGACGTTTCGAATTTGGCAGCCGGGCTCTCCGAGAGAGAAATACACAGTGTTGCCCCTTTACGAACGAAAGCTGTTGCAGAACGCGAATGTCTGTCTACCAGCGAATGCAGTTCCAAGGGACAGTGAAAACCAGCTACAGCTTTCCGTGCTGGCAGCTTTCCTGTGGGCGCAATCGCTGGACGTTTCAAATTTGGCAGCCGGGATGTCCGAGAGAGAAATACACAGTTTTGCCCCATTACCAAACAAAGCTTTTGCAGAACGCGAATGTCTGTGTAGCAGCGAATGCAGTTCCAAGGGACAGTGAAAACCAGCTACAGCTTTCCGTGCTGGGAGCTTTCCTGTGGGCGCAATCGCTGGACGTTTCGAATTTGGCAGCCGGGCTCCACGAGAGAGAAATACACAGTGTTGCCCCTTTACGAACGAAAGCTGTTGCAGAACGCGAATGTCTGTGTAGCAGCGAATGCAGTTCCAAGGGACAGTGAAAACCAGATACAGCTTTCCGTGCTGGCAGCTTTCCTGTGGGCGCAATCGCTGGACGTTTCGAATTTGGCAGCCGGGATCTCCGAGAGAGAAATACACAGTGTTGCCCCATTACGAATGAAAGCTTTTGCAGAACGCTAAGGTCTGTGTAGCAGCGAATGCAGTTCCAAGGGACAGTGAAAACCAGCTACAGCTTTCCGTGCTGGCAGCTTTCCTGTGGGCGCAATCGCTGGACGTTTCGAATTTGGCAGCCGGGATCTCCGAGAGAGAAATACACAGTGTTGCCCCTTTACGAACGAAAGCTGTTGCAGAACGCGAATGTCTGTCTACCAGCGAATGCAGTTCCAAGGGACAGTGAAAACCAGCTACAGCTTTCCGTGCTGGGAGCTTTCCTGTGGGCGCAATCGCTGGACGTTTCGAATTTGGCAGCCGGGCTCTCCGAGAGAGAAATACACAGTGTTGCCCCTTTACGAACGAAAGCTGTTGCAGAACGCGAATGTCTGTCTACCAGCGAATGCAGTTCCAAGGGACAGTGAAAACCAGCTACAGCTTTCCGTGCTGGCAGCTTTCCTGTGGGCGCAATCGCTGGACGTTTGAATTTGGCAGCCGGACTCCACGAGAGAGAAATACACAGTGTTGCCCCATTACGAACCAAAGCTTTTGCAGAACGCGAATGTCTGTGTAGCAGCGAATGCAGTTCCAAGGGACAGTGAAAACCAGCTACAGCTTTCCGTGCTGGCAGCTTTCCTGTGGGCGCAATCGCTGGACGTTTCGAATTTGGCAGCCGGGCTCTGCGAGAGAGAAATACACAGTGTTGCCCCATTACGAAACAAAGCTTTTGCAGAACGCGAATGTCTGTCTACCAGCGAATGCAGTTCCAAGGGACAGTGAAAACCAGCTACAGCTTTCCGGGCTGGCAGCTTTCCTGTGGGCGCAATCGCTGGACGTTTCGAATTTGGAAGCCGGGCTCTGCGAGAGAGAAATACACAGTGTTGCCTCATTACGAACGAAAGCTTTTGCAGAACACGAATGTCCGTCTACCAGCGAATGCAGTTCCAAGGGACAGTGAAAACCAGCTACAGCTTTCCGTGCTGGCAGCTTTCCTGTGGGCGCAATCGCTGGACGTTTCGAATTTGGAAGCCGCGCTCTCCGAGAGAGAAATACACAGTGTTGCCTCATTACGAACGAAAGCTTTTGCAGAACACGAATGTCCGTCTACCAGCGAATGCAGTTCCAAGGGACAGTGAAAACCAGCTACAGCTTTCCGTGCTGGCAGCTTTCCTGTGGGCGCAATCGCTGGACGTTTCGAATTTGGCAGCCGGGCTCTCCGAGAGAGAAATACACAGTGTTGCCCCATTACGAACCAAAGCTTTTGCAGAACGCGAATGTCTGTCTACCAGCGAATGCAGTTCCAAGGGACAGTGAAAGCCAGCTACAGCTTTCCGTGCTGGCAGCTTTCCTGTGGGCGCAATCGCTGGACGTTTGAATTTGGCAGCCGGACTCCACGAGAGAGAAATACACAGTGTTGCCCCATTACGAACCAAAGCTTTTGCAGAACGCGAATGTCTGTCTACCAGCGAATGCAGTTCCAAGGGACAGTGAAAACCAGCTACAGCTTTCCGTGCTGGCAGCTTTCCTGTGGGCGCAATCGCTGGACGTTTCGAATTTGGCAGCCGGGCTCTCCCAGAGAGAAATACACAGTGTTGCCCCTTTACGAACGAAAGCTGTTGCAGAACGCGAATGTCTGTCTACCAGCGAATGCAGTTCCAAGGGACAGTGAAAACCAGCTACAGCTTTCCGTGCTGGCAGCTTTCCTGTGGGCGCAATTGCTGGACGTTTCGAATTTGGCAGCCGGGCTCTCCGAGAGAGAAATACACAGTGTTGCCTCTTTACGAACGAAAACTGTTGCAGAACGCGAATGTCTGTGTAGCAGCGAATGCAGTTCCAAGGGACAGTGAAAACCAGCTACAGCTTTCCGTGCTGGCAGCTTTCCTGTGGGCGCAATCGCTGGACGTTTCGAATTTGGCAGCCGGGCTCTCCGAGAGAGAAATACACAGTGTTGCCCCTTTACGAACGAAAGCTGTTGCAGAACGCGAATGTCTGTGTAGCAGCGAATGCAGTTCCAAGGGACAGTGAAAACCAGATACAGCTTTCCGTGCTGGGAGCTTTCCTGTGGGCGCAATCGCTGGACGTTTCAAATTTGGCAGCCGGGATGTCCGAGAGAGAAATACACAGTGTTGCCCCATTACCAACCAAAGCTTTTGCAGAACGCGAATGTCTGTGTAGCAGCGAATGCAGTTCCAAGGGACAGTGAAAACCAGCTACAGCTTTCCGTGCTGGGAGCTTTCCTGTGGGCGCAATCGCTGGACGTTTCGAATTTGGCAGCCGGGCTCCACGAGAGAGAAATACACAGTGTTGCCCCTTTACGAACGAAAGCTGTTGCAGAACGCGAATGTCTGTGTAGCAGCGAATGCAGTTCCAAGGGACAGTGAAAACCAGCTACAGCTTTCCGTGCTGGCAGCTTTCCTGTGGGCGCAATCGCTGGACGTTTGAATTTGGCAGCCGGAATCTGCGAGAGAGAAATACACAGTGTTGCCCCTTTACGAACGAAAGCTGTTGCAGAACGCGAATGTCTGTCTACCAGCGAATGCAGTTCCAAGGTACAGTGAAAACCAGCTACAGCTTTCCGTGCTGGCAGCTTTCCTGTGGGCGCAATCGCTGGACGTTTCGAATTTGGCAGCCGGGCTCTCCGAGAGAGAAATACACAGTGTTGCCCCTTTACGAACGAAAGCTGTTGCAGAACGCGAATGTCTGTGTAGCAGCGAATGCAGTTCCAAGGGACAGTGAAAACCAGATACAGCTTTCCGTGCTGGCAGCTTTCCTGTGGGCGCAATCGCTGGACGTTTCGAATTTGGCAGCCGGGATCTCCGAGAGAGAAATACACAGTGTTGCCCCATTACCAAACAAAGCTTTTGCAGAACGCGAAGGTCTGTCTACCAGCGAATGCAGTTCCAAGGGACAGTGAAAACCAGCTACAGCTTTCCGTGCTGGCAGCTTTCCTGTGGGCGCAATCGCTGGACGTTTCGAATTTGGCAGCCGGGCTCTCCGAGAGAGAAATACACAGTGTTGCCCCTTTACGAACGAAAGCTGTTGCAGAACGCGAATGTCTGTGTAGCAGCGAATGCAGTTCCAAGGGACAGTGAAAACCAGGTACAGCTTTCCGGGCTGGCAGCTTTCCTGTGGGCGCAATCGCTGGACGTTTCGAATTTGGCAGCCGGGCTCTCCGAGAGAGAAATACACAGTGTTGCCCCATTACGAAACAAAGCTTTTGCAGAACGCGAATGTCTGTCTACCAGCGAATGCAGTTCCAAGGGACAGTGAAAACCAGCTACAGCTTTCCGTGCTGGCAGCTTTCCTGTGGGCGCAATCGCTGGACGTTTCGAATTTGGAAGCCGCGCTCTCCGAGAGAGAAATACACAGTGTTGCCTCATTACGAACGAAAGCTTTTGCAGAACACGAATGTCCGTCTACCAGCGAATGCAGTTCCAAGGGACAGTGAAAACCAGCTACAGCTTTCCGGGCTGGCAGCTTTCCTGTGGGCGCAATCGCTGGACGTTTCGAATTTGGCAGCCGGGCTCTCCGAGAGAGAAATACACAGTGTTGCCCCTTTACGAACGAAAGCTGTTGCAGAACGCGAATGTCTGTCTACCAGCGAATGCAGTTCCAAGGGACAGTGAAAACCAGCTACAGATTTCCGTGCTGGCAGCTTTCCTGTGGGCGCAATCGCTGGACGTTTGAATTTGGCAGCCGGACTCCACGAGAGAGAAATACACAGTGTTGCCCCATTACGAACCAAAGCTTTTGCAGAACGCGAATGTCTGTCTACCAGCGAATGCAGTTCCAAGGGACAGTGAAAACCAGCTACAGCTTTCCGTGCTGGCAGCTTTCCTGTGGGCGCAATCGCTGGACGTTTCGAATTTGGCAGCCGGGCTCTCCGAGAGAGAAATACACAGTGTTGCCCCTTTACGAACGAAAGCTGTTGCAGAACGCGAATGTCTGTCTACCAGCGAATGCAGTTCCAAGGGACAGTGAAAACCAGCTACAGCTTTCCGTGCTGGCAGCTTTCCTGTGGGCGCAATCGCTGGACGTTTCGAATTTGGCAGCCGGGCTCTCCGAGAGAGGAATACACAGTGTTGTCTCATTACGAACGAAAACTTTTGCAGAACACGAATGTCCGTCTACCAGCGAATGCAGTTCCAAGGGACAGTGAAAACCAGCTACAGCTTTCCGTGCTGGCAGCTTTCCTGTGGGCGCAATCGCTGGACGTTTCGAATTTGGCAGCCGGGCTCTCCGAGAGAAAAATACACAGTGTTGCCCCTTTACGAACGAAAGCTGTTGCAGAACGCGAATGTCTGTGTAGCAGCGAATGCAGTTCCAAGGGACAGTGAAAACCAGATACAGCTTTCCGTGCTGGCAGCTTTCCTGTGGGCGCAATCGCTGGACGTTTCAAATTTGGCAGCCGGGATGTCCGAGAGAGAAATACACAGTGTTGCCCCATTACCAACCAAAGCTTTTGCAGAACGCGAATGTCTGTGTAGCAGCGAATGCAGTTCCAAGGGACAGTGAAAACCAGCTACAGCTTTCCGTGCTGGCAGCTTTCCTGTGGGCGCAATCGCTGGACGTTTCGAATTTGGCAGCCGGGATCTCCGAGAGAGAAATACACAGTGTTGCCCCATTACCAAACAAAGCTTTTGCAGAACGCGAAGGTCTGTCTACCAGCGAATGCAGTTCCAAGGGACAGTGAAAACCAGCTACAGCTTTCCGTGCTGGCAGCTTTCCTGTGGGCGCAATCGCTGGACGTTTCGAATTTGGCAGCCGGGCTCTCCGAGAGAGAAATACACAGTGTTGCCCCTTTACGAACGAAAGCTGTTGCAGAACGCGAATGTCTGTGTAGCAGCGAATGCAGTTCCAAGGGACAGTGAAAACCAGGTACAGCTTTCCGGGCTGGCAGCTTTCCTGTGGGCGCAATCGCTGGACGTTTCGAATTTGGCAGCCGGGCTCTCCGAGAGAGAAATACACAGTGTTGCCCCATTACGAAACAAAGCTTTTGCAGAACGCGAATGTCTGTCTACCAGCGAATGCAGTTCCAAGGGACAGTGAAAACCAGCTACAGCTTTCCGTGCTGGCAGCTTTCCTGTGGGCGCAATCGCTGGACGTTTCGAATTTGGAAGCCGCGCTCTCCGAGAGAGAAATACACAGTGTTGCCTCATTACGAACGAAAGCTTTTGCAGAACACGAATGTCCGTCTACCAGCGAATGCAGTTCCAAGGGACAGTGAAAACCAGCTACAGCTTTCCGGGCTGGCAGCTTTCCTGTGGGCGCAATCGCTGGACGTTTCGAATTTGGCAGCCGGGCTCTCCGAGAGAGAAATACACAGTGTTGCCCCTTTACGAACGAAAGCTGTTGCAGAACGCGAATGTCTGTCTACCAGCGAATGCAGTTCCAAGGGACAGTGAAAACCAGCTACAGCTTTCCGTGCTGGCAGCTTTCCTGTGGGCGCAATCGCTGGACGTTTCGAATTTGGCAGCCGGGCTCTCCGAGAGAGGAATACACAGTGTTGTCTCATTACGAACGAAAACTTTTGCAGAACACGAATGTCCGTCTACCAGCGAATGCAGTTCCAAGGGACAGTGAAAACCAGCTACAGCTTTCCGTGCTGGCAGCTTTCCTGTGGGCGCAATCGCTGGACGTTTCGAATTTGGCAGCCGGGCTCTCCGAGAGAAAAATACACAGTGTTGCCCCTTTACGAACGAAAGCTGTTGCAGAACGCGAATGTCTGTGTAGCAGCGAATGCAGTTCCAAGGGACAGTGAAAACCAGATACAGCTTTCCGTGCTGGCAGCTTTCCTGTGGGCGCAATCGCTGGACGTTTCAAATTTGGCAGCCGGGATGTCCGAGAGAGAAATACACAGTGTTGCCCCATTACCAACCAAAGCTTTTGCAGAACGCGAATGTCTGTGTAGCAGCGAATGCAGTTCCAAGGGACAGTGAAAACCAGCTACAGCTTTCCGTGCTGGCAGCTTTCCTGTGGGCGCAATCGCTGGACGTTTCGAATTTGGCAGCCGGGCTCTGCGAGAGAGAAATACACAGTGTTGCCCCTTTACGAACGAAAGCTGTTGCAGAACGCGAATGTCTGTCTACCAGCGAATGCAGTTCCAAGGGACAGTGAAAACCAGCTACAGCTTTCCGTGCTGGCAGCTTTCCTGTGGGCGCAATCGCTGGACGTTTGAATTTGGCAGCCGGACTCCACGAGAGAGAAATACACAGTGTTGCCCCATTACGAACCAAAGCTTTTGCAGAAAGCGAATGTCTGTGTAGCAGCGAATGCAGTTCCAAGGGACAGTGAAAACCAGCTACAGCTTTCCGTGCTGGCAGCTTTCCTGTGGGCGCAATCGCTGGACGTTTCGAATTTGGCAGCCGGGCTCTGCGAGAGAGAAATACACAGTGTTGCCTCATTACGAACGAAAGCTTTTGCAGAACACGAATGTCCGTCTACCAGCGAATGCAGTTCCAAGGGACAGTGAAAACCAGCTACAGCTTTCCGTGCTGGGAGCTTTCCTGTGGGCGCAATCGCTGGACGTTTCAAATTTGGCAGCCGGGCTCTGCGAGAGAGAAATACACAGTGTTGCCCCATTACGAAACAAAGCTTTTGCAGAACGCGAATGTCTGTCTACCAGCGAATGCAGTTCCAAGGGACAGTGAAAACCAGCTACAGCTTTCCGTGCTGGCAGCTTTCCTGTGGGCGCAATCGCTGGACGTTTCGAATTTGGCAGCCGGGCTCTGCGAGAGAGAAATACATAGTGTTGCCTCATTACGAACGAAAGCTTTTGCAGAACACGAATGTCCGTCTACCAGCGAATGCAGTTCCAAGGGACAGTGAAAACCAGGTACAGCTTTCCGGGCTGGCAGCTTTCCTGTGGGCGCAATCGCTGGACGTTTCGCATTTGGCAGCCGGGCTCTCCGAGAGAGAAATACACAGTGTTGCCCCATTACGAACCAAAGCTTTTGCAGAACGCGAATGTCTGTCTACCAGCGAATGCAGTTCCAAGGGACAGTGAAAACCAGCTACAGCTTTCCGGGCTGGCAGCTTTCCTGTGGGCGCAATCGCTGGACGTTTCGAATTTGGCAGCCGGGCTCTCCGAGAGAGAAATACACAGTGTTGCCCCTTTACGAACGAAAGCTGTTGCAGAACGCGAATGTCTGTCTACCAGCGAATGCAGTTCCAAGGGACAGTGAAAACCAGCTACAGCTTTCCGTGCTGGCAGCTTTCCTGTGGGCGCAATCGCTGGAAGTTTCGAATTTGGCAGCCGGGCTCTGCGAGAGAGAAATACACAGTGTTGTCTCATTACGAACGAAAACTTTTGCAGAACACGAATGTCCGTCTACGAGCGAATGCAGTTCCAAGGGACAGTGAAAACCAGCTACAGCTTTCCGTGCTGGGAGCTTTCCTGTGGGCGCAATCGCTGGACGTTTCGAATTTGGCAGCCGGGCTCTCCGAGAGAAAAATACACAGTGTTGCCCCTTTACGAACGAAAGCTGTTGCAGAACGCGAATGTCTGTGTAGCAGCGAATGCAGTTCCAAGGGACAGTGAAAACCAGCTACAGCTTTCCGTGCTGGCAGCTTTCCTGTGGGCGCAATCGCTGGACGTTTGAATTTGGCAGCCGGACTCCACGAGAGAGAAATACACAGTGTTGCCCCATTACGAACCAAAGCTTTTGCAGAACGCGAATGTCTGTCTACCAGCGAATGCAGTTCCAAGGGACAGTGAAAACCAGCTACAGCTTTCCGTGCTGGCAGCTTTCCTGTGGGCGCAATCGCTGGACGTTTCGAATTTGGCAGCCGGGCTCTCCGAGAGAAAAATACACAGTGTTGCCCATTTACGAACGAAAGCTGTTGCAGAACGCGAATGTCTGTGTAGCAGCGAATGCAGTTCCAAGGGACAGTGAAAACCAGATACAGCTTTCCGTGCTGGCAGCTTTCCTGTGGGCGCAATCGCTGGACGTTTCGAATTTGGCAGCCGGGCTCTCCGAGAGAGAAATACACAGTGTTGCCCCTTTACGAACGAAAGCTGTTGCAGAACGCGAATGTCTGTGTAGCAGCGAATGCAGTTCCAAGGGACAGTGAAAACCAGCTACAGCTTTCCGTGCTGGCAGCTTTCCTGTGGGCGCAATCGCTGGACGTTTGAATTTGGCAGCCGGACTCCACGAGAGAGAAATACACAGTGTTGCCCCATTACGAACCAAAGCTTTTGCAGAAAGCGAATGTCTGTGTAGCAGCGAATGCAGTTCCAAGGGACAGTGAAAACCAGCTACAGCTTTCCGTGCTGGCAGCTTTCCTGTGGGCGCAATCGCTGGACGTTTCGAATTTGGCAGCCGGGCTCTGCGAGAGAGAAATACATAGTGTTGCCTCATTACGAACGAAAGCTTTTGCAGAACACGAATGTCCGTCTACCAGCGAATGCAGTTCCAAGGGACAGTGAAAACCAGGTACAGCTTTCCGGGCTGGCAGCTTTCCTGTGGGCGCAATCGCTGGACGTTTCGAATTTGGCAGCCGGGCTCTCCGAGAGAGAAATACACAGTGTTGCCCCATTACGAAACAAAGCTTTTGCAGAACGCGAATGTCTGTCTACCAGCGAATGCAGTTCCAAGGGACAGTGAAAACCAGCTACAGCTTTCCGTGCTGGCAGCTTTCCTGTGGGCGCAATCGCTGGACGTTTCGAATTTGGAAGCCGCGCTCTCCGAGAGAGAAATACACAGTGTTGCCTCATTACGAACGAAAGCTTTTGCAGAACAGGAATGTCCGTCTACCAGCGAATGCAGTTCCAAGGGACAGTGAAAACCAGCTACAGCTTTCCGTGCTGGCAGCTTTCCTGTGGGCGCAATCGCTGGACGTTTCGAATTTGGCAGCCGGGCTCTCCGAGAGAGAAATACACAGTGTTGCCCCTTTACGAACGAAAGCTGTTGCAGAACGCGAATGTCTGTGTAGCAGCGAATGCAGTTCCAAGGGACAGTGAAAGCCAGCTACAGCTTTCCGTGCTGGGAACTTTCCTGTGGGCGCAATCGCTGGACGTTTCGCATTTGGCAGCCGGGCTCTCCGAGAGAGAAATACACAGTGTTGCCCCATTACGAACCAAAGCTTTTGCAGAACGCGAATGTCTGTCTACCAGCGAATGCAGTTCCAAGGGACAGTGAAAACCAGCTACAGCTTTCCGTGCTGGCAGCTTTCCTGTGGGCGCAATCGCTGGACGTTTCGAATTTGGCAGCCGGGCTCTCCGAGAGAGAAATACACAGTGTTGCCCCTTTACGAACGAAAGCTGTTGCAGAACGCGAATGTCTGTCTACCAGCGAATGCAGTTCCAAGGGACAGTGAAAACCAGCTACAGCTTTCCGTGCTGGCAGCTTTCCTGTGGGCGCAATCGCTGGACGTTTCGAATTTGGCAGCCGGGCTCTCCGAGAGAGAAATACACAGTGTTGCCCCTTTACGAACGAAAGCTGTTGCAGAACGCGAATGTCTGTCTACCAGCGAATGCAGTTCCAAGGGACAGTGAAAACCAGCTACAGCTTTCCGTGCTGGCAGCTTTCCTGTGGGCGCAATCGCTGGACGTTTCGAATTTGGCAGCCGGGCTCTCCGAGAGAGAAATACACAGTGTTGCCCCTTTACGAACGAAAGCTGTTGCAGAACGCGAATGTCTGTGTAGCAGCGAATGCAGTTCCAAGGGACAGTGAAAACCAGCTACAGCTTTCCGTGCTGGCAGCTTTCCTGTGGGCGCAATCGCTGGACGTTTCGAATTTGGCAGCCGGGCTCTGCGAGAGAGAAATACACAGTGTTGCCTCATTACGAACGAAAGCTTTTGCAGAACGCGAATGTCTGTGTAGCAGCGAATGCAGTTCCAAGGGACAGTGAAAACCAGCTACAGCTTTCCGTGCTGGGAGCTTTCCTGTGGGCGCAATCGCTGGACGTTTCGAATTTGGCAGCCGGGCTCCACGAGAGAGAAATACACAGTGTTGCCCCTTTACGAACGAAAGCTGTTGCAGAACGCGAATGTCTGTCTACCAGCGAATGCAGTTCCAAGGGACAGTGAAAACCAGCTACAGATTTCCGTGCTGGCAGCTTTCCTGTGGGCGCAATCGCTGGACGTTTGAATTTGGCAGCCGGACTCCACGAGAGAGAAATACACAGTGTTGCCCCATTACGAACCAAAGCTTTTGCAGAACGCGAATGTCTGTCTACCAGCGAATGCAGTTCCAAGGGACAGTGAAAACCAGCTACAGCTTTCCGTGCTGGCAGCTTTCCTGTGGGCGCAATCGCTGGACGTTTCGAATTTGGCAGCCGGGCTCTCCGAGAGAGAAATACACAGTGTTGCCCCTTTACGAACGAAAGCTGTTGCAGAACGCGAATGTCCGTCTACCAGCGAATGCAGTTCCAAGGGACAGTGAAAACCAGCTACAGCTTTCCGTGCTGGCAGCTTTCGTGTGGGCGCAATCGCTGGACGTTTCGAATTTGGCAGCCGGGCTCTCCGAGAGAGAAATACACAGTGTTGTCTCATTACGAACGAAAACTTTTGCAGAACACGAATGTCCGTCTACCAGCGAATGCAGTTCCAAGGGACAGTGAAAACCAGCTACAGCTTTCCGTGCTGGGAGCTTTCCTGTGGGCGCAATCGCTGGACGTTTCGAATTTGGCAGCCGGGCTCTCCGAGAGAGAAATACACAGTGTTGCCCCTTTACGAACGAAAGCTGTTGCAGAACGCGAATGTCTGTGTAGCAGCGAATGCAGTTCCAAGGGACAGTGAAAACCAGCTACAGCTTTCCGTGCTGGCAGCTTTCCTGTGGGCGCAATCGCTGGACGTTTCAAATTTGGCAGCCGGGATGTCCGAGAGAGAAATACACAGTGTTGCCCCATTACCAACCAAAGCTTTTGCAGAACGCGAATGTCTGTGTAGCAGCGAATGCAGTTCCAAGGGACAGTGAAAACCAGCTACAGCTTTCCGTGCTGGGAGCTTTCCTGTGGGCGCAATCGCTGGACGTTTCGAATTTGGCAGCCGGGCTCCACGAGAGAGAAATACACAGTGTTGCCCCTTTACGAACGAAAGCTGTTGCAGAACGCGAATGTCTGTGTAGCAGCGAATGCAGTTCCAAGGGACAGTGAAAACCAGCTACAGCTTTCCGTGCTGGGAGCTTTCCTGTGGGCGCAATCGCTGGACGTTTCGAATTTGGCAGCCGGGCTCCACGAGAGAGAAATACACAGTGTTGCCCCTTTACGAACGAAAGCTGTTGCAGAACGCGAATGTCTGTCTACCAGCGAATGCAGTTCCAAGGGACAGTGAAAACCAGCTACAGCTTTCCGTGCTGGCAGCTTTCCTGTGGGCGCAATCGCTGGACGTTTCGAATTTGGCAGCCGGGCTCTCCGAGAGAGAAATACACAGTGTTGCCCCATTACCAACCAAAGCTTTTGCAGAACGCGAATGTCTGTGTAGCAGCGAATGCAGTTCCAAGGGACAGTGAAAACCAGCTACAGCTTTCCGTGCTGGCAGCTTTCCTGTGGGCGCAATCGCTGGACGTTTCGAATTTGGAAGCCGCGCTCTCCCAGAGAGAAATACACAGTGTTGCCCCATTACCAACCAAAGCTTTTGCAGAACGCGAATGTCTGTGTAGCAGCGAATGCAGTTCCAAGGGACAGTGAAAACCAGCTACAGCTTTCCGTGCTGGCAGCTTTCCTGTGGGCGCAATCGCTGGACGTTTCGAATTTGGCAGCCGGGCTCCACGAGAGAGAAATACACAGTGTTGCCCCTTTACGAACGAAAGCTGTTGCAGGACGCGAATGTCTGTGTAGCAGCGAATGCAGTTCCAAGGGACAGTGAAAACCAGCTACAGCTTTCCGTGCTGGCAGCTTTCCTGTGGGCGCAATCGCTGGACGTTTCGAATTTGGCAGCCGGAATCTGCGAGAGAGAAATACACAGTGTTGCCCCTTTACGAACGAAAGCTGTTGCAGAACGCGAATGTCTGTCTACCAGCGAATGCAGTTCCAAGGGACAGTGAAAACCAGCTACAGCTTTCCGTGCTGGCAGCTTTCCTGTGGGCGCAATCGCTGGACGTTTGAATTTGGCAGCCGGACTCTGCGAGAGAGAAATACACAGTGTTGCCCCTTTACGAACGAAAGCTGTTGCAGAACGCGAATGTCTGTGTAGCAGCGAATGCAGTTCCAAGGGACAGTGAAAACCAGCTACAGCTTTCCGTGCTGGCAGCTTTCCTGTGGGCGCAATCGCTGGACGTTTCGAATTTGGCAGCCGGGCTCCACGAGAGAGAAATACACAGTGTTGCCACTTTACGAACGAAAGCTGTTGCAGAACGCGAATGTCTGTGTAGCAGCGAATGCAGTTCCAAGGGACAGTGAAAACCAGCTACAGCTTTCCGTGCTGGCAGCTTTCCTGTGGGCGCAATCGCTGGACGTTTCGAATTTGGCAGCCGGAATCTGCGAGAGAGAAATACACAGTGTTGCCCCTTTACGAACGAAAGCTGTTGCAGAACGCGAATGTCTGTGTAGCAGCGAATGCAGTTCCAAGGGACAGTGAAAACCAGCTACAGCTTTCCGTGCTGGCAGCTTTCCTGTGGGCGCAATCGCTGGACGTTTCGAATTTGGCAGCCGGGATCTCCGAGAGAGAAATACACAGTGTTGCCCCTTTACGAACGAAAGCTGTTGCAGAACGCGAATGTCTGTCTACCAGCGAATGCAGTTCCAAGGGACAGTGAAAACCAGCTACAGCTTTCCGTGCTGGCAGCTTTCCTGTGGGCGCAATCGCTGGACGTTTGAATTTGGCAGCCGGACTCTGCGAGAGAGAAATACACAGTGTTGCCCCTTTACGAACGAAAGCTGTTGCAGAACGCGAATGTCTGTCTACCAGCGAATGCAGTTCCAAGGGACAGTGAAAACCAGCTACAGCTTTCCGTGCTGGCAGCTTTCCTGTGGGCGCAATCGCTGGACGTTTCGAATTTGGCAGCCGGGCTCTGCGAGAGAGAAATACACAGTGTTGCCCCTTTACGAACGAAAGCTGTTGCAGAACGCGAATGTCTGTGTAGCAGCGAATGCAGTTCCAAGGGACAGTGAAAACCAGCTACAGCTTTCCGTGCTGGCAGCTTTCCTGTGGGCGCAATCGCTGGACGTTTCGAATTTGGCAGCCGGGATCTCCGAGAGAGAAATACACAGTGTTGCCCCATTACCAACCAAAGCTTTTGCAGAACGCGAATGTCTGTGTAGCAGCGAATGCAGTTCCAAGGGACAGTGAAAACCAGCTACAGCTTTCCGTGCTGGGAGCTTTCCTGTGGGCGCAATCGCTGGACGTTTCGAATTTGGCAGCCGGGCTCCACGAGAGAGAAATACACAGTGTTGCCCCTTTACGAACGAAAGCTGTTGCAGAACGCGAATGTCTGTCTACCAGCGAATGCAGTTCCAAGGGACAGTGAAAACCAGCTACAGCTTTCCGTGCTGGGAGCTTTCCTGTGGGCGCAATCGCTGGACGTTTCGAATTTGGCAGCCGGGCTCTGCGAGAGAGAAATACACAGTGTTGCCTCATTACGAACGAAAGCTTTTGCAGAACACGAATGTCTGTGTAGCAGCGAATGCAGTTCCAAGGGACAGTGAAAATCAGCTACAGCTTTCCGTGCTGGGAGCTTTCCTGTGGGCGCAATCGCTGGACGTTTCGAATTTGGCAGCCGGGCTCCACGAGAGAGAAATACACAGTGTTGCCCCTTTACGAACGAAAGCTGTTGCAGAACGCGAATGTCTGTCTACCAGCGAATGCAGTTCCAAGGGACAGTGAAAACCAGCTACAGCTTTCCGTGCTGGCAGCTTTCCTGTGGGCGCAATCGCTGGACGTTTCGAATTTGGCAGCCGGGCTCTCCGAGAGAGAAATACACAGTGTTGCCCCATTACCAACCAAAGCTTTTGCAGAACGCGAATGTCTGTCTACCAGCGAATGCAGTTCCAAGGGACAGTGAAAACCAGCTACAGCTTTCCGTGCTGGCAGCTTTCCTGTGGGCGCAATCGCTGGACGTTTCGAATTTGGCAGCCGGGCTCTGCGAGAGAGAAATACACAGTGTTGCCTCATTACGAAGGAAAGCTTTTGTAGAACACGAATGTCTGTGTAGCAGCGAATGCAGTTCCAAGGGACAGTGAAAACCAGCTACAGCTTTCCGTGCTGGCAGCTTTCCTGTGGGCGCAATCGCTGGACGTTTCGAATTTGGCAGCCGGGCTCTCCGAGAGAGAAATACACAGTGTTGCCCCTTTACGAACGAAAGCTGTTGCAGAACGCGAATGTCTGTGTAGCAGCGAATGCAGTTCCAAGGGACAGTGAAAACCAGATACAGCTTTCCGTGCTGGCAGCTTTCCTGTGGGCGCAATCGCTGGACGTTTCGAATTTGGCAGCCGGGATCTCCGAGAGAGAAATACACAGTGTTGCCCCATTACCAAACAAAGCTTTTGCAGAACGCGAAGGTCTGTCTACCAGCGAATGCAGTTCCAAGGGACAGTGAAAACCAGCTACAGCTTTCCGTGCTGGCAGCTTTCCTGTGGGCGCAATCGCTGGACGTTTCGAATTTGGCAGCCGGGCTCTCCGAGAGAGAAATACACAGTGTTGCCTCATTACGAACGAAAACTTTTGCAGAACACGAATGTCCGTCTACCAGCGAATGCAGTTCCAAGGGACAGTGAAAACCAGCTACAGCTTTCCGTGCTGGGAGCTTTCCTGTGGGCGCAATCGCTGGACGTTTCGAATTTGGCAGCCGGGCTCTCCGAGAGAGAAATACACAGTGTTGCCCCTTTACGAACGAAAGCTGTTGCAGAACGCGAATGTCTGTGTAACAGCGAATGCAGTTCCAAGGGACAGTGAAAACCAGCTACAACTTTCCGTGCTGGCAGCTTTCCTGTGGGCGCAATCGCTGGACGTTTCGAATTTGGCATCCGGGATCTCCGAGAGAGAAATACACAGTGTTGCCCCATTACCAACCAAAGCTTTTGCAGAACGCGAATGTCTGTCTACCAGCGAATGCAGTTCCAAGGGACAGTGAAAACCAGCTACAGCTTTCCGTGCTGGGAGCTTTCCTGTGGGCGCAATCGCTGGACGTTTCGAATTTGGCAGCCGGGCTCTCCGAGAGAGAAATACACAGTGTTGCCTCATTACGAACGAAAGCTTTTGCAGAACGCGAATGTCTGTCTACCAGCGAATGCAGTTCCAAGGGACAGTGAAAACCAGCTACAGCTTTCCGTGCTGGCAGCTTTCCTGTGGGCGCAATCGCTGGACGTTTCGAATTTGGCAGCCGGGCTCTGCGAGAGAGAAATACACAGTGTTGCCCCTTTACGAACGAAAGCTGTTGCAGAACGCGAATGTCTGTCTACCAGCGAATGCAGTTCCAAGGGACAGTGAAAACCAGCTACAGCTTTCCGTGCTGGCAGCTTTCCTGTGGGCGCAATCGCTGGACGTTTCGAATTTGGCAGCCGGGCTCTGCGACAGAGAAATACACAGTGTTGCCTCATTACGAACGGAAGCTTTTGCAGAACACGAATGTCCGTCTACCAGCGAATGCAGTTCCAAGGGACAGTGAAAACCAGCTACAGCTTTCCGTGCTGGGAGCTTTCCTGTGGGCGCAATCGCTGGACGTTTCGAATTTGGCAGCCGGGCTCTCCGAGAGAGAAATACACAGTGTTGCCCCTTTACGAACGAAAGCTGTTGCAGAACGCGAATGTCTGTGTAGCAGCGAATGCAGTTCCAAGGGACAGTGAAAACCAGCTACAGCTTTCCGTGCTGGCAGCTTTCCTGTGGGCGCAATCGCTGGACGTTTCGAATTTGGCATCCGGGATCTCCGAGAGAGAAATACACAGTGTTGCCCCATTACCAACCAAAGCTTTTGCAGAACGCGAATGTCTGTCTACCAGCGAATGCAGTTCCAAGGGACAGTGAAAACCAGCTACAGCTTTCCGTGCTGGGAGCTTTCCTGTGGGCGCAATCGCTGGACGTTTCGAATTTGGCAGCCGGGCTCTGCGAGAGAGAAATACACAGTGTTGCCTCATTACGAACGAAAGCTCTTGCAGAACGCGAATGTCTGTGTAGCAGCGAATGCAGTTCCAAGGGACAGTGAAAACCAGCTACAGCTTTCCGTGCTGGCAGCTTTCCTGTGGGCGCAATCGCTGGACGTTTCGAATTTGGCAGCCGGGCTCCACGAGAGAGAAATACACAGTGTTGCCCCTTTACGAACGAAAGCTGTTGCAGAACGCGAATGTCTGTGTAGCAGCGAATGCAGTTCCAAGGGACAGTGAAAACCAGCTACAGCTTTCCGTGCTGGCAGCTTTCCTGTGGGCGCAATCGCTGGACGTTTCGAATTTGGCAGCCGGGCTCTGCGAGAGAGAAATACACAGTGTTGCCCCTTTACGAACGAAAGCTGTTGCAGAACGCGAATGTCTGTCTACCAGCGAATGCAGTTCCAAGGGACAGTGAAAACCAGCTACAGCTTTCCGTGCTGGCAGCTTTCCTGTGGGCGCAATCGCTGGACGTTTCGAATTTGGCAGCCGGGCTCTGCGACAGAGAAATACACAGTGTTGCCTCATTACGAACGGAAGCTTTTGCAGAACACGAATGTCTGTCTACCAGCGAATGCAGTTCCAAGGGACAGTGAAAACCAGCTACAGCTTTCCGTGCTGGGAGCTTTCCTGTGGGCGCAATCGCTGGACGTTTCGAATTTGGCAGCCGGGCTCTCCGAGAGAGAAATACACAGTGTTGCCCCTTTACGAACGAAAGCTGTTGCAGAACGCGAATGTCTGTGTAGCAGCGAATGCAGTTCCAAGGGACAGTGAAAACCAGCTACAGCTTTCCGTGCTGGCAGCTTTCCTGTGGGCGCAATCGCTGGACGTTTCGAATTTGGCATCCGGGATCTCCGAGAGAGAAATACACAGTGTTGCCCCATTACCAACCAAAGCTTTTGCAGAACGCGAATGTCTGTCTACCAGCGAATGCAGTTCCAAGGGACAGTGAAAACCAGCTACAGCTTTCCGTGCTGGGAGCTTTCCTGTGGGCGCAATCGCTGGACGTTTCGAATTTGGCAGCCGGGCTCTGCGAGAGAGAAATACACAGTGTTGCCTCATTACGAACGAAAGCTCTTGCAGAACGCGAATGTCTGTGTAGCAGCGAATGCAGTTCCAAGGGACAGTGAAAACCAGCTACAGCTTTCCGTGCTGGCAGCTTTCCTGTGGGCGCAATCGCTGGACGTTTCGAATTTGGCAGCCGGGCTCCACGAGAGAGAAATACACAGTGTTGCCCCTTTACGAACGAAAGCTTTTGCAGAACGCGAATGTCTGTGTAGCAGCGAATGCAGTTCCAAGGGACAGTGAAAACCAGCTACAGCTTTCCGTGCTGGCAGCTTTCCTGTGGGCGCAATCGCTGGACGTTTCGAATTTGGCAGCCGGGCTCTCCGAGAGAGAAATACACAGTGTTGCCCCTTTACGAACGAAAGCTGTTGCAGAACGCGAATGTCTGTCTACCAGCGAATGCAGTTCCAAGGGACAGTGAAAACCAGCTACAGCTTTCCGTGCTGGCAGCTTTCCTGTGGGCGCAATCGCTGGACGTTTCGAATTTGGCAGCCGGGCTCTGCGAGAGAGAAATACACAGTGTTGCCCCTTTACGAACGAAAGCTGTTGCAGAACGCGAATATCTGTCTACCAGCGAATGCAGTTCCAAGGGACAGTGAAAACCAGCTACAGCTTTCCGTGCTGGCAGCTTTCCTGTGGGCGCAATCGCTGGACGTTTCGAATTTGGCAGCCGGGCTCTCCGAGAGAGAAATACACAGTGTTGCCCCTTTACGAACGAAAGCTGTTGCAGAACGCGAATGTCTGTGTAGCAGCGAATGCAGTTCCAAGGGACAGTGAAAGCCAGCTACAGCTTTCCGTGCTGGGAGCTTTCCTGTGGGCGCAATCGCTGGACGTTTCGAATTTGGCAGCCGGGCTCTGCGAGAGAGAAATACACAGTGTTGCCCCATTACGAACCAAAGCTTTTGCAGAACGCGAATGTCTGTCTACCAGCGAATGCAGTTCCAAGGGACAGTGAAAACCAGCTACAGCTTTCCGGGCTGGCAGCTTTCCTGTGGGCGCAATCGCTGGACGTTTCGAATTTGGCAGCCGGGCTCTCCGAGAGAGAAATACACAGTGTTGCCCCTTTACGAACGAAAGCTGTTGCAGAACGCGAATGTCTGTCTACCAGCGAATGCAGTTCCAAGGGACAGTGAAAACCAGCTACAGCTTTCCGTGCTGGCAGCTTTCCTGTGGGCGCAATCGCTGGACGTTTTGAATTTGGCAGCCGGGCTCTCCGAGAGAGAAATACACAGTGTTGCCTCATTACGAACGAAAACTTTTGCAGAACACGAATGTCCGTCTACCAGCGAATGCAGTTCCAAGGGACAGTGAAAACCAGCTACAGCTTTCCGTGCTGGCAGCTTTCCTGTGGGCGCAATCGCTGGACGTTTCGAATTTGGCAGCCGGGCTCTCCGAGAGAGAAATACACAGTGTTGCCCCTTTACGAACGAAAGCTGTTGCAGAACGCGAATGTCTGTGTAGCAGCGAATGCAGTTCCAAGGGACAGTGAAAACCAGCTACAGCTTTCCGTGCTGGGAGCTTTCCTGTGGGCGCAATCGCTGGACGTTTCGAATTTGGCAGCCGGGCTCCACGAGAGAGAAATACACAGTGTTGCCCCTTTACGAACGAAAGCTGTTGCAGAACGCGAATGTCTGTGTAGCAGCGAATGCAGTTCCAAGGGACAGTGAAAACCAGCTACAGCTTTCCGTGCTGGGAGCTTTCCTGTGGGCGCAATCGCTGGACGTTTCGAATTTGGCAGCCGGGCTCCACGAGAGAGAAATGCACAGTGTTGCCCCTTTACGAACGAAAGCTGTTGCAGAACGCGAATGTCTGTCTACCAGCGAATGCAGTTCCAAGGGACAGTGAAAACCAGCTACAGCTTTCCGTGCTGGCAGCTTTCCTGTGGGCGCAATCGCTGGACGTTTCGAATTTGGCAGCCGGGCTCTCCGAGAGAGAAATACACAGTGTTGCCCCATTACCAACCAAAGCTTTTGCAGAACGCGAATGTCTGTCTACCAGCGAATGCAGTTCCAAGGGACAGTGAAAACCAGCTACAGCTTTCCGTGCTGGGAGCTTTCCTGTGGGCGCAATCGCTGGACGTTTCGAATTTGGAAGCCGCGCTCTCAGAGAGAGAAATACACAGTGTTGCCCCATTACCAACCAAAGCTTTTGCAGAACGCGAATGTCTGTCTACCAGCGAATGCAGTTCCAAGGGACAGTGAAAACCAGCTACAGCTTTCCGTGCTGGGAGCTTTCCTGTGGGCGCAATCGCTGGACGTTTCGAATTTGGCAGCCGGGCTCTGCGAGAGAGAAATACACAGTGTTGCCTCATTACGAACGAAAGCTTTTGCAGAACGCGAATGTCTGTGTAGCAGCGAATGCAGTTCCAAGGGACAGTGAAAACCAGCTACAGCTTTCCGTGCTGGCAGCTTTCCTGTGGGCGCAATCGCTGGACGTTTCGAATTTGGCAGCCGGGCTCCACGAGAGAGAAATACACAGTGTTGCCCCTTTACGAACGAAAGCTGTTGCAGAACGCGAATGTCTGTGTAGCAGCGAATGCAGTTCCAAGGGACAGTGAAAACCAGCTACAGCTTTCCGTGCTGGCAGCTTTCCTGTGGGCGCAATCGCTGGACGTTTGAATTTGGCAGCCGGAATCTGCGAGAGAGAAATACACAGTGTTGCCCCTTTACGAACGAAAGCTGTTGCAGAACGCGAATGTCTGTCTACCAGCGAATGCAGTTCCAAGGGACAGTGAAAACCAGCTACAGCTTTCCGTGCTGGCAGCTTTCCTGTGGGCGCAATCGCTGGACGTTTGAATTTGGCAGCCGGACTCTGCGAGAGAGAAATACACAGTGTTGCCCCTTTACGAACGAAAGCTGTTGCAGAACGCGAATGTCTGTGTAGCAGCGAATGCAGTTCCAAGGGACAGTGAAAACCAGCTACAGCTTTCCGTGCTGGCAGCTTTCCTGTGGGCGCAATCGCTGGACGTTTCGAATTTGGCAGCCGGGCTCCACGAGAGAGAAATACACAGTGTTGCCCCTTTACGAACGAAAGCTGTTGCAGAACGCGAATGTCTGTGTAGCAGCGAATGCAGTTCCAAGGGACAGTGAAAACCAGCTACAGCTTTCCGTGCTGGCAGCTTTCCTGTGGGCGCAATCGCTGGACGTTTCGAATTTGGCAGCCGGAATCTGCGAGAGAGAAATACACAGTGTTGCACCTTTACGAACGAAAGCTGTTGCAGAACGCGAATGTCTGTGTAGCAGCGAATGCAGTTCCAAGGGACAGTGAAAACCAGCTACAGCTTTCCGTGCTGGCAGCTTTCCTGTGGGCGCAATCGCTGGACATTTCGAATTTGGCAGCCGGAATCTGCGAGAGAGAAATACACAGTGTTGCCCCTTTACGAACGAAAGCTGTTGCAGAACGCGAATGTCTGTCTACCAGCGAATGCAGTTCCAAGGGACAGTGAAAACCAGCTACAGCTTTCCGTGCTGGCAGCTTTCCTGTGGGCGCAATCGCTGGACGTTTGAATTTGGCAGCCGGACTCTGCGAGAGAGAAATACACAGTGTTGCCCCTTTACGAACGAAAGCTGTTGCAGAACGCGAATGTCTGTCTACCAGCGAATGCAGTTCCAAGGGACAGTGAAAACCAGCTACAGCTTTCCGTGCTGGCAGCTTTCCTGTGGGCGCAATCGCTGGACGTTTCGAATTTGGCAGCCGGGATCTCCGAGAGAGAAATACACAGTGTTGCCCCATTACCAACCAAAGCTTTTGCAGAACGCGAATGTCTGTGTAGCAGCGAATGCAGTTCCAAGGGACAGTGAAAACCAGCTACAGCTTTCCGTGCTGGGAGCTTTCCTGTGGGCGCAATCGCTGGACGTTTCGAATTTGGCAGCCGGGCTCTGCGAGAGAGAAATACACAGTGTTGCCTCATTACGAACGAAAGCTTTTGCAGAACACGAATGTCTGTGTAGCAGCGAATGCAGTTCCAAGGGACAGTGAAAACCAGCTACAGCTTTCCGTGCTGGGAGCTTTCCTGTGGGCGCAATCGCTGGACGTTTCGAATTTGGCAGCCGGGCTCCACGAGAGAGAAATACACAGTGTTGCCCCTTTACGAACGAAAGCTGTTGCAGAACGCGAATGTCTGTCTACCAGCGAATGCAGTTCCAAGGGACAGTGAAAACCAGCTACAGCTTTCCGTGCTGGCAGCTTTCCTGTGGGCGCAATCGCTGGACGTTTCGAATTTGGCAGCCGGGCTCTCCGAGAGAGAAATACACAGTGTTGCCCCATTACCAACCAAAGCTTTTGCAGAACGCGAATGTCTGTCTACCAGCGAATGCAGTTCCAAGGGACAGTGAAAACCAGCTACAGCTTTCCGTGCTGGCAGCTTTCCTGTGGGCGCAATCGCTGGACGTTTCGAATTTGGCAGCCGGGCTCTGCGAGAGAGAAATACACAGTGTTGCCTCATTACGAACGAAAGCTTTTGTAGAACACGAATGTCTGTGTAGCAGCGAATGCAGTTCCAAGGGACAGTGAAAACCAGCTACAGCTTTCCGTGCTGGCAGCTTTCCTGTGGGCGCAATCGCTGGACGTTTCGAATTTGGAAGCCGCGCTCTCAGAGAGAGAAATACACAGTGTTGCCTCCTTACGAACGAAAGCTTTTGCAGAACACGAATGTCCGTCTACCAGCGAATGCAGTTCCAAGGGACAGTGAAAACCAGCTACAGCTTTCCGTGCTGGGAGCTTTCCTGTGGGCGCAATCGCTGGACGTTTCGAATTTGGCAGCCGGGCTCCACGAGAGAGAAATACACAGTGTTGCCCCTTTACGAACGAAAGCTGTTGCAGAACGCGAATGTCTGTGTAGCAGCGAATGCAGTTCCAAGGGACAGTGAAAACCAGCTACAGCTTTCCGTGCTGGCAGCTTTCCTGTGGGCGCAATCGCTGGACGTTTCGAATTTGGCAGCCGGGCTCTCAGAGAGAGAAATACACAGTGTTGCCCCATTACCAACCAAAGCTTTTGCAGAACGCGAATGTCTGTCTACCAGCGAATGCAGTTCCAAGGGACAGTGAAAACCAGCTACAGCTTTCCGTGCTGGCAGCTTTCCTGTGGGCGCAATCGCTGGACGTTTCGAATTTGGCAGCCGGGCTCTGCGAGAGAGAAATACACAGTGTTGCCTCATTACGAACGAAAGCTTTTGTAGAACACGAATGTCTGTGTAGCAGCGAATGCAGTTCCAAGGGACAGTGAAAACCAGCTACAGCTTTCCGTGCTGGCAGCTTTCCTGTGGGCGCAATCGCTGGACGTTTCGAATTTGGCAGCCGGGCTCTGCGAGAGAGAAATACACAGTGTTGCCTCCTTACGAACGAAAGCTGTTGCAGAACACGAATGTCCGTCTACCAGCGAATGCAGTTCCAAGGGACAGTGAAAACCAGCTACAGCTTTCTGTGCTGGGAGCTTTCCTGTGGGCGCAATCGCTGGACGTTTCGAATTTGGCAGCCGGGCTCTGCGAGAGAGAAATACACAGTGTTGCCTCATTACGAACGAAAGCTTTTGCAGAACGCGAATGTCTGTGTAGCAGCGAATGCAGTTCCAAGGGACAGTGAAAACCAGCTACAGCTTTCCGTGCTGGCAGCTTTCCTGTGGGCGCAATCGCTGGACGTTTGAATTTGGCAGCCGGAATCTGCGAGAGAGAAATACACAGTGTTGCCCCTTTACGAACGAAAGCTGTTGCAGAACGCGAATGTCTGTCTACCAGCGAATGCAGTTCCAAGGGACAGTGAAAACCAGCTACAGCTTTCCGTGCTGGCAGCTTTCCTGTGGGCGCAATCGCTGGACGTTTCGAATTTGGCAGCCGCGCTCTCTGAGAGAGAAATACACAGTGTTGCCTCATTACGAACGAAAGCTTTTGCAGAACACGAATGTCCGTCTACCAGCGAATGCAGTTCCAAGGGACAGTGAAAACCAGCTACAGCTTTCCGTGCTGGGAGCTTTCCTGTGGGCGCAATCGCTGGACGTTTCGAATTTGGCAGCCGGGCTCTCCGAGAGAGAAATACACAGTGTTGCCCCTTTACGAACGAAAGCTGTTGCAGAACGCGAATGTCTGTGTAGCAGCGAATGCAGTTCCAAGGGACAGTGAAAACCAGATACAGCTTTCCGTGCTGGCAGCTTTCCTGTGGGCGCAATCGCTGGACGTTTCGAATTTGGCAGCCGGGATCTCCGAGAGAGAAATACACAGTGTTGCCCCATTACCAACCAAAGCTTTTGCAGAACGCGAATGTCTGTCTACCAGCGAATGCAGTTCCAAGGGACAGTGAAAACCAGCTACAGCTTTCCGTGCTGGCAGCTTTCCTGTGGGCGCAATCGCTGGACGTTTCGAATTTGGCAGCCGGGCTCTCCGAGAGAGAAATACACAGTGTTGCCTCATTACGAACGAAAGCTTTTGCAGAACACGAATGTCCGTCTACCAGCGAATGCAGTTCCAAGGGACAGTGAAAACCAGCTACAGCTTTCCGTGCTGGCAGCTTTCCTGGGGGCGCAATCGCTGGACGTTTCGAATTTGGCAGCCGGGCTCTGCGAGAGAGAAATACACAGTGTTGCCCCTTTACGAACGAAAGCTGTTGCAGAACGCGAATGTCTGTGTAGCAGCGAATGCAGTTCCAAGGGACAGTGAAAACCAGATACAGCTTTCCGTGCTGGCAGCTTTCCTGTGGGCACAATCGCTGGACGTTTCGAATTTGGCAGCCGGGCTCTCCGAGAGAGAAATACACAGTGTTGCCCCTTTACGAAACAAAGCTTTTGCAGAACGCGAATGTCTGTGTAGCAGCGAATGCAGTTCCAAGGGACAGTGAAAACCAGCTACAGCTTTCCGTGCTGGCAGCTTTCCTGTGGGCGCAATCGCTGGACGTTTCGAATTTGGCAGCCGGGCTCTCCCAGAGAGAAATACACAGTGTTGCCTCATTACGAACGAAAGCTTTTGCAGAACACGAATGTCTGTGTAGCAGGGAATGCAGTTCCAAGGGACAGTGAAAACCAGCTACAGCTTTCCGTGCTGGGAGCTTTCCTGTGGGCGCAATCGCTGGACGTTTCGAATTTGGCAGCCGGGCTCCACGAGAGAGAAATACACAGTGTTGCCCCATTACGAACCAAAGCTTTTGCAGAACGCGAATGTCTGTCTACCAGCGAATGCAGTTCCAAGGGACAGTGAAAACCAGCTACAGCTTTCCGTGCTGGGAGCTTTCCTGTGGGCGCAATCGCTGGACGTTTCGAATTTGGCAGCCGGGCTCTGCGAGAGAGAAATACACAGTGTTGCCTCATTACGAACGAAAGCTTTTGCAGAACACGAATGTCCGTCTACCAGCGAATGCAGTTCCAAGGGACAGTGAAAACCAGCTACAGCTTTCCGTGCTGGCAGCTTTCCTGTGGGCGCAATCGCTGGACGTTTCGAATTTGGCAGCCGGGCTCTGCGAGAGAGAAATACACAGTGTTGCCCCTTTACGAACGAAAGCTGTTGCAGAACGCGAATGTCTGTGTAGCAGCGAATGCAGTTCCAAGGGACAGTGAAAACCAGATACAGCTTTCCGTGCTGGCTGCTTTCCTGTGGGCACAATCGCTGGACGTTTCGAATTTGGCAGCCGGGCTCTCCCAGAGAGAAATACACAGTGTTGCCCCTTTACGAAACAAAGCTTTTGCAGAACGCGAATGTCTGTCTACCAGCGAATGCAGTTCCAAGGGACAGTGAAAACCAGCTACAGCTTTCCGTGCTGGGAGCTTTCCTGTGGGCGCAATCGCTGGACGTTTCGAATTTGGCAGCCGGGCTCTGCGAGAGAGAAATACACAGTGTTGCCTCATTACGAACGAAAGCTGTTGCAGAACGCGAATGTCTGTGTAGCAGCGAATGCAGTTCCAAGGGACAGTGAAAACCAGCTACAGCTTTCCGTGCTGGGAGCTTTCCTGTGGGCGCAATCGCTGGACGTTTCGAATTTGGCAGCCGGGCTCTCCGAGAGAGAAATACACAGTGTTGCCCCTTTACGAACGAAAGCTGTTGCAGAACGCGAATGTCTGTCTACCAGCGAATGCAGTTCCAAGGGACAGTGAAAACCAGCTACAGCTTTCCGTGCTGGCAGCTTTCCTGTGGGCGCAATCGCTGGACGTTTGACTTTGGCAGCCGGACTCTGCGAGAGAGAAATACACAGTGTTGCCCCTTTACGAACGAAAGCTGTTGCAGAACGCGAATGTCTGTCTACCAGCGAATGCAGTTCCAAGGGACAGTGAAAACCAGCTACAGCTTTCCGTGCTGGGAGCTTTCCTGTGGGCGCAATCGCTGGACGTTTCGAATTTGGCAGCCGGGCTCTGCGAGAGAGAAATACACAGTGTTGCCTCATTACGAACGAAAGCTTTTGCAGAACACGAATGTCCGTCTACCAGCGAATGCAGTTCCAAGGGACAGTGAAAACCAGCTACAGCTTTCCGTGCTGGCAGCTTTCCTGTGGGCGCAATCGCTGGACGTTTCGAATTTGGCAGCCGGGCTCTGCGAGAGAGAAATACACAGTGTTGCCCCTTTACGAACGAAAGCTGTTGCAGAACGCGAATGTCTGTGTAGCAGCGAATGCAGTTCCAAGGGACAGTGAAAACCAGATACAGCTTTCCGTGCTGGCTGCTTTCCTGTGGGCACAATCGCTGGACGTTTCGAATTTGGCAGCCGGGCTCTCCCAGAGAGAAATACACAGTGTTGCCCCTTTACGAAACAAAGCTTTTGCAGAACGCGAATGTCTGTCTACCAGCGAATGCAGTTCCAAGGGACAGTGAAAACCAGCTACAGCTTTCCGTGCTGGGAGCTTTCCTGTGGGCGCAATCGCTGGACGTTTCGAATTTGGCAGCCGGGCTCTGCGAGAGAGAAATACACAGTGTTGCCTCATTACGAACGAAAGCTGTTGCAGAACGCGAATGTCTGTGTAGCAGCGAATGCAGTTCCAAGGGACAGTGAAAACCAGCTACAGCTTTCCGTGCTGGGAGCTTTCCTGTGGGCGCAATCGCTGGACGTTTCGAATTTGGCAGCCGGGCTCTCCGAGAGAGAAATACACAGTGTTGCCCCTTTACGAACGAAAGCTGTTGCAGAACGCGAATGTCTGTGTAGCAGCGAATGCAGTTCCAAGGGACAGTGAAAACCAGCTACAGCTTTCCGTGCTGGCAGCTTTCCTGTGGGCGCAATCGCTGGACGTTTGACTTTGGCAGCCGGACTCTGCGAGAGAGAAATACACAGTGTTGCCCCTTTACGAACGAAAGCTGTTGCAGAACGCGAATGTCTGTCTACCAGCGAATGCAGTTCCAAGGGACAGTGAAAACCAGCTACAGCTTTCCGTGCTGGCAGCTTTCCTGTGGGCGCAATCGCTGGACGTTTCGAATTTGGCAGCCGGGCTCTCCGAGAGAGAAATACACAGTGTTGCCCCTTTACGAACGAAAGCTTTTGCAGAACGCGAATGTCTGTCTACCAGCGAATGCAGTTCCAAGGGACAGTGAAAACCAGATACACCTTTCCGTGCTGGGAGCTTTCCTGTGGGCGCAATCGCTGGACGTTTCGAATTTGGCAGCCGGGCTCTCCGAGAGAGAAATACACAGTGTTGCCCCATTACGAAACAGAGCTTTTGCAGAACGCGAATGTCTGTCTACCAGCGAATACAGTTCCAAGGGACAGTGAAAACCAGCTACAGCTTTCCGTGCTGGCAGCTTTCCTGTGGGCGCAATCGCTGGACGTTTCGAATTTGGCAGCCGGGCTCTCCGAGAGAGAAATACACAGTGTTGCCCCATTACCAACCAAAGCTTTTGCAGAACGCGAATGTCTGTCTACCAGCGAATGCAGTTCCAAGGGACAGTGAAAACCAGCTACAGCTTTCCGTGCTGGCAGCTTTCCTGTGGGCGCAATCGCTGGACGTTTGAATTTGGCAGCCGGACTCTGCGAGAGAGAAATACACAGTGTTGCCCCTTTACGAACGAAAGCTGTTGCAGAACGCGAATGTCTGTGTAGCAGCGAATGCAGTTCCAAGGGACAGTGAAAACCAGCTACAGCTTCCCGTGCTGGGAGCTTTCCTGTGGGCGCAATCGCTGGACGTTTCGAATTTGGCAGCCGGGCTCTCCGAGAGAGAAATACACAGTGTTGCCCCATTACGAAACAAAGCTTTTGCAGAACGCGAATGTCTGTCTACCAGCGAATGCAGTTCCAAGGGACAGTGAAAACCAGCTACAGCTTTCCGTGCTGGGAGCTTTCCTGTGGGCGCAATCGCTGGACGTTTGAATTTGGCAGCCGGAATCTGCGAGAGAGAAATACACAGTGTTGCCCCTTTACGAACGAAAGCTGTTGCAGAACGCGAATGTCTGTCTACCAGCGAATGCAGTTCCAAGGGACAGTGAAAACCAGCTACAGCTTTCCGTGCTGGCAGCTTTCCTGTGGGCGCAATCGCTGGACGTTTCGAATTTGGCAGCCGGGCTCTCCGAGAGAGAAATACACAGTGTTGCCTCATTACGAACGAAAGCTTTTGCAAAACACGAATGTCCGTCTACCAGCGAATGCAGTTCCAAGGGACAGTGAAAACCAGCTACAGCTTTCCGTGCTGGGAGCTTTCCTGTGGGCGCAATCGCTGGACGTTTCGAATTTGGCAGCCGGGCTCTCCGAGAGAGAAATACACAGTGTTGCCCCATTACCAACCAAAGCTTTTGCAGAACGCGAATGTCTGTCTACCAGCGAATGCAGTTCCAAGGGACAGTGAAAACCAGCTACAGCTTTCCGTGCTGGCAGCTTTCCTGTGGGCGCAATCGCTGGACGTTTCGAATTTGGCAGCCGGGCTCTGCGAGAGAGAAATACACAGTGTTGCCTCATTACGAACGAAAGCTTTTGTAGAACACGAATGTCTGTGTAGCAGCGAATGCAGTTCCAAGGGACAGTGAAAACCAGCTACAGCTTTCCGTGCTGGCAGCTTTCCTGTGGGCGCAATCGCTGGACGTTTCGAATTTGGAAGCCGCGCTCTCAGAGAGAGAAATACACAGTGTTGCCCCATTACCAACCAAAGCTTTTGCAGAACGCGAATGTCTGTGTAGCAGCGAATGCAGTTCCAAGGGACAGTGAAAACCAGCTACAGCTTTCCGTGCTGGGAGCTTTCCTGTGGGCGCAATCGCTGGACGTTTCGAATTTGGCAGCCGGGCTCTCCGAGAGAGAAATACACAGTGTTGCCCCTTTACGAACGAAAGCTGTTGCAGAACGCGAATGTCTGTCTACCAGCGAATGCAGTTCCAAGGGACAGTGAAAACCAGCTACAGCTTTCCGTGCTGGCAGCTTTCCTGTGGGCGCAATCGCTGGACGTTTGACTTTGGCAGCCGGACTCTGCGAGAGAGAAATACACAGTGTTGCCCCTTTACGAACGAAAGCTGTTGCAGAACGCGAATGTCTGTCTACCAGCGAATGCAGTTCCAAGGGACAGTGAAAACCAGCTACAGCTTTCCGTGCTGGGAGCTTTCCTGTGGGCGCAATCGCTGGACGTTTCGAATTTGGCAGCCGGGCTCTGCGAGAGAGAAATACACAGTGTTGCCTCATTACGAACGAAAGCTTTTGCAGAACACGAGTGTCCGTCTACCAGCGAATGCAGTTCCAAGGGACAGTGAAAACCAGCTACAGCTTTCCGTGCTGGCAGCTTTCCTGTGGGCGCAATCGCTGGACGTTTCGAATTTGGCAGCCGGGCTCTGCGAGAGAGAAATACACAGTGTTGCCCCTTTACGAACGAAAGCTGTTGCAGAACGCGAATGTCTGTGTAGCAGCGAATGCAGTTCCAAGGGACAGTGAAAACCAGATACAGCTTTCCGTGCTGGCTGCTTTCCTGTGGGCACAATCGCTGGACGTTTCGAATTTGGCAGCCGGGCTCTCCCAGAGAGAAATACACAGTGTTGCCCCTTTACGAAACAAAGCTTTTGCAGAACGCGAATGTCTGTCTACCAGCGAATGCAGTTCCAAGGGACAGTGAAAACCAGCTACAGCTTTCCGTGCTGGGAGCTTTCCTGTGGGCGCAATCGCTGGACGTTTCGAATTTGGCAGCCGGGCTCTGCGAGAGAGAAATACACAGTGTTGCCTCATTACGAACGAAAGCTGTTGCAGAACGCGAATGTCTGTGTAGCAGCGAATGCAGTTCCAAGGGACAGTGAAAACCAGCTACAGCTTTCCGTGCTGGGAGCTTTCCTGTGGGCGCAATCGCTGGACGTTTCGAATTTGGCAGCCGGGCTCTCCGAGAGAGAAATACACAGTGTTGCCCCTTTACGAACGAAAGCTGTTGCAGAACGCGAATGTCTGTCTACCAGCGAATGCAGTTCCAAGGGACAGTGAAAACCAGCTACAGCTTTCCGTGCTGGCAGCTTTCCTGTGGGCGCAATCGCTGGACGTTTGACTTTGGCAGCCGGACTCTGCGAGAGAGAAATACACAGTGTTGCCCCTTTACGAACGAAAGCTGTTGCAGAACGCGAATGTCTGTCTACCAGCGAATGCAGTTCCAAGGGACAGTGAAAACCAGCTACAGCTTTCCGTGCTGGCAGCTTTCCTGTGGGCGCAATCGCTGGACGTTTCGAATTTGGCAGCCGGGCTCTCCGAGAGAGAAATACACAGTGTTGCCCCTTTACGAACGAAAGCTTTTGCAGAACGCGAATGTCTGTCTACCAGCGAATGCAGTTCCAAGGGACAGTGAAAACCAGATACACCTTTCCGTGCTGGGAGCTTTCCTGTGGGCGCAATCGCTGGACGTTTCGAATTTGGCAGCCGGGCTCTCCGAGAGAGAAATACACAGTGTTGCCCCATTACGAAACAGAGCTTTTGCAGAACGCGAATGTCTGTCTACCAGCGAATACAGTTCCAAGGGACAGTGAAAACCAGCTACAGCTTTCCGTGCTGGCAGCTTTCCTGTGGGCGCAATCGCTGGACGTTTCGAATTTGGCAGCCGGGCTCTGCGAGAGAGAAATACACAGTGTTGCCTCATTACGAACGAAAGCTTTTGTAGAACACGAATGTCTGTGTAGCAGCGAATGCAGTTCCAAGGGACAGTGAAAACCAGCTACAGCTTTCCGTGCTGGCAGCTTTCCTGTGGGCGCAATCGCTGGACGTTTCGAATTTGGAAGCCGCGCTCTCAGAGAGAGAAATACACAGTGTTGCCCCATTACCAACCAAAGCTTTTGCAGAACGCGAATGTCTGTGTAGCAGCGAATGCAGTTCCAAGGGACAGTGAAAACCAGCTACAGCTTTCCGTGCTGGGAGCTTTCCTGTGGGCGCAATCGCTGGACGTTTCGAATTTGGCAGCCGGGCTCTCCGAGAGAGAAATACACAGTGTTGCCCCTTTACGAACGAAAGCTGTTGCAGAACGCGAATGTCTGTGTAGCAGCGAATGCAGTTCCAAGGGACAGTGAAAACCAGCTACAGCTTTCCGTGCTGGCAGCTTTCCTGTGGGCGCAATCGCTGGACGTTTGACTTTGGCAGCCGGACTCTGCGAGAGAGAAATACACAGTGTTGCCCCTTTACGAACGAAAGCTGTTGCAGAACGCGAATGTCTGTCTACCAGCGAATGCAGTTCCAAGGGACAGTGAAAACCAGCTACAGCTTTCCGTGCTGGGAGCTTTCCTGTGGGCGCAATCGCTGGACGTTTCGAATTTGGCAGCCGGGCTCTGCGAGAGAGAAATACACAGTGTTGCCTCATTACGAACGAAAGCTTTTGCAGAACACGAGTGTCCGTCTACCAGCGAATGCAGTTCCAAGGGACAGTGAAAACCAGCTACAGCTTTCCGTGCTGGCAGCTTTCCTGTGGGCGCAATCGCTGGACGTTTCGAATTTGGCAGCCGGGCTCTGCGAGAGAGAAATACACAGTGTTGCCCCTTTACGAACGAAAGCTGTTGCAGAACGCGAATGTCTGTGTAGCAGCGAATGCAGTTCCAAGGGACAGTGAAAACCAGATACAGCTTTCCGTGCTGGCTGCTTTCCTGTGGGCACAATCGCTGGACGTTTCGAATTTGGCAGCCGGGCTCTCCCAGAGAGAAATACACAGTGTTGCCCCTTTACGAAACAAAGCTTTTGCAGAACGCGAATGTCTGTCTACCAGCGAATGCAGTTCCAAGGGACA